>NW_016814655.1:3143084-3148843 GCF_001698545.2 Rhinopithecus bieti | reverse complement strand
AAAAAAACCTACCATCAGAGTGAACAGGCAATATACAGAATGGGAGAAAATTTTTGCAATCTACTCATCTGACAAAGGGCTAATATCCAGAACCTACAAAGAACTCAAACAAATTTATAAGAAAAAAACAAACAACCCATCAAAAAGTGGGCAAAGGATATGAATAGACATTTCTCAAAAGAAGACATTTATGTAGCCAACAGACACATGAAAAAATGCTCATCATCACTAGCCATCAGATAAATGCAAATCAAAACCATGATGAGATACCATCTCACACCAGTTAGAATGGCGATCATTAAAAAGTCAGGAAACAACAGGTGCTGGAGAGGATGTGGAGAAATAGGAACAGTTTTACACTGTTGGTGGGATTGTAAACTAGTTCAACCATTGTACAAGAGAGTGTGGTGATTCCTCAAGGATCTAGAACTAGAAATACCATTTGACCCAGCCATCCCATTACTGGATATCTACCCAAAGGATTATAAATCATGCTGCTATAAAGACACATGCACACATACGTTTATTGTGGCACTATTCACAATAGCAAAGACTTGGAACCAACCCAAATGTCCATCACTGACAGACTGGATTAAGAAAATGTGGCACATATACACCATGGAATACTATGCAGCCATAAAAAAGGATGAGCTCATGTCCTTTGTAGGGACATGGATGCAGCTGGAAACCATCATTCTCAGCAAACTATTGCAAGGACAAAAAAGCAAACACTGCACGTTCTCACTCATAGGTGGGAATTGAACAATGAGAACACTTGGACACAGGAAGAGGTACATCATACACTGGGGCCTGTTGTGGGGTGGGGGGGGAGGGATAGCATTTGGAGATATACCTAATGTAAATGATGAGTTAATGGGTGCAGCACACCAACATGGAACATGTATACATATGTAACAAACCTGCATGTTGTGCACATGTACACTAGAACTTAAAGTATAACAAAAAATAAATAAAATAAAATAAAGAAAAACAATCACATAAAAACAGCATCTACTACTCAAATGTAAGGCTGAAGTGTGTTCGAATTCTGCTTGCTTTGTGAACTAGGACAATCCACTCATTTTATCTCCCATTTTATTTGCTTATAGAAAAGTTACAACTCAGTATTCAGAACTTGAGTAGAACGTTTGAGGGAGGCAAAGGCAGAAAAGGGTGTGATAAATTACTTGTCTGCCCTCATAAGGATCTGCTGGAGATACCACCCACTTTTACTAAAAGGTGCAGTGTTGTCAACTCTCACTAGAGACAGATTTGAGTGTTCAATGGGATTGTGAAAAAGAAGTTGAGACATGAAGAGCACTGAGCAGAAAGAAGTGCTTCTCTTAAGGCTCTCCATTTCGAAAGCTTTATTCACTAGCTTTAGATTCTCTTAAGGCGATTTATCAAAAATTGCAATTTCAAGGGAACACTTTGCGATCTCTTAAAATCAAGAGATCCAACATCTCTCCAACTGTGACTTCATGAAGTACACTGGAAATGGTCAGCTCAGTAGCACCTTGAGTCTCCGAGCTCTTTCTCAACAAAAGCACCCATTATCATCAGGGCATTTGTCACAGAATTTCTCTTTGACCCAGTTCTATTTAAACAGGTAACTCCCATGGCTCCACTATACACAACTAACCTTTTGCTTGTGGATAATGTGGCTGAATGTATAATCCGCATACTTTCTTTTTTTTTTTTTTGAGACGGAATCTTGCTCTGTCCCCAGGCTGGTGTGCAGTGGCGCGATCTTGGCTCATAGAAACCACCGCCTCTTGGGTTCAAGTGATTCTCCTGCCTCAGGCTCCCGAGTAGCTGGGACTACAGGCGGGTGCCACCATGCCCAGCTAATTTTTTTGTATTTTCAGTAGAGACAGGGTTTGCCCGTATTAGCCAGGATGGTCTCAATCTCCTGACCTCACGATCTGCCTGCCTTGGCCTCCCAAACTGCTGGGATTACAGGCGTGAGCCACCGCGCTCGGCCAATCTGCATACTTTCTATATCTAACCGTTTCTTATTTTTGAAATTCCAGTAGGGCATCCAAATAATAGCAAAAGTCTTAACTCTCCTTTTATACAACAGGCATGATTTAAAATAGTAAGGACAAATCAAATTTTAGAAAATTAGATCATGTTGGAAAAAACTCTCAGAGAACTTAATATTTTAAATAAATTCATTGGGAAACAAGTCATAGAGAATTCTTTTGAAATGCAAACAACCCCTCCAAGGTAATCACACATGTAGAAAGATGTTATAACAAGATAAGTTGAATGTATATACGTGTGTGTGTGTGTATGCATATATATGTATGTATAAAGCCACTTAATTCATCAAATTGACCCAATCACATTACATGAATGCAAACAAGGACCATTGTGTTGCTACTGTTGTAACAAAGCCTCCTACCTTGCTCTGAAATGATGCTCCTGGTTACTTCTTTCAACGGTCCACACGCTCACTGCACTTGGACTTGATAAGCACAGCTGGCGCCAGTTCATGGGGTTAAAAGACATTTGGTTCACATCCATTCCAGGCTGTGATTTCTTGCATAAAATGACATTCGATTCCCAGTTCCTTAGAGAAAAATAGCATTTGATGAAAAAAAATTAATTTGAATTTCATGTACTTAGAACATTTATCTATTTTTTAAATTTGTATAAATTGGGATATAATTTATGATACGATTGATATAATCAATGACCTTAATGTCAAATTTATAAATAATTATGCTTATCACTGTATTGTATCCTAAGAAAGCAAAATAACTGTATATTTTATTTTTTATTTTTTATTTTTATTTTTTTTTTTGAGGTGGAGTCTCGCTGTCTCCCGGGCTGGAGTCCAGTGACAGGATCTCGGCTCACTGCAAGCTCCGCCTCCCGGGTTTAGGCCATTCTCTTGCCTCAGCCTCCCCAGTAGCTGGGACTACAGGCGCCGCCACCACGCCTGGCTAGTTTTTTGTAATTTTAGTAGAGACGGGGTTTCACCGTGTTAGCCAGGATGGTCTCGATCTCCTGACCTCGTGATCCGCCCGTCTCGGCCTCCCAAAGTGCTGGGATTACAGGCTTGAGCCACCGCGCCCGGCCTAACTGTATATTTTAAAAACATTATACTGTCATATGCTATACCAAGGCTATTTTATCCTCTTTAATAATTTTGCAATTTAACTCAGCCAAACCTAGAAAATGAAATATATCATCACATTTGCTACAAAACAAGTGTAAGTGCCTGAATCTCTAAGTATTACACATGAGTACTCCATATGGATCTTGGGGTTCTGTTCTCATTCATGCCAATTGATCATTTAGTGAGTTTTAAAAATTAAAGTGGTGCCAGGTGCGGTGGCTCACACCTGTAATCCAGCACTTTGGGAGGCCAAAGTGGGTGGATCACGAGGTCAGGAGTTCGAGACCAGCCTGGCCAATATGATGAAACCCTGTCTCTACTAAAAATACAAAAATTAGCTGGGTGTGGTGGTGCATTGCTTGAACCTGGGAGGCGGAGGTTGCAGTGAGCCAAGATCATGCCACTGCACTCCAGCCTGGGCGACAGAGCAACACTCCATCTCAAAAATAAATAAATGAATAAAGTGGTGTATTTTAAAATGGATTTATTCATTTACCCATTTAAGAGACTATCCTGAACTCCTACCATGAACAAAGTCCCTTGCTACATGAAAGAAAAGAAAAAAATTAAATGTGAGCTATGCCCTTAAATGAGGGGCCAGAACTCCATTGCAGAGTCGTGATTAGGAAACTGGAGCTAATATTTATTGAACTTAGCTTGTCTTTCACTCCCTCCTGCCCTCGTCCTTCATTTCCTATGACAAATGCCCTGCCCATCACATCAACCACACTCTTGCTGGAATCTCTGGTTCCCTTGATCCTTTGACTTTTTGCATCAGGTACCTGGCAAAGACTGTCAACCCTGAATGGAGACAACTGAAAGCCTGGGCTACTGGAGACATGGGAACAAAGACTACAGGACTGTACATGGCAGTGACACCATAAATTTGTGGTTGCCACCCCCACCAGACCCTCAATAGGCTCTCCAATACTGCTATGTTTCTCTGGCTAGTTCTCTCTCTCTCATTCTCTAAAATGGGCATTTAAAATATTCTCCCCTCTCCTGAAACCTCTAGCTCCTCTACTCCCTTCTCAATCTCAGTAAATGACCTTGATTCTCGTGAATAAAATAGAGGCCATCAGCTGAGAATTCTTGCTCTCAAGTATAACTACCCATTCGGGTTGGCATGGTTCTCTCCACCTCCTCTTCTCTTACAATGGAAGGTGTGTCCTTCCTCCTACCTAACACCAATTTCACCTCCTGTGCTCTGGGTCCCACAGTCTTGCCTTCTTAGGGACATTGGTTTATCCATGATAACTGCATCTTCAACTCTCCCTCTCTCCTGACTTCTTTCTGCCAACACACGAGTGCTCATCCATATCATTCTCAAAAGAAGCCTTCCCTCAGTCTCACCTTTCTATGTCTCTCCCCTCTCCTCGGAGTCAAACTTTTTGAGCAAGCTGTTCTAAAGTCACCACCATGGCTTCCTCAGCTACATTCTCCTCATCCCAGGATATCTGCATCCTGTCACCACCATTCCACTGACATAGCTATATCCACAGATACCTGCCTTCATCCTAAATCCAAAAGGCACTTCTCGGTCATTGTCTAACTTTACCTCTGCAGAACTGGTCACTGTTCACCACAACCACCTTCTGGAATCAGTCTCAGACTCTCCGTCACACACCTCTTATGGGACATCACAGATCCTCTCAATTGTGTCTGGGCCCTTGACCACCTCTTCTGCCTGGCTGACTCAGTGGCTGTCCAACTCTGTGTGCACTTTGACTAACTTCATGTAGGCACACCCCACCTGTGCCTCGCCTCACACCCACTTCATGTGCCCAGAGGCTTCACTGGGGCTTCACTGGGGCTTCTGGGGACAATCACGACAAACCTGAAAGTGTGAAGGAGTTATCACCCTGTGCAGTGAGGCTTTGATCGATGGGATACAGGAGTTGGTGGGTGAATTCTTATCTCCTCCTCTCCCCTTCCCCACTCACAGTCTATCACTGCTTGAGGACTGTCCTGATTCACAGCAGTTCATAGAACCTCTCAGAAGACCACTTTCAAGATAGAGTAACCAATTGCACTTGGAACCAAATGGTGGCCAGCAAGGTAATGCACCCTCATACTGGTTCTCCTGTCCTGGGATCACACACCCTGCTAAAGATGGGGTGCATGAGTTCTTGCCCCAGCCTCTGCTTTCCGTAGAACTCAGGCTGAGGCACATTCTGGAACCCTCCCTGCCTAGTGTCCTTTCTCCTTTCATAGCTACTCCTATGAGTCTCCTAGGTGGGTCCCTTCCATTGATATTCCTCTAGGTTCCACCCTAGGCTCTTCTTGAGGTGTTCTTACTTACATTTAGCACTTTGGCTATCCATTGACTTAATTATTCCCAAATGTTTATCTCCAGCCCTCGCTCCTGAGCACCAGTCCTGGATATCTGTGGCAAGGGCATGTGTCCCTCAATATTTATTCTCCATTTCTCCCTGTAACAGAACCCCCGAATATTAGCCAGGCACATATGGCCACTCACAATAAGGACCTAATATTACCCAGCCGCCCTAGAAGCTGGCTGTGGTTTATAGACTATCCAGTCAATGAATGTAAGTGGCAGTCATGTGTGTACCTTCTAAGTCCTGCATTTATTTATTTATTTATTTATTTATTTATTTATTTCCTTCCTTCC
>NW_016814655.1:3127566-3142687 GCF_001698545.2 Rhinopithecus bieti | reverse complement strand
CTTCCCTTCCCTTCCCTTCCCTTCCCTTCCCTTCCCCTCCCTTCCTTTCTTTCTTTTTGAATTATCATTACTTTACTGTTCCAGGCATTTTAAATATTCATACAATTGCCTTATTTCAGCAGTCATTTCCTCTCCAGTATAGATTTTGTGTCCAGGATCAGAGCCATGTACATCACTGAATAAGCACCCGCAGACTACATGGGACCCACTCCGGCGCCCATGTCTTTGCTAGTAGAGCCTTTCACCACACCCGCAAGAGGGCTGGACCTTCCCTTGCTTGACATAGCCTCCACTGTGAATGAAAACACACTTTGTAGATTCAATCCCAGTACACTTCCAGCACTCCCAGGTGTTCCATGTATGTGGCAATCACCCTGAGAGCTAGTGATACATCACGTCAGCTGGTACCTATGCCAGCACCCACTCCACTATATCATACAGATGCTGAGGCACTTAAGTGTTCTGGGTAAAATGGAGTCCGTAATTGCCATAGGAGTTGAGTGTGGAGGAAGGGGACTTTCTCTCAATAATGAATACCCTTAATACAAATTTAGCAGATTTATAATTTCATGTCTGTTTACATTTATTGTCAAAGCTTCACAAACTATTTACATAAATGAAAGCATGTTCAAGTTTCTAAATGCTGCTATGATAAGCAAACAGAGAAACTGCTGAGACAACACTTGCTTGCGCCATAAATACATATGGCAACATCTGGTCATTTTTAAAGAAATGCTTGTGTTTCCAAGGCCAGGCACGATGGCTTACGTCTGGAATCCCAGCACTTTGGGAGGCCGAGGCAGGCAGATCATGAGGTCAGGAGATTGAGACCATCCTGGCTAACATGGTGAAACTTGTTCTCTACTAAAAATACAAAAAATTAGCTGGGTGTGGTGGGGGCACCTGTAGTCCCAGCTACTCGGGAGGCTGAGGCAGGAAAATGGTGTGAACCCGGGAGAAGGAGCTTGCCGTGAGCTGAGATCGTGCCACTGCACTCCAGCCTGGGTGACAGAGTGAGACTCCATCTCAAAAAAAAAAAAAATGCTTGTGTTTCCAAAAGAATTTTTTTCCAAGTCATAAGCCTTATGCAATTCTTCCAAAGTAATAATGTGTGTGTCCTTCCTTCTCAAGCAATGGTTCAAGGCATCTCAAGGCATATTGCTGGTCTGAGGTTCCGATTTAACTGGCTGGGGGGAGAGGGAAAGAGTGGGCACTAACATTTCTTAAAAGCTTCACAAGTCATTCCAGCATGTAGTCAGTGTTGAGAACCTTGGTACTAAAGGCTCTTGCATCTTCCTACTGTCACTTGTCCTCTCCAAAAGCCCTTGAAGTGGTCCCTGGGTCAGGCAATGATCTCTTTCCTGCAAGCCCTGCATTTCAACAAAAGGTTTGTACCCTTACCCTCATCCTTTTCCCTCCCCATTGGCTCCCAAAATACACTGGTGGTTTAGGGTTCCTCTGCTGTTCCTAGGGTGTTGCTCTCATCTCTACTATTTACCCCATTATAGACCAGAGATGAGAGCAACACCCTAGGAAAAGCAGAGCAGCATGACAGGGGGAGACTGGACGCTGACCCCGAGGAGCCACCACACCATTCACAGCTGCTCGTGCCCAGACAATTGCATGTGAGAGAAGGAAACACGTGTTGGTGATTTGGGTTTCTGTGGCCACAACTGAACCTAAGTCCTAACTGATATATCAGCTGCCAACTAGATATCTCTGTTTGTTCATCTCAAGCACTGTCAGTTCCGTTTGTCCCCCAGCTTATCTTCCCCCATTGCCTCCCCTAAATTCCCTGTCCCCAAGCCCTCAGTATCTCTCTGAATAGCACCACAGTGTCCCTAAGTTGCCCAAGTCACACACAACTCTGGGTATAACCCTAGACCCATCCCTCTTCCTCAGCACAACACTCAACATTTAGTCAGTTATAAGTCCCATGATGCTTCCTCCCAAACACCTCCCAAATAGTTTCACTTCCCTCCATCCCTACTCCCACCCTAGTCCATGCCACAGTCATCTCACCTGGACCACCACAGCCTCCTAATTGATGTTCATGCCTTGTTTCCTTCCAATATATCTTCCACAATATGAAAGTACTGGAGATACTTTTACTGGAAATAACTGGCTGAAAGGAGTCTTCTTAAATGCAGATATAATTGTGTCACATCCCTGCTTAAAACCCTTTAGTAGCTCCCCACTGCCTTTAGGATAAAGGATTTGTCCATTAGCACAGCTTATATGGAGTGTGGGTATCCTTCCCAGTATGCCTAGGAGAAACCCAGTTTAGGCTGAAGTGCCCTGCATTTATCAGCAACACCCTCTTTCACTCTCAAAAGCATCCTGATTTGGATGATAAACCACATGGTCACCTACTTATATGGCTGCTCATGAGCTCACCTCTGATTGTGCCTCCAAGCTTGCCTCTTTCATGGCAAATCTCTTGTTCCCATTATTATGACCTTTTCATTGAAACCTGCTGTGCTTTTTCTACTTCATGGCCTTTGCACATGCCATTCTTGTGCCTGGGATGTTCTTTCTTCTCGTCATAAAGCTGATTCCTGCTCATCCTTTAGGTATTGCTATGGGTTGAACTATGCCTCCCCCAAATTCCCCTGTTAATATTCTAACCTCCAGCACCTCAGAATGTGACCTTATTTGGAAATATGGTCTTTACAGCGGGTAATCAAGTTAAAATGAAGTCATTAGGATGGGCCCTAATCCAATAAGACTGGTGTTCTTATATAAAGGGAACATTTGGAGATAGACACACACAAGGAGAATGCCATGTGAAAATAAAAGCAGAGATCTGGGTGATGTGTCTGTAAGCCAAGGACTGCCAGCAAACAAGTGAGCAGAAGTTGGTGAGAGGCGTGGGGGCAGATTCTCTCTCACAGCCCTCAGAAGGAACCGACCCTGCTGAGACCTTCATCTCAGAATTCTAGTCTCCAGAACTGGGAGGCAATACATGTATGCTGTTTAAGCCACTCAGTCTGTGGTACTTTGCTATGGTAGGCCTAGCTAATTAATACAAGTATCTGCTTAAACATTACCTCTCCTTCCAGGAAGCCTTCCCTGACCATTCCCCTCCACCGTCAGACTAGGTGAGGTGCCCCTACTACATGTTCCCATTGTGCCTTAGATCAATGAAAGCTATAAAAGAGCTTAGAAACCAAATGAGTTTAAAGCCCACTCAGCAACTCACCAACTATATAAGTTTAGGCAAGTAGCTATAAGAACAACAAAAAAATGAAACTTGGAAAAAAGAAAAATTGTGTTGGCTTGATTTCTCATATCATGCTGGGAGGCATTTTCCAACAAGCCTCCTCGAACAAAAACCAGACTTTGTACCTTGCTTTGCCCCATATCTGACACTCCTGGGGAATGTAACTTTGCTGTCATAGTATATACTGACAGCCCGATGTGATAAAGGCAGGCATGCTTTTACAGGCTAAACTCTAGAACACGTACAATGCTATGATTGTATGCCCTGGTAGAATAGTTAAGGTTAAGGTGCTAAGGTTTTAGAGACCTCTGGAAAGTTCATCATTCATATATTAACCTGGAAATTTTATTTAATCACTCTTTTTCTAACTCTATTTCTATGTGAGTAAGCGTGTGTGTGTGTGTGTGTGTGTGTGTGTGTGTATGTGTGTGTGTGTGTGTGTTTTTGAGATGGAGTCTCGCTCTGTCACCCAGGCTGGAGTGCAGTGGCACGATCTCAGCTAACTGCAACCTCCGCCTCCCAGGTTCAAGTGATTCTCCTGCCTCAGCCTCCCGAGTAGCTGAGATTACAGGCACTCACCATCATGTCTGGCTAATTTTTGTATTTTTCATAGAGATGGGGTTTTGCCATGTTGGCCAGGCTGGTCTTGAACTCCTGACCTCAGGTGATCCACCCACCTTGGCCTCCCAAAGTGTTGGGATTACAGGCGTGAGCCACCGTGCCCAGCTGTGTGTGTGTTCTTTTCAGCACTCAGGAATTGCTATGGTCTGTTTGTGCCTGCCCCCAAATTTATATGTTGAAATCCTAACCCCAGTGGTGATGGTATTGGGGTATTGGGACTTTTGGGGAGTGATCAGGTCAAGGGTGCAGAGCCCTCATGATTGAGATGAGTGTCCTTATAAAAGAGATCTAGCTCATCCCTTCAACCGTGTGAGGACATGGTGGAAATTATCATCCATGAATCAGGAAGCAGGCCCTCACCAGACACTGAAGCTCCTGGTGCCTTGATCTTGGACTTTCTAGCCTCCAGAATTGTGAGAAACATTTCTATTGTTTATAAGCCACTCAGTCCATGGGATCTTGTGACAACTTACTAAGACAGGGACCAGCTTCTTTTGTCTTCCTGCTGGTTCCATTTTTAAGGAGTTACATAAAACCATCTTACATCTAACAATCTGTTTGAAAATTCTGCTTTAACATCTCATCTCTCTGAAGTTTCAGTCTCTTTCTTTAAAATGAGGACCATCATAGATGTCTCATGGGGGTTGTTGTAGGGGTGAGGCAGGGATTAAATGCACTAACCCATTGGAAATCTCAGTGAATGCCTCTCTAATGAAACTGCTGGTGGTGGTATGGCTGGTGTATAGCACATTGTCTTTGCTTATGAAGCCCAGATATCCCAGACCCCACCACCCTGGGACTACAACCATGAGACCATTTCCCACCTATTTTAGATTCTTTTTCAAAGTTGTTATTTTTAATTACACAAATAATATATGAATCCATTCTGCTCTTTTAAAACATTAGAACATAAAGGTAAAGTCTTTTTAGACCAATTTATTTCCAGGAGTCAAATCATGGTACTTGAGCTTCTCCTGGTCTGAATTCCAGAAGTTCACCTCTTTTGAACTTTTACTAAATTATTTCTGGGAGTCCCCAGGGTCCACAGACTAACTGCTGTCACCAAGTGAGATGCATCCTACTCCCTGTTCATCTTCTAGCTCCCTCGTGTTTAGGCCCACTGCTGGCAAAGCTACTTGGTGAAGAGGACTATTGGGCCTCATCACAGGATTAAATCCCATTCACATTTCTATGCAGCACCCGAGGGTGCCATCAGGGTTGCTCCCAAAGCTTCTGATCTTAGGTTTGCAGAGCAGAGGCTGGAGGAGGGTCTGTCTCCCAGCTCTGTTCATACTCATTCTTGGGCCCCAGGGCACCTCTGCTGCCACAGGGCCTCACTGAGAATTTCCTCATGATAGAGCAGTGTCTGGTCCTCCCCACAGCATCTACCCTATCCTCCCCTGCCCTCCTCACTCCTGCCCCCTTGTCTCTCCCCTCTGACTCAAATTTCTTAAACAGAAGTGCACATGAATATTAAGACATGCAAACAAATCTAGGGGAAGGGTTGGGACGGAGAGGAGATACTACCTACCCATAGTCTCAGTCTCACCTCAGCTTATCAAAAATGCCCTACAGAAGGCTCAGATATACCTAAAATGTACCTAAGAAGAGGTACATTTTATATCCAGCAGGAAGCAGGAGATACAAATTTACTGAATGAATTAAATCCAGTGAGAAAACTCAAATGCTTACAGGAGCCAGGAAGTTAATGTAAATGAATGAAATGTACTGAGTATAAACACTTCTAAGACGGGTTGGCAAGCTCTTTCTATAAAGGACCAGACAGTAAATCTTTTTAGCTTTGCAGACCATATATGGGCTCTACTACAACTCAAGTCTGCCATTATAGAGCAAAAGCAGCCATAGATAATATATAAGCAAATGAGCATGTTCCAATAAAACTTTATTTACAAAAACAGGCAGTGGGCCAGATTTGGCCTATGGGCCATTGTTTACCGACCCCTGCTTAAGGTGGTGGGCATCTAGAATGCGTACCCACTTACTAGCCCACACCAGACTGTGACCATGTGGGAATACAGGTCCAGGGTTTCCTGTGTTTGAGAAAGGCTATACAGATAACTTTTCTCTAAATTTTCCAGTTTTAAAATACTTTATGGCCAAAACAAAATACATCGGTGGCCCAGAATTAGCCTAAGAATCATCATCTTTGAAACTTAGACTTAAATAAATATAATATAATAGATACTATTAGGTATGATGCATACTTTTAGTCAATGAATTATTAGAAAAACCATATTTAGGAGATTTTGATATATCCACTTTACAGAGGAAGAAACGAAGGCTCAGCCTTTCTAAGATCACACAGCTAGTAATTTGTGGAGCCAGGATTCAGGTCTAAGTCTGTTACACTAACACATTTGTGCTCATTCCACTTCACTGCTTTTTTAATATTCACAGATTGCATTTAGGAAGGACAACTGGAGCATTCTGCTTTTGGAACTATCAGAATTTATGCACTTGTCATCTCTCCCCAGCTGCTTCCTATCTTGTGTATCCAGAACTGTGAGATGATACATTTCTGTTATTGGAGACACTCAGTTTGTGATATTTTGTTATAGAAGCCCTAGCAAGCTAATACAGTACATCCATCAACAAGTGAATAAAGTATGGTATATCCATACCATGGAATAGAAAGGAATGACTATTGACATATACATGCAGCAACATAAGATAATATACATGCAGCAACATAAGATAATTTCAAAATAACTATGCTACATGAAAGAAGCCGGACAAAAGAATATACACCGTATGACTCCCTGTATATGAACTACCAGAAAACGCAAACTAGAGTGACAGAAACCACATCACTGACAAAGGCTAATAAGGAAGCTCTGAAGGAACACAAGGAAACTTTTGGGGTGATGGATGAATTTATTTATTTATTTAGAGACAGAGTCTCGCTCTGTCGCCCAGGCTGGAGTGCAGTGGCGCAATCTCGGCTCACTGCAAGCTCCGCCTCCTGCCTCCACGTCATTCTCCTGCCTCAGCCTCCCGAGTAGCTGGGACTACAGGCGCCCACCACCATGCCCGGCTAATTTTTTGTATTTTTAGTAAAGACGGGATTTCACCATGTTAGCCAGGATGGTCTCGCCTCCTGACCTCGTGATTCGCCCGCCTCAGCTTCCCAAAGTGCTGGGATTAAAGGCATGAGCCACTGCGCCTGGCTGATAGATGTATTTATTATCTTGATTATGGTGATGGGTATATACATAAGTCAAAACTTATCAAAGTATTTACTTTATATATGAACAGTTCATTATCTGTTAGCTATACCTCCATAAAGTTGTTTTAAAAAAATTTTATGGCCGGGCACGGTGGCTCATGCCTGTAATCCCAGCACTTTGGGAGGCAAAGGTAGGTGGATCACCTGAGGTCGGGAGGTCAAGACCAGCCTGGCCAAAACGGTGAAACCCATCTCTACAAAAATACAAAAAATTAGCCAGGCATGATGGCTGGTACCTGTAATCCCAGCTACTCGGGAGGCTGAGGCAGGAGAATTGTTTGAACCTGGGAGGCGGAGGTTGCAGTGAGCTGAGATCACGCCACTGCACTCCAGCCTGGGCAACAGAGCAAGACTCCGTCTCAAAAAAAGAAAAAAAAAAAATTACATAGACTAAATGTGGCTCCCTGAATCTAGGTACTTACATTTTTGTATAAGAAATGTTGGTATGTCATCCTTTAGTCATTTCTGGAATATTCTGTACTTCCCCTTAATAAGAAAAATATCCTCTTGAAGGGGCTTGTATCATGGATAGAAAAGGGAGTACAGCCTTAAAGTTGGCCACATGAAATGATCCAGGAAAGATAAGAAATGTGTCTTAACCACAGGTATTTCCCATACAGCAGGCAAAAGTGGTATCATGTTCCACTCTCTGAAGATATAATTGTTCTAATGTCTCTAACAACAATTAGGTTAAACTGAACTCTAATATAGAGACCATCTCCATTTCAATATTAGCAGGAAACTTGTGAACAACTCCAAGATGCCATTTATTTTTTTAAGTGAAACTTTATGTATTTATAAATATATTCTCTATCTGAGAATATATAAAGCGTGTTAATAAAAGAGAATGACAATAACTAATTTAGTTCTTATATAGTTTTTGCTCTGACTGCCAAATTTTATGCCTAAACATAGCAACTGTATGAAAACTTATGATTGGGATTTTTTTCCTTCATATTTCCTTGTTTCAGATTTTTGATGTCTATTTCCATTGATAAAATCCAGAAAAGTAAGAGGAAAATGTAATGTAACCCAGTAAAAGGAATTCCACAGGATGCTGAAACTTACCAAAGGGCCAGTTCAAATTCTGGGAGAGAGGAGTAGCTAGCCAGGTAGGTGCCACAGTAACTGAATGAAAGCAAAGTATAGTCCAGGAGAATGTTGCCTAAAATATAAAATCCATTATCAGGATTTGATTATGTTAAGACCATGTTCAGTTAACTATGGTCTTACAGTTTATTTTCCTTTGCTAATGATTTTCACGTAATTCAAAAGCATTTAACTATTAGAATAAGAAAGATCCTGGCTAATTTCTAAGACCATGAACAGAAAGCTTAGAGCAAAGCTAAGACCCATTTATAAAAGATATTAAAGTGAATTAAGACCATGAGGTTACTATCTCTAGACTTCAGTGCAGAACTGAGCATACTGCACCATGCATGTCCCAGTATGGTTTGAAATGACCCAAGAATCATCTCATAAATATATGAGACATTGTAATTAGAATAGTTATTTAGGCATCTTTAAATATCTTGGGGAGTTGTAATAATTCTAGCTTACTTCCTTATTTCTTTTATCTTAGGCCATATCTGGCCCTTAGCTTAATATCTTCCAGCTTTTGGAACAGCTATAAAAAGTGACCGACTCCTTTGTACCTATAGTTGATTAAAAGCAACATGAATTCCAAAGTCTTAGCAACAACATGTTTTAAAATGCATACCACGGGGAGGCCAAAACAAGAAGAGCCTGTCTCTACTTCCCAGTACAGAGTGGTCTGATTTTCCCTCTTCTTCATCTGCTCGTCAGTGGGGTTCCACAGGTGCAAGCTTTGCCCTCACCTCAGTCTGTCTTCGTATGTTTATGTCTCTATTGCTTGTTCTGTGGATTTTTAACAGCTGTTTTCTGCTTTTTTTCTCATTCTCATTTTAATTGACCGTAATATAATCCTGAAATTTTGCTTCTGTCATTTATTGAATATATTCAGCATAGTCTAATCAACAAAGAAAAAAGTGTATTTATTGAGAATTCACTACAAAACTAGTTTTCTGTAGGAAGAGACCTTAATGATTTTTAAATGCTTGCTAAACAGACGTTTCCCTCCACAATTGAAGATGACCAACTTTAGATGTTCTTTAAATCTTAGAAAATATGGTATTTGAAGAAAATGCCAAAAAAAAAGAGAGAAAAATATATTCTCTACAATCCTACCACCAAAGTTGGTAAATTTATTTCTAGAATTTTCTTCTGTGTTTACTTGAAAAAATACATACATATATATTTTCTTTAAATATAACTTTGCTTTTTATAGCTATACTAGCCATAGATTAAATATTATATATGAGGCTGGGAGAGAGAGCTCACGCCTGAAATCCCAGCACTTTGAGAGGCCAAGGCAGGTGGATCACTGAGGTCAGAAGTTTGAGAGCAGCCTGGCCAACATGGTAAAACCCCGTCTTTACTAAAAATACAAAAATTAGTTGGGTGTGGTGGTGGACACCTGTAATCCCAGCTACTCAGGAGGCTGAGGTTGAAGAATCGCTTGAACCCGGGAGGCAGAGGTTGCAGTGAGCCAAGATTCCACCACTGCACTCCAGCCTGGGTGACAGAGTGAGACTCTGTCTCATAATATGTATGTATACACACACACACACACACACATATATATGATAATCCATTTTAAATGGAATTGGATTATAGTGTTACCTCAAGTTGACTTTTAATTTACATTATATTGACAATTTTATATTATCTTAACACTTCTTTAAAAGTGTGATTTGTAATGTTTGCATAATACCTCTTTATAGTATATTTTAATTTAACTATATCCACAATACTGGAGATGTAGGTTGCTCCAATCTTGTGCTATTATGACAGTGCTTTTTAAACTCTTTTGCATGTAAATCTTTGAACATATTTTAACCATTTCCTAAAACTGAATTCATCTTGAAGTGAGTATTCTGAGTCAAATAGAGTAAATATTTACTTCACAGAAAGACTCTATCAATTTATAGTCCCACCTTCAGCAAATAAGAGTGCTACCAGTTTCACTGCATTCTACCTAGCAATTATGATCTTAAAAAAGTTGTGACCTTGATAGGCAGAAAAACAGCATCTTGGTTTAAATTACACTTTTTAAAACAAATCTTGAGACGAAACATTTTTTGATGTCTTTGGTCATTTGTAGTTTAGTGATTTGTCTGGGTTAATTTCTTTTCCATTGTTCTAAGAGGCTGTTTTGTTCTTGTTTCATTAATGCTCTGAAAATATTTGATCCCATTTGTCCAAATATTTTACCCAGTTTATTATTTCCCTTTTAATTTTTCATGGTGTTTTGATGTTAATCAGTTTTAAATATATATACAATCAAATATGTCTGTCTTTTCTAAGTTTTTGTTTTGTGTGAAAAGTTCTTCCCCTTCCTAGAATCACTCTATTTATTTTTTCTTCCATCTCTCTTTTTTCGCTTTTTCTCTTTTTTCTTTCTTTTCTCTGTATTTAGTATGTACATATATATAGTAGTATATAATATATATAATATATATATATATTTTTTTTTTTTTTTTTTGAGACGAGTTTTGCCATGTTGCCGCCACCCTGGAGTGCAGAGGCGTGATCTCGGCTCGCTGTAATCTCTGCCTCCAGGGTTCAAGCGATTCTCCCACCTCACCCTCCTGAGTAGCTGGGATTACAGGCACATGCCACCATGCCCAGCTAACGTTTGTATTTTTAGTAAAGACAGGGTTTCACCATGTCGGCCAGGATGGTCTCGATCTCCTGACCTCATGATCTGCCTGCCTTGGAATCCCAAAGTGTTAGGATTACAGGCGGGAGCCACCGTGGCGGCCCGTATTTTCTACTATGTTCAAGTGGATTTGTTATTTATATTGAATGCTCATTTTCATCTGATATAGAACATGAGTATCTAACTTGATACTTTTGTTAAAATATGCATTTTCTTAACACTACTGTTGGATAATCTATCTTTTTTCTTCTTCCTTCTTCTCCTTATTCCTCCCTCCTCCTCCTTTTCTTCTTCCTCCTCCTCTTCCTCCTTCTTTTTGGTGACAGCCTCTTTCTTCATTTACTCAGCTTTTATATACTTCAGATTCTGTCCCAAGTCTTCAACTCTCCCATTGATCTGGTGATCCCTGCACCAATGCCACACTTCTAATTACTATGGCACCATAATATTAAAATGCCTTGCCATCATTCTCTTTCAAATTATTCTCATTCTCTATGTTTTATTTTCCCAGATGAATTTTAGAATCATTTGAGTACTCCTTGCTGTCTAAAACATATGATAAACCTACAAATTACTTTCTATGACAAATCTCAGAAATATATTTATAATAACCAGGCTGTCCATCCAGGAATATATTTCTATACATTTAAATATTTTAAATCAGTGATTTTTGTAGTTTTCTTCACCTAGGTCACTCACACTTATTTTTTTGAATTATTTCTAAGTACGTGTATCTTCTAATGGGTACTTATTTCTTATTTCTAATGGGTACTTATTTCAAAACCAGCATCTTACTGCGCATTCTTTTGTTAGTCCTAGCAGACTATCGCATTATTCATCATCTCCTTTCCCATAGCTATATTTTTCTTCAGTTTTATATTTTGTTGCATTGGCTAGAACTTCCAGGTTGATATTAAATAACAGTGAAAACAGGTCTGATTAATATTACTGATTAATATTACTGGGAATTCCTTTAGGGCATCATTATTCAGTATGACTCTTGGGTATTGGTTTGAATTAACTTTCAATTGGCTCAAACAGAACTACAGCCAAATAACCAACCTGGGGAAATTTTAAAGACAAAGTGTAGTTATGGTCCAACTAGATAGGTGAATGGGTTATGTTTTAAAAGTTGTCTTAAACTGTTGAGAATGCAAATTTCACCACAAACAAAGTATTATAAATTATAGTGAAGTTCCCTGACTTCACCCAAACACTCATTTGACCCTTAAGACTACAGAGCCAAGTCCAGCCTCAAGCATGAGCTTTCTGCCCATGGGGTGTCAAATGAGGGAATCATTAGCTGGAGGCTCCAGCAGATGTGTAGCAGCTCAGTGTGGGTCAGCTTTATCTAAGAAGGAGTCAGTAGCCAGGCGCAGTGGCTCACACCTGTAATCCCAGCACTTTGGGAGACGGAGGTGGGTGGATCACTTGAGGCCAGGAGTTCGGGACCAGCCTGGCCAACATGGTAAAACCCCATCCTCTGCCACAAACATTAAAAAAAAAAAAAAAAAAGCCAAACACGGTAGTGCAAGCCTGTAATCCCAGCTACCTGGGAGGCTGAGGCAGGAGAATCACTTGAATCCAGGAAGTGGAGGCTGTAGTGAGCCAAGATCATGCCACTCTACTCCAGCCTGAGTGACAGAGCCAGACTCTGTTAAAATAAATAAAATAAAATAAAATAAAATAAACAGTAATAATTCAAATGGTAGGCAACATTGAGCACTTGGCATACATACATATACAACATATTATATAATTTCATCTATCATCATCACCACAGCCTTGACATTAGACACTATCTTTATCCCTATTTCATGGATGAGGAAATTGAGGCTCAGAGACTTGACTTTAGAAGCTATACAAACATCAATTCACCTGGATTTTCAACAAATATTAGGAAAGAAGAAAAATCATTGTTCTGAAAAAGGCAATAGTCTTCTAGCCCAGTGCGTCTCAAAGTTTAATGTGCGTATGAATCACCTGGGCAATTTTGTTAAAATGCAGATTCTGATTGAGTAGATCTGGTGTGGGAGCCAAGTTTCTGCATTTATAACAAGCTTCCCAGGTAGCACCAATGTTGCTGGTAAACAGACCACACTTTGAACAGCAAGGCTTTAGCTAACATAATTAAATCCTCAGTGATCAGCTTGATTCCTTCTTTAAAAATGTGTATTTAAAAAAAAAAAAAAAAACTAGACCAGGCATGGTGGCTCATGTCTGTAATCCCAGCACTTTGGGAGGCCGAGGCAGGCGGATCACTGGGTCAGGAGTTCGAGAACAGCCTGACCAACACAGTGAAACCCCATCTCTACTAAAAATACAAAAATTAGCCGAGGGTGGTGGTGCACACTTGTAATCCCAGCTATTCAGGAGGCTGAGGCAGGAGAATCACTTGAACCTGGGAGGCAGAGGTTGCAGTGAGCCGAGATCGTGCCACTACACTCCAGCCTGGGTGACACAGCGAGACTCCATCTCAAAAACAAACAAACACTTTTTAAAAAAGAAATCTTCACATAATAGATTTAGTCAAATCTTTAAACAAAATCCTTCAATTAGGGGCAGAGGAAGGGTTCTCCAGAATACCTTTCAATTTGGTCCTTCTGGTCAATCCTGGAAAGCTGTATATGTAGATGAGGGGTTTTAGCTTCCGGTCAGAAAAAGCCACAACTTCATAGGGGATGTTAGTTGCCACGACGCCCACAATTCCATTACTACACTGGAGTACAGTCTTTTTCTTGGTTTCAATATTAATAAATATTACATAATTCCCACAAGGGTAGCAAATGGTGTTGTTGTTGACAAAATGAACATTCTGCTTCGGGAATCCTTGCACCCATCTTTGGGAAAAGATATGTCAACATCAATATAATACATTTCAAATACACTTTTTTTTTTTTTTTTAACAAAGCAAAGGGTCATCAAAATCTTGGAAATATTTCTATTTCCATGTCCTTTCTGCCCCCAGTTTCTAAGATAAAAGAACACACATGCTGGCTGTGAGATCCATTTGAGTCAATGAATTATAGAAATTTAAATGTAGACCTAAAGTCCCATAGGTCTCCCAGGCCTTCTTCAGATAACTTTTTCAGCAAAGGAAACTCTGACCAAACCTGAGAAAGTCTCAGAAGGACTTCTGGGGTCTTGTATTCTTGGAAGACAAAAAGTGAAAATAACAGAGAAAAGAGCTTGATCTCAACACAATGGCATCCTGGGCCATTCTTTTATAATTAGTTTGATTTTTTAAATGAACTTTAAAAAACAACTTTGCATAGGACAACCTGCTTTGTGGTTGTAAGAGGAGTAGGAAAATTGCTTATTTACACAGATGAAGAGTATGTGGCCATATTTTAGATTTAAAAATACAGATAAATGTAGAAAATAAAAGGAATGAAGTCGACGTTAATGAAAGGCTAGCACACAAAAAGAACATACTCTCAAGTAAGGAGTGCGTGCTAAGTGTATGATAGAAAGGAGAGGAGAGGCCGGGCGCGGTGGCTCAAGCCTGTAATCCCAGCACTTTGGGAGGCGGAGACGAGCGGATCACGAGGTCACAAGATCAAGACCATCCTGGCTAACACGGTGAAACCCCGTCTCTACTAAAAAATACAAAAAAAAAAAAAAAAAAAAAACCAAGCCGGGGGGGGGGGAGGGGCCTGTAGTCCTAGCTACTCGGGAGGCTGAGGCAGGAGAATGGCGTGAACCCGGGAGGCGGAGCTTGCAGTGAGCTGAGATCCGGCCACTGCACTCCAGCCTGGGCGACAGAGCGAGACTCCGTCTTAAAAAAACAAAACAAAAAACAAAAAAACAACAAAAAAAAAAAAAAGAAAGAAGGAGAGGAGATGAAGGAGATTCTATTATTTTTATTTAAATATTAAAGATACGCTTGAAGATGGTGGAAAAAGCAAGTGAAGGACACTGGTTTGGTGAGAAACCTCGAGACATTAGAGTGTCCAGGACTAGCAGGGGATGCTGTATAGGGTGGAGGTGAGGGCTGGGAGGAACACGCTAGAATGCAGAAAAAAAAAATACCACCTATATCTGCGCACTGCTTGATGCTTTTCAAAGGCCACTATATATGCAAGTAAGTCCAAAGCTAGTGGATGGGAGTTAGAAGGATTCAGGGACCTAAGTTTGGGGGAAATCACCAACGGTAGCAACGACGGGATCCCAACCGTCGCCGGGTGGAGGGGGAGGGGGGTGTGATCAGGGGACCCGGATCACTAGCGGGAATCCTGAGCCAGAAGGAAGAGATGAAGGGTGCAGGGGCGTTGCTGGGTAAGGGAGG
>NW_016814655.1:3028420-3125306 GCF_001698545.2 Rhinopithecus bieti | reverse complement strand
AAAAAAAAAAAAAAAAAAAAAAAATCTAAAGGTTTAAATAAGTTGTGGAAGGTTTATAAAAATTAATTGTAAGAGATTCCGTGTGTGAACATATTGGCTAAAGTTACAGGGGTTTTATTCAGTTTTTCCATAAATTAAACAATGGAATAAAAGCACAACAGGTTTTTCTTAGAGATTGATCTGCTCTTTCACACACACACACACACACACAAAATTGTAAAGGGTTATACAAGGTTTATAAGACTCTTACCTTATGGTTAAACATTAAAATTGGGTAAATATGTCTATAAGGTTTTATTAAAAATTGGGTTTAACATTAATAGCACATTAATGTAAAGGTAAAATTTGGGTTATTTGGTATAACAATCATACAAGAAGCATTACCAAATGTGAAATGGTGTTTTGCTTTTTTTGGACTATATTTGCATAAATGTGTTATTGGTATATGTTACAAAGTTATGAGAAATGCTTATAATTCTAATATGACTTAGTGTAGGTTATTCATAATTAAAATTGTTATGTCAAATTTTGTGTGCCACAGAAGTAACCAAGTTTCCTTATCAATTGTGGCTTTAATCATGGCT
Organism: Rhinopithecus bieti; assembly: GCF_001698545.2. Taxonomy (NCBI): domain Eukaryota; kingdom Metazoa; phylum Chordata; class Mammalia; order Primates; family Cercopithecidae; genus Rhinopithecus; species Rhinopithecus bieti. The sequence goes on along the minus strand of NW_016814655.1, from coordinate 3,124,722 downwards.
ATCCTAAAACTTTTTATCAACCACAATTGTTTTCTTGTTCTAATCCTCTTTAGAAGGTGGTTTGTAATCAACTATAGAACTCTAGCGGGTGTTCCTAAATGCAGGTTTCTAATAACTTTGGAAATTGTAACATTAGAATAGAGGAAACAACTTTCAGAACCCTCATGAAGAGCTGGAATGTTCATGAATATCAGAGTCAGGGAAACTTTTCTTTTGAGCTATTTACAGCTTTTAGCAATTGAGTATACTTCTGTGAACAAAATTTGGAGAATATTTGTTTCTCTCTACCTAATTTTTCCAAAATTTGGAAACTACTTGTGAGTATTCTTAATTTATATCTACATAGTTTATGTCTACATAATTTATGTCTACATAATTTATGTCTACATAGTTATTTGCATACATCTGTTTTCTTTTGAATACAATTGGATAATTGGTTATTTTACCAAGGTTTTAACTGGAATGGTGTGCTTTCCTTTAAGGAATCAAACTTGACTTGTAAAGCCAATAAAAACCCCTTGGAGAATTGGCCTCAGATCTTGTCTGCAACAGTCCCTGTACAGGTAAGTAAAGAATGACCTGTGATAAGTAAAGAATGTCACTTTCTGACAGGTCCAGGAGTCCCAAGTTATCTTGGGACCCCAAGGGGATAGGAATTTACTCAAATCATAGGTATTTGAGGGTACAAACACATGGCCAAGCTTGGCTTTACAAGTCTTATCTAAGATTACTTCTATAGAGCAGAGTTCCATCAAAGCCAATTTAAAAAGAGCCTTTGTGAAAAATAATTATTCTTGTTGCACTTTATACAAATAATCAGGCCAAGTATAACAAAGCAAATCAGTCTTACCATGATTTGTCTTTAGTAAAAATGAGAAACTGGAGAGAGTAATATTATGTTTCAAGAACTATGGTACACTTGTTATTAAATTCTAGTCTCATTAGTTGTTTTTAAGTTTATTTCTGCAATTTAGGCTAACCCTGCTTATTCCTGTGAACCAACCAATGATCTCTGACTGCTGCTCAGAAGAAACAAAAGGGATGGGTAATGTAAAAATCTGGATCAGTATTCTAATTCTGGGCACATTACATTCAGCTAATAACCCCATGTCGGCTTAGTTCCAACAGCTGCCCCATTCATGAAAAGCCTTCTAATTTAGCTTACTTGGAATAACTTTACTTATTTTGCTTTACACTTGTGCAATATATTGCCGTTATACTCTTTGTCTAGGAATATAGGACAGGGTTACTAAATGTTTTCTTAAACACGTATTAATCTTCCAGATATCACCTTTTATCAAAACTCAAGAGTTTTGAATGAACCTTACCATACTGATGCTCTCTGACTGAGCTCCTCTCTACCCTGAATGCAAGAGACCCTCATAGTTAGGCAGGAATATCATCGCCCCTATTCAGCCTGAAGAAGTTACAAAAGATGGATCCTTGTCCCTCTGCAACCCTTAGGATTAAGGGTTCTCTAATAAAAGAGAGGTGGGAAATGTCAGAGGCATGTGAACAAGAGCAACTTCATCTTAAATAGGAGCTGGGTAAAATGAGGCTGAAACCTACTGGACTGCATTTCCAGATGGTTAGGCATTCTAAGTCAAAGGATGAGATAGGAGGTCAGCACAAAATACAGTGATAAAGACCTTGCTGATAAAATAGTTTGCAGCAAAGGAGCCTGCCAAAACTCACCAAAACCGAAATGGCGACAAGAGTGACCTCTGGTTGTCCTCATTGCTACACTCTCATCAGCTCCATGGCAGTTTATATACATGCCATGGCAACATCAGGAAGTTACCCTAGATGGTCTAAAAAGGGGAGCCATGAATAATCCACCCCTTGTTTAGCATATCATCTTTTATTCCTTTACTTTCTTAATAAACTTGCTTTCACTTTGCACTGCAGAGTTGCCCTGAATTCATTCTTGCATGAGATCCAAGAACCCTCTCTTGGGGTCTGGATCAGGACTCCTTTCCTGTAACAAAATTATTATGCAAATAGAATTATAGATTGAAATAAGAAGAAAAGAAACATAATAGTATGAATGCTTATGTTAGGATCCCCACCTAGTGACAAAGATTCTTTGCCTGGCCAAACTTTCGTCGGGCTCCTGAACCTTTTCCTAGGCTTGTCTGTGCCCTTCCTTGTAAAATCCAGTTTTAGCAAAGAACACTGCTAAGTCAGTTTGGCAACACTGCTAAGTCAGTCCATCAGTGTCCTCAATGTCTGATCACCCTCCATATCCGATCAGGTTCCTTATTCTCTACCGTCCCCCAGGTGATGTCTGATTATCTTGGCTTATGTGAACCCAAAATATCTGAGACAGATCTCAATCAATTTAGAAAGTTTATTTTTCTAAGGTTAAGAACATGCCCATGACACAGCCTCAGGAGGTCCTGACATGTGCCCAAGGTGGTCAGGGCACAGCTTGGTTGTATACCAAGGATTTTTAGGGAGACATGAGACATCCTACACAATATGTATAAGATGTACATTGGTTCAGTCAGGTCATAGGGAGATAAGAGACAAAAGATTACATTCCTTTGAGTCTCTGATTAGCTTTTCACTGAATACAACAATTTACATATGAGAGGAGGGTAGAGGAATAGTGACTTACGCCTAAGTCTGGCTTCGTGAAACAATAGGGCAGAGAAAGCCATCAGATGCACAGTTGTCTCTTGTGACCAGAGGAACGACTTTGAGTTCTGTCTGTCCTTTGTACACAAGGAATTTCCCTGTGGGAAAATTATTTGGGGTGGGGGGGATATGTAGCTTTTTTATATTTGTAACTATCTTATGCAGGAATAAAATGGGAGGCAGATTTGCCTGACACAGTTCCCAGCTTGGCTGTCCCTTTGGCTTAGTGATTTGAGGGCCCCAAGATTTATTTTCCTTTCATACCTGTCTTCAGCAAGAAACCCATTAGGTCAATTTAGCCAGAATCCTCCATCAGCCCTGATGGTTGCTATTAGTAATTTTCTATCCACTGACCTGCTCCTTGGCTATAAGTTCCCACTTGCCCATGCTGTATTTAGAGTTGAGCTCTGTTCTCAAGCTTCCATTGTCATGGTTCCTATACCTTTCATGATGGTCCTGAGTAAAGGTGGCCTTACCATGCTTTAGCAAGTATCGTTGAATAATTTGTTCTTTAACATGAGCTGAACGGGCAGTGATAGGGATGGTCTCTGTGTGCATGCACCGCTTTCACTGAGGGTCAAACGATGAGGAGGGATTGCTGGATGGGGGTGGGATGGGCTGAGGATAATTTTTATAAAGACACTAAGGTAGGGCCACAGATTGGATGAACTGGGAAGGGCAGTGTGATTGGCACAGAGGGAGATAAGAAGAAAATACTTAAAATGAGGCTAGTGAAGGAACCAATGGCCAGGTGAAGGACAAGTTGAAAGTTCTGGCCTTTATCTTAAGAGCCATGAAAAGACTACTGGGGCTTAGAGCCCAGGAGTTCAAGACCAGCCTAGGCAACACAGTGAGACCTCATTTCTACTAAAAATACAAAAATTAGCTGGGCATGGTGGCATATGCATATAGTCCCAGCTATTTGGGAGGCTGAGGCAGGAGGATCACTTGAGCCTTGGGAGGTCGGGGCTGCAGTAGGCCATGATCTCACCACTGCACTCCAGCCTAGGTGACAGAGTGAGACCCTATCTCAAAATAAATAAATAAATAAATAAAAGTATGATGCTTTGGCATGCTGAATACTTTGAATTAAAGAAGATTGGAAGGCCTCAGAAGCAAAGTTTCTCTCTGACCTTTTTCTGTTCTCCTGTCTCCTGCCCCTGTTTCTCCACCAAAGCAAATCATAGACACCAGAATTCCTCTTCCCCAAGGTGGGTCATGGAAACTATTAATATGTATATTATATATATTATAGAACCCCTCTCCCTCAAAGCAAAGCACAAAAACCTGGAAATATTACTTTAACCTTCCTCTGCCTTTATTTGTAGGAACTGGCCATAAAGAAATTCTCTGGCATGCCCGTCTAATGTGGATCATAAGCATCTTATTCCAGAGGAGTTCTGCTCTATACCCAGCAGGAAGGAATCCTACTCAGAGAGGTCAAGAAGAATGTAAACAGATAGGCCTTGCTGGGTTCCCCTTTCAGTCTGTTACCATTATATCATACCCTTTTTGTCCAATCACATTTCTACACAGCTGTCCGTTCTTCATGGAGCCCAAGCATAAAAATACTTTTCCCTGGGTCTTTGAGTCTTTATTTCCGAAGACTCCTGTGTTGTCTAAAACTTTGAGTTAACAATTTTTTCATGCTTTTCTCTTGTTAATCTGTCTTTTGTTATAGGAATGTCAGCTATAACCCTTATGATAGATGAGGAAAGGTATCACATCTTTTTCTCCCCTGTAAGACATTAAGTGGTTTTCAGCAGGGGAGTGACGGGATCAGGTCTATGCTTTTAAAAGACCATTTGGCTGCAGGATTATCAATTTGGCTGGGTTGGGAAAACAGGGAGAATTGAAATAGGCAAATCAGTCAGGAGTCTATTCTATTCTCCTAACAAGTGGAGCCAACGCAGGATTTCTCAAATTCAGCACTGTCGGTATTCTGGGCTGGATTTGGTGATTGTGGGTAGAGTCCTATGCATTGTAGGGTGTTTGGCAATGTAGCACCTCTGCAGTTGTGACAACCAAAAATGCCTGTGCACATTCTCAAATGTTCCCTGGATGGCACAATCACCCCCAGCTGAAAACCACTGGTAAGTCAGTGTATTAAAAGTTATTTTAAAAGGTAAAAATCTATAGGATTTGGTGATGGATTGATAAAAAGAGGCAAGGGAGAAAGGAGAGTGAAGGATGTTCCTAGATTTCTAATTACCACAGAGATGGTGGTGTCCTTCACCAAGACAGGGTGAGGAGGAAATGGAGACATGTGTCTCTATGCAGAAATGTGAGTGCCAGACACACACCATGCTTAGTTCTTAAAAACTCATAAAACTGACTGACAAAATCTCATGTTGCAGGTCCCAGGGAGAAGTGGCAAGGAGGAAAAGTCAAACTTTCTCTTGCCACCCCTGATGACTTTGCTTATTTGTGTTTTGACCAAGCCCTCCCCACCCCACCCTCATACCTTTAACCACAACTAAGAAAGAAAGGCCACTATCCTTCTGCAACCTGGCCCGGTGTGGGGGTCAGGGAATCTCCTGAATATCATCTACAGGTATCCCCAGAAACCCAGCTAGAGACCTCCCTTAATTTTAAAGCCAACCCTAGAGCAGAAGAGGCCAGTCTTGCCTTGATCCCAAAGTAAGTGACTGTCAGAGGATGAAAGGTAGGCAGGGAATATAGACTTCAGGAAAGAGATGCTGGCCTGGAATCAGCGGTGACCCTGGGAAGCTGAACTTACTCTGTGTTACAGCAAAAGAGGAACTGAATGGAATGAACTTGAAAAGGCAGTCTCGTGTGTATCTTACTCTTGAAATCTTGATGTTATGGTTTAGATGGAAAGGGAAGTCTCTAGCTGGGTTTCTGGGGATACCAGAATGTTCTGATATGCAGGAGATTACCTGACCCCTACACCGTGCCAGGTTACAGAGGGATGAGTGGCCTTTCTTTCTTAGTCTGGAAGGGGAAATGCGGATCATCGCAGAGAATAGACTGGGAAGGATAAGTTAGGGAAATCGGTTCCAGTTCTCACATTGAAAGATTTGTGGGTATTAGAAACCAAATCTAAGACACACAAGTTTTTCTAATAACCAGTGTGTTCCACCATTTTTAGGAAGGGCCCATCTCCCCTAAACTGGCCCTGCCCCTCCCAATGTTCAATCTTCCCTGGCAAATATCCACCTCGCCACCAACAGCCTAGTCCTGGACAGAATATGCCTAATCCTCAGTGTGAGATTTTATTTTATTTTATTTTATTTATTTTTTTTTTTGAGATGGAGTCTTGCTCTGTTGCCCGGGCTGGAGTGCAGTGGCGGGATCTCAGCTCACTGCAAGCTCCGCCTCCCTGGTTTACGCCATTCTCCTGCCTCAGCCTCCGGAGTAGCTGGGACTACAGGCGCCCGCCACCTCGCCCGGCTAGTTTTTTGTATTTTAGTAGAGACGGGGTTTCACCGTGTTAGCCAGGATGGTCTCCATCTCCTGACCTTGTGATCCGCCCGTCTCGGCCTCCCAAAGTGCTGGGATTACAGGCTTGAGCCACCGCGCCCGGCTTAGAGATTTTATACCTTTCTAGAACTCAGCTTGTCTTAAAGGCTAAAAGAGCAGTGGTTAATTCAAGTTCATTGAGCAAGCCCTAAAACCAAACCGGGCCACAGCCAGTCACAGAACAAAAAAAATCCTTATTTCCCGCTAAGGGATCATTTCAGTCCTGGCTTCTGTAGGGTTCCAGCCAAATTCCAAGATAATCTGCAAGATGAACTTTCACTAAGTTTTTCACCCATTAATTTTCTATGACCATTTAAACGTGAAAAGATCATACAGCATACTAAAACTTATTTTATTAAGTCGATGAGTAAGTGGTTTCCTGTTTATCAGCTAATTGTTTGCTTTTTGTGAAATGCACCTTGTTTATGAGAAAAGTCCAAAAAAGAAGTTGGCATTGTTTCTCTGTGTAAAAAGAAATGTAAATAATGAATGTTTTTAAAATAAAAGAATAATCTGCTATGATAGAGAGTATCTAGTTATTCTATGGCAATTGACCCCTTTTATAGCAGTGATGGCCACAATTTACTAAGCTGCTATTATGTGTTTGGAGCTCCATAGAGTCTGAGTCCTCCCACCAACTACGCTACATAAGAACCTGCAGCTCAGAGAGATGAGTGAGACTCAAAATTACACATTTAGTTAGTGGTAGAGCTGGATTCAATCATGGGTTCACCTGCCCCTGAAGTCTATGCATTTCTTTTCTTTTTTTTTTTTTTTTTTTTTGTAGAGATGGAGTCTTGTTATGTTGCCCAGACTGGTCTTGAACTCCTGGCCTCAAGTGATATTCCCACACTGGCCACCCGGAGTGCTGGGATTACAAGTGTGAGCCACTGCGTCTGGCCTAAAGTCTATGTCTTCTGCACAGGTTTTTTCTCTGCTCTGCTGCCACATCCATGCATGTTTGTATAATAATAGCTAACTTATATTAAGCCACTTCTCTGTGCCTGGCATTGTACATCCTTATAATACATGTATTATTTAATCCCTGTTGTAGAGACAGGAAAATCGAGTCTCAGAAAGTTAAATTTTTTTGCCCAACATCTCACAAGTTTCAAATGAACTTGAATTCAGGTAGTTAATTGTCTTAAAAGAACTCTTCTTTCCAGCAGACTTGTAAATTTCAAAGTAAATTGGACATTTAGTTTAAACTTTGCATTTTCTGGAAAAGAGAGGAAAATAGGAAATCCTTCATAATTTCCAAAAGTTTTAGAATAAATAATATGGGAAGAGGCTACATTGTTATGGAGATCCTGGGCCAGTTAGTGAAAATGGCTGAATGTTATTATTTAGTGCATTTAATCTACAAATTCAGACTTCATTTTCAAGCTTCAAATATTTTGGAGGTATCTGTGGAGTATAGCTTTATGACTAAATTTTGTGTCCCAAGATGCTTCCTTTACTCTTGATGCTGAAATAACTACACTAGATTAAATACAGAAAGGGTTTGTAGGTCAACATTCAAGAAAATAACACACTGAACATGTGGTTTTAAATAATGTTTTAAAGAAGAATGAGAAGGTTATTTTGCAAGACAGAGGGGATTGTCACAACATGCCCACCTGGAATTCTAAGGCAAGAATATAAATGGAGACTCCTAAATCATTTGTTCAATTATTTTCAAATTAGTTCTTAAAATTTAAAGTCAAACACAAATTATAAGATTGAAAAGTAAAATTCAAATCAAAATTGTTTAAAGCAAATATTTTAATTTTAATGAAATTTTACTAAATATTTTATATAAAAATTTGCAATTCTAATATTATTCATCTAGCTGTCAAAGAATTGGTATCAGGCTTCACACATGTTATATCTAGACCTACATACATATAGAAACGTAGGACTAATACTTTTTTTCTATATTGCAAAACATTCTTCAGCATCCATGTACAGCTATTGCCAATACCACACTAACCCATGACAACCCCTGGAACCAAACGGAGTTGGAATCAAAGAGAAGCAAGAAAATAGTCACTTGATTGTATTGGGAAACAATACTTAATTATTCACAAAGCAATACTGAATGAATGAATACATTCATGCTCTCTGAAAAAAGGACAAATTCCTTAATATATTTTTCTGAGATGGAGTCTCCCTCTGTCGCCCAGGCTGGATTGCAGTGGCACGATTTTAACTCACTGCAACCTCTGTCTCCCAGGTTCACCCAATTCTGCCTCAGCCTCCTGAGTAGCTGGGATGATAGGCACGTGCCACCACGCCTGGCTAATTTTTTGTACTTTTAGTAGAGATGGGATTTCGCCAGTTGGCCAGGCTGGTCTGTGACTCCTGACCTCAGGTGATCTGTCCACCTTGGCCTCTCAAAGTGCTGGGATTAGAGGCATGAGCCACAGCACCCAGCCAATATCTTTTATCTTATCCAAGCATTCCCACCAGTCAGATCCTCCCCACACTCCTTAAGTAGTTTCCATCTCTGATGTTGAAAGAGGCACACACACAAACCTCACAGTGTCCAAACACAGTAGCCTTTTGTTTCAAGGACATGGGGCAAGCGTGAAGTCACGTGGCAGAACTTGAGAGTCACAGTCATGCTGGGGGAGTGTTGAGAGGTGGACCTCACATGACAGCGGTGTGGGCCCTCTAAAGGGTGGGGCCGATGGCAGGGGCACACCTTGTGGGGTCTGTGGGTGGCACTATTTTTACTGGTGGAAGGTATTTGAGTTACAGGGGGCAAAGCAGAATGGGTCTGCAACTCAACTCTTGCCTCCTCAGAAGAAATAATTTGATTGAGGGAAATAAAGCAGAAAAAGAGACCGAGGCAAGTTTCAGAGCAGAAGTGGAAGTTTATTTTAAAAGGCTTTAGAACAGGAAAGATAGGAAAGTACACTTGGAAGAGACCCAAGCAAGCAACTTGAAGAATAAGCACAATGTTTAACCTTGATCCTAGGACTTTATAGGCTAGCCCCTTTCCCATAATTCTTCCCTTAGGGTGGGCTGCCCACATGCACAATGCCTCTTCTTTACCTTTGGGAACTGAGCACATGCAGTGTGTTTAGGAAGTTGTACACATGACCATCTGAGGCTCTCTGCCCTTTTCTGGGGGAGTGCCCCTAGAAGGTCATACTCTACCACTTTGTCTCTTCTTCTTCTTTTTTTTTTTGAGACAGAGCTTCGCTCTTGTTGCCCAGGCTGGACTGCAATGGCACAATCTTGGCCCACTGCAACCTCCACCTCCCAGGTTCAAGAGATTCTTCTCCTGCCTTAGCCTCCCAAGTAGCTGGGATTACAGACATGCGCCACCATGCCTGGCTAATTTTGTATTTTTAGTAGAGATGGGGTTTCTCCATGTTGGTCAGGCTGGTCTCGAACTCCCGACCTCAGGTGATCTGCCCTCCTTGGCCTCCCAAAGTGCTGGGATTACAGGCGTGAACCACTTCACCCGGCCCATTTTCTCTGTTAATGTATATGCCCAGAAAGTTCCTTCTCTCTGGTGCCTGCATTCAATTAACACTTTAGTGCAATAATTGTGGACCATCAGAAAATGGCCTCTCCCTGGCTCCAGCTGCCAATTTATCACTTTTAGAGAGGCAATGTGATAATTGCTGAACCATCACCTGACATTCCTAGTGGGCGGGGGAGAGCTCTCTCCTTCCCTGCTCATGCCTAACTACCTGTAACACTATGGTACACGTTTGAGAAACTAGTACTTAGTGAAAGATACAATAACATAGGAGGAGGAGGAAGACTTTGGAGGAGATGACAAAAGGGGAAAACAGTAGAATTTATAAGAATGACAAAATTCCACTGCAGAGTAATAAAAAGTAAGGAATCTACTCCCTGGAAGTACTTGGTTTGTGATGGACATGGGACTTCTGATAGGTGTTGCAGTCTTAGGTGCCAGGTTATTACCAGTTTTGCAGAACACTGACATCTGTGGACTCGAACATGGACTCCATTTAAAGAACTCCAAGGATGATTAATAAACACAAACACAAATCAATGAGCACTGTTGCCTAAATATCACCTAAAATGGCATGTTAGGAAAGCACCAAGTACCAAGTGTGTGATGACATGGTCTGAAGAAGTGTCTGAAGACCATCATTCCACATTCCACATTGAATAACATCATGAAGACTTAAGATCCTCTTCAAAAGCTTCAAAGCTCATCTTTTCTAATTTCTCACAAAAGTAAACCTCCTCCCAAAGTATAAACTTAAAACCACTAATGTATCAATATATTCTATTTTATATCATCTCATTGGACTTCCCTTCAATTTCCTTGGCCTTCAGGGTTTTTCATATTGTTTGTGTTCCCTTAGACTAGAGACAAAGAAACAACCCTTTCCAAAAAAATACATGTTCTGTGACCTTTTTCACTGGTGAAAACCCGGCATAACAATAAAACTGCCTTTGCAAAGATTATGACAGTGAAAGAAATCCAGTACGGCTGACTCCATCTTGCTTCTAGCCTCACAGGCCAGCTGTCCTCGCTCATTCCTGGGTATAGGTCAAGCTAACCATGGGAAGAATTCAGTTTATAGTTTAACTTTGAAGCAACGACGGTAATAGTCTCTCCCTAAAACTGACCCCCTCCTTGTTTGGGGACTGAAACCACCTTTGTAAGACTAACGAAAAGCCACAAGATTAGGATTGTGGGAGGGGCCTGAATTCTGCTAAAATGTAGGCGTTGGTAACCAATGATAACCAACCATTGTTTTCTATAATCCCTGATTACTAAAATGTAGGCATAGTTAGGCAGTAACTAGCAGTTACTATTTCCTAGCTTGCTTTTCTGTAATTTCTTACTGTTCAGGAGTCACGAAGTCAGAGGTCATAAGATTTGTCATTGCTGCTACAGATGACATCACTATTGTCAAAACCTAAGACTGGTTTTTGAAATACTTTTCAGACTTCTGCATTCTGGTAACTGACTAACTCCACCCAGACCCATGATTCGTATCAAGGAACCGACTCAACCGGTGATCCCCACCCAGAATTGATTCAGCACTTGAAGACAGTTTGGACACTCCTATGATTCCATCCCCAACCAATCAGCAGCACCCATTCTCTTAGCCCGCTACCCACTAAATTATCCTTAAAAGCCCTAGCTTCTTAGCTCTTGTAGAGGCAGATTTGAGAATTAGCTCCTGTCCTACCACTTACCTGGCCCTGTGATAATTAAACTCCTTCTCTACTGCAATACCACTGTCTCAGTGAATGGCTTTATCTGTGCAGCAGGCAAGATGAACCCACTAGGTCATTACAATAAGTTTAGAAGTAGGCGTTTTGTTGCATTCTATGACAAAAATTTGAGTCAACATAAGAAAGTGAGGATGAAGCGGTGAAAATATTTGAGTTCAGATTAAACTCTCAGAGGCTATGTGGCATGGAGAAAAAAGCCCTCGACCTTAAAGTTCCTGGTTCTTATTTTATCTCTGCCTCTTACTAGGTATGTGATAACTGGAAAAGCCACTTAACCTCTCTGAATCTTAACTTCATCTGTAAAGTGAATCTGATATTTCCCTGTCTAACATCACAGGATTGTTGTGAAGATCAGACAAAATCATGAACATAAAAAGGACTTTCATATAAAATGTACAATACAGATATGTGGTCTTGTTACATAGTTGCAAGTCTTTTCCCCTTAGCTATTGAGTCTGGGAAGAAAAGTGGTTTACACGCACACTGCAACAATATGCCCTGTCTAGGCAGGATACGTGGTAACAAGACTATGTTAGTTTTTAAAATATGTTTTCTGAGTTCGTAAAATACTACTGTGAGCTAATTCTAAGAAGGAAGACTATAAATTTCCCTTAAATTGTTAATTAGCATTTATAACACACATTTGTGCTCTAGAGCAGTTCTGAGTTGGAACGTATTACATGGACTGTCTTGCCCCAAGGGTTTAGGGATAGCCCTCATCTGTTTGGTCAGGCACTGGCCCAAGATCTAGGCCACTTCTCAAGTCCAGACACTCTGGTCCTTCAGTATGTGGATGACTTACTTTTGGCTACTAATTCAGAAGCCTCATGCCAGCAGGCTATTCTAGACCTTTTTTTTTTTTTTTTTTTTTTTTTTTTTTTTTTTTTTTTTTTTGAGACAGAGTCTTGCTCTGTCACCCAGGCTGGAGTGCAGTGGCGCGATCTCGGCTTACTGCAAGCTCTGCCTCCTGGGTTCATGCCATTCTCCTGCCTCAGCCTCCTGAGTAGCTGGGACTACAGGCACCCATCACCATGCCCAGCTAATTTTTTGTATTTTTAGTAGAGTCAGTGTTTCACCGTGTTAGCTAGGATGGTCTCGATCTCCTGACCTCGTAATCTGCCTGCCTTGGCCTCCCAAAGTGCTGGGATTACAGGCATGAGCCACCGTGCCCGGCCTACTCTAGATGTCTTAAACTTTCTGGCTAATCAAGGGTACAAGGCATCTAGGTCAAAGGCCCCGCTTTGCCTACAGCAGGTCAAATATCTAGGCCTAGTATTGGCCAGAGAGACCAGGGCCCTCAGCAAGTAATGAATACAGCCTATACTGGTTTATCCTCACCCTAAGACATTAAAACAGCACGGTGATTCCTTGGAATCACTGACTTTTGCTGACTATGGATCTCCAGATACAGCGAGATGGCTTGTCCACTCTATACTCTAATCAAGGAGACCCAGAGGGCAAATACTCATCTAGCAGAATGGGAACCAGAGTCAGAAACAGCCTTCAAAACCTTAAAGCAGGCCCTAGTACAAGCTCCAGCTTTAAGCCTTCCCACAGGACAAAACTTCTCTTTATATGTCACAGAGAGAGCAGGGATAGCTCTTGGAGTCCTTACTCAGACTCGTGGGACATCCTCACAACCAGTGGCATACCTAAGTAAGGAAACTGATGTAGTAGCAAAAGGCTGGCCTCACTGTTTATGGGTAGTTGTGGTGGTGGCCATCTTAGTGTCAGAGGCTATCAAAATAATACAAGGAAAGGATCTCACTGCCAGGACTACTCATGATGTAAATGGCACACTAGGTGCCAAAGGAAGTTTATTGCATCCTAGTAGGCTACATCCTAAGTAGGCTATCAGAAAACCACCTTCTTAGATACCCAGTGCTACTCCTTGAGGGACCAGGACTTCAAATACGTACATGTGCAGCCCTCAACTCTGCCACTTTTCTTCCGGAGGATGGGGAACCAATCGAGCAGGACTGCCAACAAATTATAGTCCAGACTTACACTGCCTGAGATGATCTCTTAGAAGTCCCCCTCGCTAATCTTGACCTTAATCTATATGCTGATGGAAGTTCATTTGTGGAGAATGGGATATGAAGGGCAAGTTATGGCATAGTTACTGATGTAACCGTACTTGAAAGTAAGCCTCTTCTCCCGGGGACCAGTGACAAGTTAGCAGAACTAGTGGCACTTACCCAAGCCTTAGAACTGGGAAAAGGAAAAAGAATGAATTCGTATACAGATAGCAAGTATGCTTATCTAATCCTACATGTCCATGCTATAATATGGAAAGAAAGGGAGTTCATAACCTCTGGGGGAATGAACCCCCATTAAATACCACAAGGAAATTATAGGGTTATTGCACACAGTGCAAAAACCCAGGGAGGTGGCAGTCTTACATTGCCAAAGCCATCAGAAAGGTGAAGGAGAAAAGGCAGAATAAAACCATCGGGCAGATGCTGAGGCCAAAATTGCTGCCAGGTGGAACCTCCCATTAGAAATACCTAAGGAAGGACCCTTGGTATGGAACAACCCCCTCCAAGAGATTAAGCCCCAATATTCCCCTACTGAAACAGAATGGGGACTTTCACTGGGGCATAGTTTTCTCCCCTCAGGGTGGTTAATGACAGAAGAAGGAAAGGTATTTATACCCTCCACCAAACTTTTCATATGGATATTGAAAACACTCATCAAACGGCCAAATCCCTATTTACAGGGCCAAATCTCCTACAGACCATCCAACAGGTAGTCAAAGCCTGTGAGGTGTGCCCAAGGATTAATCCCTTGTCCCATCGTAAGGCTCCTTTGGGGGAACAAAGAATAGGTCACTATCCTGGAGAGGACTGGAAGTTAGACTTCACCCATATGCCTAAATCAAAGGGATTTCAATACTTGTTCGTCTGTGTTGATACCTTTACAAATTGGATAGAAGCTTTCCCCTGCAAGACAGAAAAGTTTCAGGAAGTGATTAAACTCCTAATTCATGAAATAATTCCTAGATTTGGGCTTCCCCAAAGCTTACAGAGTGACAATGGTCTGGCTTTCAAAGCCACGGTAACTCAGGGAATTTTCAGGGCGTTAGGGATGCAATATCACCTTCATTGCACCAGAGGCCACAATCCTCAGGGAAGGTCGAGAAAGCAAATGAAACACTCAAGAGGCACTTAAGGAAACTAACACAAGAAACTCATCTCCCATGGCCTACTCTTTTGCCCATGGCCTGGTTGAGAATCCGAAATTCTCCTCACAAAATGGGGCTCAATCCATATGAAATGCTGTATGGATGACCTTTTCTCACAAATGACCGCCTACTTGATCAGGAAATGGCCAAGTTGGTCAAAGATATAACTTCTTTGGTAAAATATCAACGAAACCTTAAACACCTACTTAAAGGATGTCACAGAGAAAAGGGAACAGAGTTGTTTCAACCAGGAGATCTAGTGCTGGTCAAATCTCTCCCCTCTACCTCCCTATCTATGGAGTCTTTGTGGGAAGGACCATACTCGGTAATCCTCTCTACCTCCACTACAGTTAAGATGGCAGGAGTGGAATCTTGGATTCACCACACCTGAGTTAGATTTTGGACGCCCCCTGAGGAACCTGCGGGACTGTCAGCCCAGGAGTCCCAAGATCAGCCAGACCAGCCTCGATACACCTGCGAACCGTTGGAAGAGTTGCATCTCCTATTTTGGAAGGAAACATCCCAGACTAAAAAGGCTCCTACTGCTGATCCTGAGGAAAAACCCCTTTCTCCTTAAAAAAGATAAGTGAAAACCTACATAATCTTTATCTTTAACACCTCTCCTTGCCCCTTCAATGGAATCATTTTACTATTTCATTGTATTATTAAGCAGGATACTAACCATACTCTTTGTGATAGGACTATATGCTATAGCTCCTGTTGGGATGAAAATCCTAATCACATCAACCTTCTTTCTATCTTCCTTCCTCCTGACAGCAATTTACTCCTACCTTTNTGCCCCTTCAATGGAATCATTTTACTATTTCATTGTATTATTAAGCAGGATACTAACCATACTCTTTGTGATAGGACTATATGCTATAGCTCCTGTTGGGATGAAAATCCTAATCACATCAACCTTCTTTCTATCTTCCTTCCTCCTGACAGCAATTTACTCCTACCTTTAACTCAGACTGGATAAAATGATCTTGTCTTCCAGAGCACCCTCTTTACCTTCCTATTTACTCTTTGCCTATCTATCCTTCCTGCTTCCTTGGATACCTCATACAATCGCCCCTCCCCTTCCACTAGCTCCTAATTACCTCTACAAGACTCTCAACTTAACCCACTCTCTGTTAAACCAGTCCAATCCTTCCCTGGCAAATGACTGTTGGCTTTGTATCTCTCTATCAACTTCTGCTTACGTTGCCACTCCCATTCCCACAAAGAAACTGGGTCTTTACCAACTTAACCTACCACCCTCATTATGAAGGAAAAGACCCTTTCCGATTACTAAATATGCAATCATTAGCCAACTTTCCCATCTCTGATAGGACCAAGAATATCCTAACAGGACGTGCAATCCAATTTTTATGTTCTTACATTTCCAACCTCACCTATTACACAAGCCATGAAAAGCCCATACATGGCCCTGTAACTACAAATACCATCTTAACTTGCCAAACCCCTTTATGCATCCAATGCAACCTGTTATCAGGCCTGCCCTTGGGACACCTACTAGCCCATCAGTGTAATTACACCCTACAACTTCAAGCCCCAACTGATCATCGTAACTTCTGAGTCACTCAAACAACTCCATTCAGATGCCTTGTCCGCTTCTCAGGGCCTCCAAAAATCATCATCACCTCCTCCCCGCTTAACAAACTGTCCAGCTTTTGTAATGGCAAATATATTCCCTGCATGACCATTCACCTCTGGACCCCCTGCAGCAGTGCCCCCACCACTAGTGAATGCCTTCTCATCCCTTCTTTCAATCACTCTCTCGAATGGTTCCTAGTAGATGCAAAACGGTTTTTTCTCCAGTGGGAAAATAGAACACAGGGAGTCACTCAGTTTGTTCCCAACACCCCTTTCCAGCCACTCACTGGCGCTACCTTGGCAAGTACTCTAGGAGTATGGGAAAATGAAAATAACAAACTCACACACCTTTCTAAACATACACAACCAGTTCTGTCTACCCAGCCAAGATATCTTCTTCTTATGTGGAACGTCAACCTATATCTGCCTCCCCAGTAACTGGAGAGGCACCTACACCTTAGTCTTTCTAAGTCCCAACATTACCATTACCCCAGGAAATCACACCTTACCAGTACCCCTCAAAGCTCGAGTCCATCAGCGCAGAGCCATACAACTAATACCTCTACTTATAGGGTTAGGAATGGCTACTGCTACAGGAACTGGAATAGCCAGTTTCTCTACTTCATTATCCTACTACCACACACTCTCAAAGGATTTCTCAGACAGTTTGCAAAAGATAACGAAATCTATCCTTACTCTACAATCCCAAATAGGCTCTTTGGTGGCAGTGACTCTCCAAAACCGCCGAGGCCTAGATCTCCTCACTGCTGAGAAAGGAGGACTCTGCACCTTCTTAGGGGAAGAGTGTTGTTTTTACACTAACCAGTCAGAGATAATACGAGATGCTGCCCGGCATTTACAGGAAAACACTTCTGAAATCAGACAATGGCTTTCAAACTCTTCTACCAACCTCTGGAGTTGGGCGACATGGCTTCTACCATTTCTCGGTCCTGTGACAGCCATCTTGCAATTACTCACCTTTGGGCCCTGTATTTTTAACCTCCTTGTCAAATTTGTTTCCTCTAGAATTGAGGCCATGAAGCTACAGATGGTTTCACAAATGGAACCCCAAAAGAGCTCAACTAACAACTTCTACCAAGGACCCCTGGACTGACCTGCTGGCCCTTTCACTAGCTTAAAGAGTTCCCCTCTGTAGGTCACTACAACTGCAGGGCCCTTCTTCGACCCTATCCAGCAGGAAGTAGCTAGAGCAGTCATTGCCCAGTTCCCAACAGCAGTTGGGGTGTCTTGTTTAGAGGGGGGATTGAGAGGTGAAGCTGGCTGGGCTTCTGGGTCAGGTGGGGACTTGGAGAACTTTTCTGTCTAGCTAAATGATTGTAAACACACCAATCAGTGCTCTGTGTCTAGCTAAAGGTTTGTAAACACACCAATCAGCACTCTGTAAAAACGCACCAATCAGTGCTCTGTGTCTAGCTAAAAGTTTGTAAAGGGACCAATCAGCACTCTGTAAAAATGGACCAATCAGCACTCTGTAAAATGGACCAATCAGCTCTGTAAAATGGACCAATCAGCAGGTCGTGGGTGGGGCCAAATAAGGGAGTAAAAGCTGGCCACCCCAGCCAGCAGAGGCAACCTCCTCCGGTACCCTTCCACTCTCTGGAATCTTTGTTCTTTGACTCTTCACAATAAATCATGCTCCTGTGCACTCTTTGGGTCTGCACTATCTTTATGAGCTGAAACACTCACTGTGGGGGTCTGCGGCTTCATTCCTGAAGTCACCGAGACCACAAACCCACCGGGAGGAACAAACAACTCTGGATGCACCAGTTTTAAGAGCTGTAACACTCACTGCGAAGGTCTGTGGCTTCACTCCTGAAGTCAGTGAGACCACGAACTCACTGGAAGGAAGAAATTCTGGACACATCTGAGCATCTGAAAGAACAAACTCTGGACACATCATCTTTAAGTGAAGGGGTGGCCTGCCCCTCCATACCTGTGGGTGCTTCTCGTTAGGTGGAACGAGAGACTTGAGAAAAGAAATAAGACACAGAGACAAAGTATAGAGAAAGAAAAGTGGGACCCAGGGGACCGGCGCACAGCTTACAGAGGACCCACGCCGGCCCTGGTCTCTGAGTTCCCTTAGTATTTATTGATAATTATCTTTACCATCTAAAAGATAAGGGAGTAAATCAGCAGTAAGACATATAGATAAAGATCTTTGTGACCTGAATAAGTTCAAGGAAAATGCTGTGCCTTGAGATGCATATGCAAACATCTCCATAAACCTTTTAGCAGCATTGCTCCAGCAAATCCCACCTTATTCCTAAAGGTGGTTTTCTCTTTGCTCAGTAAACAAAGCACACAATGGGTTTTACATGGAGATGTTCCATTGCCCAGGGACGGGCAGGAGACAAATGTTTTTCTCTTACTTGAGATTTAAGAGAATGGTGATGACCTTTAACCACAAGCAGCCTTTAGGCACTTGTTTAACAAAGCACATTCTGTACAGCCCAAAATCCATTAAGCCTTAAGTCACCACAGCACATATCTTTTGCAAGGACAAGGTTGGGGGTAGGGTCACAGATTAGCAGCATCTCAAATACAGAACCAAATGGAGTCTCTTAAATCTACTTCTTTCTATATAGACACAGTAACAGGCTGACCTCTCTTTTCCCCACATTTAAAAACTGTAATACTCACTGACCGCGAGGGTCCGCAGCTTCATTCTTGAAGTCAGCGAGACCAAGAACCCATCAGAAAGAATAAATTCCAGACACAAGACCAGAGTTGACAACCCATCTCCACCATACAAAAGTGTATTGATTTGGAGAAAATCATTTAACCTCTGCCCCCTAGTTTCCCTATCCCTGAGATGGTAATATTAACAGTACTTACATCTTAGGATTGTTGTGAGGATTAAAGACTTTTGGGGTAGAACATTTAGGAGATACTTGGCAGGATGTGGACATTCAACAGGTGAGATTATCTCCTGTATGCTGCTTTACAACATTTTGATTTAACAGTATATCTCTGGCATGTTTCTGCATCAGTATATATGAATCTACTTTATCCCTTTTAACAGTAGGGTTTTTTCCCCCTGTTCTTTAAAAAATGTTTCTTAAATCTTAATTTTTCCCAATATAGCATATATTAATAGTAAAAATTCAAAGTGTATAGAAAGCTTTTCAAATGACAACAGTCACCACCTCATTTCTTCCCACCTGCTCCTTTCCCACCTCAATGCCATTCTCTAAAGCCACCTTCCAGCTGAAGAAACAGAAGAGAACCAATACCCCGGAAGCACTCCCCTACATTGTGCACCCACCCTTTTCTACTCCCTTCCTTTCCCCTGTATGTAACTACCATCCTGAATTCTGTGATTATTGTTCCCTGCTTTTCAATTCTACCATGTATGCATGAGCCATAACTAGTGTGCTGTTTCACTTTGCATATTTTTAAAGTTAACACATGTAGAGTCATACCATATATATTATCATGACTTGCTTTTCTGGCTCAATATCATGTTTTTGAGAGGGATTTAAGTTGATAACTATAGCTGTAGACTATTTGTTTTCATTGTTGGGTAGATGTCCATTATATGAATATGACACAATTTATTTATCCATTCTTCTCTCAATGGGCTTTTAATATCCCCTCAATCTTTTTTCTATTCAAGCTTCTTTTTTTTTTTGGAGACAGCGTCTCACTCACTCTGTTGCCCAAGCTAGAATGCAGTGGCATGAACTCTTGATCTTTAGCTAGCAGAATCCTCTCAGATTAGTCTCTTAGGTTGATTATTAAGAACTGTAGTTGTAAAAATTCTCGTATTGTTTCCTTTTAACTGTGGCTATGAGCAGTGTGTCAACGTAAAATGAAGAAGGTGAAGCAAAATTAATGCAGAGAGGTAATTTGAGCCAAGGTTGAGGGTTGCAACCCAGGAGTATAGGTTGAAGTTGCTCTGAATAGACACTCTCATTAGCAGCAGTTACAAGTGGATTTCTAAAGGAAAAAAAAGGGGCTTCAGAGAGTGGGCTGACACAAAGTTGTCTGTCAGGAATTCTCATTGCTTTACAGAAACAACAGTGATTAGTAGCTGGCTACACATTGTTAAGCTATAGGCTGTGGGCTATAGTGTTTGCTGTAGCATTATTAGGTTAATTTATAGCTACTTGTGGCTATAACAAGCAGTTGCAAGAGGTGAATACACAGCTCAAAGCCGGTAGTGGGGCATGATTGCTGTCTCATTTTAATGTCTCTTTGGGCCTAATAATTTGAAATGGCTCACATTCCTCAGATGAAAGTTCTTTTCTTTCCTCAAGTGTATATTCAGATGTTTACACAACCACAAAGGACTTGGAGAGGATCTATTGTAATGCACAACAGTAACACAGTACAGTAGTTCACTGGGAGAGTATATTTTCAATTTCTTTCTTTGAGGAATTAACCTTTTACTTTATTTATTGATGAGGTGGATCTTTCAAATCATTACAGCAAAACATTATATTATTCATACTAAATTACGGGACAGGTCATTCCAAGTAAAACTTTAAAGTAATACCTTGATGTGAAATTTTTTTGTTTGGCCATTCAGAGGTTTTGCCTTGCCAAGTTTAAATTTACAAGGTTATTTGCATGAAGTCATTAATGTGCTAAAAGTCAATTTCCTTAAAAGAGTTAAGCAGTGCCCACATTTTAGCAAAACATGGTCAATTTTAAAACTTTATATCCATTTCTTGCCTATTTACTAAATTGAATAAAAATATGTAGTGATCACATTTATTTAACATATTCTATGCCAAGTGCTGCTCTAAGTGCTTTCTGTATAGTAACTAATTTAATCCTGCCACAAACTATGTCAGAGACGTTTGAACCAGAGTGACTCCATCTTGAGTGAGGGCTAGGAAGATGAAGCTGGGACTTGCTGAGCCGCATTCCCAGAAAGGTATTCCTAGCCTCTAGATG
Source organism: Rhinopithecus bieti (assembly GCF_001698545.2). Taxonomy (NCBI): domain Eukaryota; kingdom Metazoa; phylum Chordata; class Mammalia; order Primates; family Cercopithecidae; genus Rhinopithecus; species Rhinopithecus bieti. The sequence continues at coordinate 3,103,676 of NW_016814655.1, read as the reverse complement.
TTTATGGTTAAGGGAACAGATTGATAATGTTTACTAAACAGATCCAGACTTGGGAATGTCTAGATATCCTGATATCTTGAGAACAAGAGCATTCCTAATTTTGCTTTAAATAATATTGATTCTTGCAAAGCATAGTAATTATGAAAATTAATCCTTTATCACAAACCCTTGTAGCAGAGCACATCTCCCCGTGATAGGCGTTGTACCTGGGGTGGGCGCCTTCGCCCTCTTACTTTCGGGAACACCCTACTCCGTAGTAGTAGCTGTTTTTCACCACTTTATTTTCTTAATAAACGTTTTTGTTTTGCACGGTGGACTCGCTCTGAATTCTTTCTTACGCGAGATCCAAGAACCCTCTCTTGGGTCTGGATCAGGACCCCTTTCCCGTAACATCTATACAGGAGGCATAACATGTTTTCCACCTTATTTTACAGGTGAGGGAACTGAAACACACTGAGGTTAGTGACTTGCCCATGTTCACAGTTAATAAGTGGTTGTTACAGGTTGAATTGTGCTCCTCCCAGTTTCATACATTGATGTCCTAATCCCCAGTACCCCAGTATGTGACCTTATTTGGAAATAGGGTTGTTACAGATGTAACTAAATTAAAATGAGGTCATAATGGAGTGTGAATAAAGATGAAGCCACAGATGGGGTGGGTGGTGCTTCTGCACTCCAAGGGACATCAAAGGTTCCCTCAAACCACCAGAAGCTGGGAGAGAGGCATGGAACAGACTCCCTAAAGACTCCCTCCTCAGAAGGCAGCAGTCCTGCCAACATCTTCATCTTGGACTTGTAGCCTCTAGAACTGAGGCAACACACTTCTGTTGTTTAAGCCACTCTGCAGTACTTTGTTACCCTAGTCCTAGCAACTGAATACAGGGGTGGAGCCAGGATTAAAACAGGCAGGCTGCTCCAAGACTTGGTGATTTTCACCTCATTCTCTACTCCTCCCGTAATAGGGCTAATCAAAATAAAAATAGACATCTACCCCCATCCCACCCCAATAAATGGCACAGGAGTTACCAGCTTTCGAATCTAGGCAAACAGGGAAATCATTGAATAGTCGTTTTCCTCATCTGTATGATGGCCCTGGAACCCCTCTTTCCTGACCCCTAAGTTAAAAGAGCTGTTTGAGAGGACTCTCTGGCCAGACCTTTATTCCCAGACCCAAGACTAAATTCATTAATCCCACCTGCTTGATTCTGAGCCTGTGCCCTTATTTAACTGAAATGCAGGTTCAGTTGCTGGCTGCTTTCAGAGTCCAATTATTAATAAGAAAAGCAAAGTCTGGTATAAAGAAAGTGATTTTTCATTCCAAAGCTAGCTTAGGGGAATAAAAACAGGCTTCCTGCCTTAAGAGTACCACTTCGCTTCTGGGGCAGAAAGCAGGGGCTTTTAAAGGGGGGAGTTGGTATGAGTTGCACGCTGGGGAGGGAGCGAGTGGGTGGGAGTTTGCACGACTCACTGTGGTGCTTTATCAACTGGGTGGTGCCATTATAGGCAGAAGTCATTTGTGAAGTGGACTTGTCTCAGGGATACTTTTGGATGTAAATTGACTGTTACCTCTGGAGGCAGTCTCCTGGTGGGTGAGAGTCCTGCTCTGGAGCTTTTAAGTAAACACCCAGTTAGATAAGCTTGCCCTGTAGGGAGTGTCAGTGAAGGGAAGGTCAAAGATGATAATCACATTTCTAAAGAGCTAAGTAGGAAGTGGTGAACAGGGAGAAAGGAGGAAAGAGAAAGATAGGAGAAACAAATAATGTAAAACATAACTCATCCTCTATCTCTTAGAAAAATGGGAGTACTCAGTTACATTACCAGGGCTTCAAACACAAATGTTTAGTAAGTGGGAGAGTTTTGAAAGCAGCACCATTGTTTTGAGGTTGATGATATCCAGGTTTGTGCTGTCTCCTGTGGGTTAAAATGAAAAGGATGTATCCTACAGGTGACAGTAGGGACAGAGGCCCTCCCAGTAGTCACGTTAAGCTAGTACTGACAGAAAAAGGAAAAGCCTGTCCAGGTGGCTGGGCAACCCTGCAGCGAGGCATAGATGAGCTTGAAAATCAAAGGAAATGACCAAGGTGAGTCTCAATCCTTTCAGAGGTTTATTTTACCAGGGTTGAGGACACATCTGAGAAAAAGGAACACAAAATCACAGGAGCATCTGTGATCTGTGCTCTTTCCAAAGAGGGCTTGAGGACTTCAATATTTAAAGGGGAAAGAGCAGGCAGTTGGGGAAAGTGGAAAGAAAGAAAAAAGGGAAGGTAGATAAAAGGGGCAAGTAGTTGCATTCTTTGGGGCCTTTGATCAGCATTCACTGAATGTACATGTTACATTCGTGAAAGGAGGTCGTAGAGGAATAGTCAATTATGCTAGTGCTTGGTGAATCTGCATTTTTACAAGATTAAATAGAGGGTAGAGGAAGCAGTCAAATATGCATTTTTCTCCAGCGAGAGGAAGGATGACTCCTAGACCTGTCTTTGTCCCGTACTTGGGAAGATAATCCGTTAGTTTACATTGCCAGGATGAAATTCAACTGATCTGTTTTAGAGTAAAGATCTTGGGGGCCCACAAGGAATTTCCTTGTAAACAAGCCCGTTGGGGAGGTGTGTGGCCTTTGATCTTTGTAGCTATCTATTTAGGAACAAAATGGGAGGCAGTATTGCCTGACTCAGTTTCCAAGCTTGACTCTTCCCTTTGGCATAGTAAGTTTGGGGTCCAGAGATTTTTATTTTCCCTTCACAAGCTAACAGGAGCCTTTGGAGAGAATGCTCTGGACCGGTGAGTGAGCCATGAGTTCGGGCCACAGGCTCTGAAGTCGTGAAGCCTTGGGACGGAGCGGGTGGTGCTTCGAGGTCAGTGCCACAGGAGGGAGGTCAGGGCCAGGGTCAGACGTGGAGCCCCATGGAGGGCGGAGTGGAGACCCCTTCGTTCGGGGGCGGAGGGATGACTCTGAGCATTTAGAACTTTTGTGCATCTCCCTGTGGGTGCATCGCTTGGCCAGCGAGATGCTTTGACACAGCCCCTTAAGCTATTTTAAGGGCTATCCCATAAAGCCGGGAAGGCACACCGGGTGGAGCTGGCGGCCGCCTGGGGCAGGCACCTTTGAGCCAGGGAGGAAGCGCGGGAGGGAAGGAGGGCGGGAAGGACGGGCGACCTACTTCCTGAATCGCCTGCACCCCAGAGGAGCTCGGCCTGCGCTGCGCCACGATGTCCGGGGAGTCTGCCAGGAGCCTGGGGAAAGGTGAGGCCTGCCCGCCGCGAAGAGGGGTGATCTCGGCGACCCCCGGCGGCATGTTCGAGGCTGCTCCGGGAGCCCAGCCTCCCGGGAGCGCCCCACCGGCGGGGAAGGGGTCGGAGCTGCAGTGGGACGCGGGGGCCGTGGGATACGGGGGGTCTCGACACCTCTCTGGGCCGTAATCGCCTTCGCTTCTCCCCGGCAGGAAGCGCGCCCCCGGGGCCGGTCCCGGAGGGCTCGATCCGCGTCTACAGCATGAGGTTCTGCCCGTTTGCTGAGAGGACGCTTCTGGTCCTGAAGGCCAAGGGAATCAGGTTGGCACCCAGGCGGGGGACGCTCCCCGAGCTGTCCGGGACCTTGCTGCAGGCGGCGGGGTGGGGTGGGGTCTCAGCCCCCTTCTACCCGCCTCCCGCCAGCGTCCTTTACTGCACATTATTCTCGGCCCTTTGGGAGACAGCAAGGTATAGACCCTTACCCTAGGAAAAATAGGCCACAGATTCCAGCAGTCTAGGACAAGACTCCAGGTCTAGGACACCTCATTTAGATTAACCAACCATTTAATGGATTAGAAAAGCTGAGGCTCCAGTGATGTTAGTGATTTGCCCGGGTAATAACCGGCAGCAGCTCTTTCAGCTTTGGTAGGTCGCAAATTCCTGGTCCAGAGCCCTTTTGCTTTCGCCCTACTGTGATTCCCCATTCTTATTCCAGTTTAACTGTTAGTTGTTATTCTGAATGTATTGTTCCCTCCTAGAATAGTAATTTACCCCAGTACAGCAGAGTTTAGACCCTGACCTTCCTAGAGTAGTGCTGAGTTTACTGCACATATTCCTGTGGATTGGGCTGTTGGTTGAGTCAGAGGGAAGTGTCTGTCTAGCTCATCCTTCTGCAGAGCCTGTTTTGAAACTAGCGTAGTTTTTGACTTACGGGCTATCCACAGGACATGTGCAACAGTCACTTGGCTTTTCTCTGACACCAAGTATCCAATGGAACCACTTCCTTTCCCATGACCTCTGAATGTCTATTGATTAGACATTTATTAGATACCTGTGGTGTGGAAGGCTCTGTGGAAGTTTAAAAAAAAAACCCCATTCTTAAAAAATGTTCTGTGTGTTCAGTGTTTGTGAACTAATTTTACTTTTCTAAGGGGAGAATCTTTAGGAGTCGGCAATTATTTTCCCTAAAAGAAAGGTAAAATGCATTTAAAAAATACATTTGAAGGGGATTCGTCATTACTTCACTAAGCAATGCCTCTCATTTGGATGAGATGATTCTGAACACATAGAATACTTACTATTTAGTAATGTTTATCAAAAACACTGTCATATTTGCTGTAATAGAACTCTTTTATTGTACTAAGAGAAATCTAATTTAATCGAAATTGAAAAAGACCTTTTTTGGTACTCATTTAATTGAAAAGTCCAGGAGCATGACACAGCTGGATTCAGAGGCACAAAGTCCTGGATTATGTGCTTCACCCTGGACCTTTAGTCTGAAACAATCCTACCTTATTTACTGGGGCAGATCGAACATTGGAACTATCTTCCCATAATAGTGTGGGTAGAAGGGAGGAAGAAGGTAGTTAACAGCTTCCAGGCAGTGCAAACAACAAAGGTCTATTACATTAATAGACCAGTTTTAAGCTTGAGCCCCTAGGAGGCTTTTACTGGGAAAGTACTAGATTCTAACCACATGGTATGACTTAACAAAGCATGGTTTTCTCTAAAAGATGCATCTTCCACCTTGCTGTGGCAGGTGTATAGACTTGCTGGCTCACGATGCCAGGTTACCAAAATGCATGTGTGTTCCGAGATACTTTTTTTTTTTTTTTTTTGAAGACGGAGTCTCGGGCTCTGTCGCCCAGGCTGGAGTGCAGTGGCCGGATCTCAGCTCCTCAGCTCCGTCCTCCCGTGGTTTAGGCCATTCTGTCGCCTCCCCAGCCTCCCGAGTAGCTGGGGATCTACAGGCGCCCGCCCATCTCTGCTCCGGCTATGTTTTTTGTATTTTTTTATAAGCTGGGGGTTTCCACCGTGTTAAGCTAAGGATGGGGTCCTCGGATCTCCTGACCTCTGTGATCCGCCACGTTCTCGGCTCCCAAAGTGCTGGGATTACAGGCCTTGAGCCCACCGCGCATCTGGCCGATACTTTTTTTTTTTTTTTTTTTAGAACAAAAGCCCAGGATCTGCCTTTTGTTTTCATAGTAACAAAAGGTTTTTGTTTGTTTTCATAGTTCAAAATGTTGATAATTCCTTGGCAAGGGCCATTTTTTTTTTTTTTTTTTTGCAATGGCTGGTACCTAAGTGTCCAGTATTCTGTCAGCACATGAACCTTTTAAATTATACACACACCTGTGCTCATGTTCAAATTGGATGTTCCTTTGTTTCCATGGGGGATTATGTATTTAAATCCTTAAATGAAACGCTGTTCTAGCTACAGCTGTGGATGGGAAAATAGAAAACAAAAGGTATTGGTGTCTATTTTTTTCAGCAATTTGTTCTGTTGAACATTTATTCAGCCTTGATGATCATATAGACCTGGCTCTTTTCTCTAAGTTCCTCTACCGTCTCAGGCAACATACAAGAGAGACCTAAATACAATCTGACTATATCCTGGACTTCACCTGTTTTCTTCCTTTTTGGTTTACTTTGTACGATTTACTTAGACAACATTTTTTTTTAAAAAATCAGTGCATGGAGATTTAATCTGAAAGCTTATTTTGTGGGTGGATTGTTGGTTTTTTTTTTTTTTTTTTCGAGACAGGGTCTCACCCTGTCACCCAGGCTAGAATGCAGTGGTGCAATCATGGCTCACTGCAACCTCTGCCTCCAGGCCTCAAGCAGTCTTCTCACCTCAGCATCCTGAGTAGCTGGGATTACAGGTGAGTGCCACCACACTTGGCTAATTTTTATAGTTTTTGTAGAGATAGGGTTTCACCATGTTGCCCAGGCTGGTCTTGAACTCCCGGGTTTAAGCAATCCGCCCACTTCAGCCTCCGAAAGTTCTGGGATTACAGATTGAGCTACCACACCTGACCTTGTGGGTGGATTTTAAGGATTCTTTAATATCTTTGTAAAAACCAAGAAACTTTTTACTCAAATTAGCAAAATAAATTGAATTTTATGTTGGTTTTCATATAGTGGGTAGTGGACACAATTCAATGAGTTGCCTCATATAATTTATAACTAAGATACCTCTTAGCCATAAATGGAGTATCTTACTGACAATTTTGAAGCATTTCCACTGATATATTCATTCATTCATATGAAATATTTCAAAACAAAAATATTTACTGAGTCCTTATCTGAAACTTTTTATTTTCTTCAGAGTATTTATATCTATTTAGCATTTTGCTCATTTACATGTTTGTTTATTACTATGAACAGACACACAAGATCCCACCTTTCGTGCAGCTTGCATTCTAGGAAGATAACTTAATAAACTTGTAAATAAGTGAGCAAAGTAATTTCAGATACATGTTATCCGTTCAATGAAGAAAGTAAAACATGATAATCATGTAATAGAAGCTGCTCAGCAACTTCAGAGCTGTGGTCAGGGAGGGCCTGGGGATGTGTGTTTGACCTGGGAAGACCTAGGAAAAGGCAGGCAGAGGAGGCAGAGGACCATCAGGTGCAAAGACTCTAAGGTGGAAACACATTTGGCAAATTCAAGGAATATAAAAAAGGCCAATGTGTAGAAGAAACATAGGGGAAAAGCTTCATGACACTGGCCTTGGCAATGATTTCCTGGACATGACACCAAAGACCGGGCAACAAAACCAAAAATAAACACATGGGACTACATCAAACAAAAAAGCTTCCACACAGCAAAGGAAATGATTAACAGAGCAAAAAGGCAACCTATGGAATAGGAGAAAGTACTTGCAAACCACATATCTGGTAAGGGGTTAATCTCCAAAATACATAAGGAATCTCTACAACTCAGCAATGAAAAAACCTGAATCTAACATGGGCTAAGATCTTAAATAGACATTTCTCAGGCTGGGCATGGTAGCTCACACCAAAACCCCAAGGCAGGCAGATCACTTGAGCCCAGGAGTTCAAGACCAGCCTTGGCAACATGGCAGGATCCTGTCTCTACAAAAAAATTAGCTGGGCGTGGTGGTGCATGCCTGTGGTCCCAACTACTCGGGAGGTAAGAGGATCGCTTTAGCACAGGAGGTCGAGGCTGCAGTGAGCTGTGATCAAGCCACTGCACTCCAGCCTGGGAGACAGAGTGTAAAAAAAAAAATTAAAAATTAAAAAAATAGACATTTCTTCAGAGGACATAAAAATGGGCAACACATATATGAAAAAGTGCTTATCACTAATCATCAGGAAAATGCAAATCAAAATCACATAATAACCTCACACTTGTCAAGATGACTATAATTAAAAAAGACAAAAAGTATTAGCAAGGATGCGTAGAAATCAGAACGCTTGCACACCGTTCGCACTGTTGGCGGGAATGTAAAATGGTACAGCTGCTATGGAAAACAGTATAGATGTTCTTCAAAAAATTAAAAATAGAACTACTATATGATTCAGCAATCTCACTACTGGGTATATACCCAAATGAAATGAAATCAAATTCTCAAAGAGATATTAGCACTCTCATGTAGACTGCAGCACTGTTCATAACAGCATAATGTCAATGTCCATCAGCAGATGAATGGATAAAGAAAATGTGGTAATGCTATTCCACCTAAAAAGGAAGGAAATTCTGCAATACGTGACAACATGGATGGACCTTGCAGACATTATGCTAAGTAAAATAAGCCACAGAAAGACAAATACTGCATGATTGTACTTAAAAGGTATATCAAAAGTAGTCAAATTCATAAAATAAAAAACTAGAATGGAAGGCATCTAGGCAGACTCCTAAATTTGGGGCTTGATCAGCTAAGTGGATGGCAAAGAGGATTTATCCAAAAGCACAAAAGTTGTTTCCCTCTCTTCATAGTCTCCTATGTGTCTTTCAGGCATGAAGTCATCAATATCAACCTGAAAAATAAGCCTGAGTGGTTCTTTAAGAAAAATCCCTTTGGTCTGGTGCCAGTTCTGGAAAACAGTCAGGGTCAGCTGATCTATGAGTCTCCCATCACCTGTGAGTACCTGGATGAAGCATACCCAGGGAAGAAGCTGTTGCCGGATGACCCCTATGAGAAAGCTTGCCAGAAGATGATCTTAGAGTTGTTTTCTAAGGTTTGTGCATAAGAAATTTCAGCTCCTATTTGAAAAACCTGTTTTTTTAAAGCGAAATCTGTGCTGCCATTTATAGTTCAGTGATTTGGGAGAGAAAAACAAAACAGGAATATACTTGTCAGCTCTGAGTGTCCTGCAAGTCCTTTCACGATCCAGTTCCTGTTTACCTCCAAAATTATCCCTTTTCACTCTTCTCCTGACACTTTATATATGCCAGCCATACTAAACTTTTCTCAGAATTCCCAAATTCGCCCCTTTCTCTCTCAATTCTTGCTGTCAGATTCTTCCCACTTCTCACCGTGCCTGGTTATCTCCACATCATTTTTCACATGTCTGTTCAGACACTGCTGCCTTTCAGGAGCTTGTCAGGCTGGTTAGTGCTCTAGCTTCTGAGTTCCCATCTGTGTGAACTTTTGCCTGTCTTCTTGCCTATGTACTGCACTGGGGTTGTGAGCTCCTTGAGGGTGAGGGCTGTGTTTTGATCACTGTTAGTTCTCTGCCTAGTTTTGTGACTGGCTCTGCTACTTTCTTGTGACTCTGAGCAAGTTACTTATTACTTTGCCTCTCCGTTCATCATTGGTAAAATGGGTATAGTAATTGTTCCCACCTCATAAGATAAAAATCAGTTAATATCAAACACCTAGAGCAGAGTCTGACACACAGTAACTACTTAGTTCTTGTCCTTATAGCCATAGCATCAAGCAGCGAGCAGCTACTCAGATGACGGAATAAATGGCATTCCTGGAGAACTGTTTGTACCTTATTTAGCATCAACATTGTGGATTAGCACAAACAATATTAACAAAGAAATAACTAACAGATGTGTGTTTAGACACCAAGAATAGCATGTCTGATTATATGCCTATAATATTGTCACCTTGGTAGTATGGTCAATGTATAAAGGATTATCTTTAGAGAAAAAGATGGTTAAAGAAATGCCCTAAGAGAGAGTTATAGGGAAAACAATCTGTTTTAGGAGACATTATGAAGGGAAGCCAACGGGAAAGGAAGAGTGAGTCACCTGCTTAGTTAGATGAGGGTGAAAGAATAGTAGAGGTGGCTGCTGTGAAAGATAATGAAAGGGAACATGACATTTTCAAGAAAGATGTTGGAGAGTTTTACAAAGTAGTAACAAGTTAAAGGCATGCAGCTTCAAGACACGAAGTCATCAATATCAACCAAAAAAAATAAGCCTAAGTGGTTCTTTAAGAAAAATCTCTTTGGTCTGGTGCCAGTTCTAGAAAACTTTTTTTAGTATGGCTGGAATATAAAGTATCAGGAGAAGAGATAAAATGGGTAACTTTGGAGAGATAAACAGGAACTGGATCGTGAAAGGACTTGTAGGACACGTCAGAGAAAATGAGCTTTAAAAGTAAAGCTTTTAGGCATGAAGTTTTACTTTCATACATAAAGCTACTATTTTAAAAAGTAGTCACAAGAGATTCATTGTACTATCTAGTAAGAAAATGAGCTTTAGAAGTAATGCTGAAGATGCCCACCTTTACTTCCCCACTTGCTTTTAAAGGAGAGGTGGCCTTATGTACATATGACCCTGCTCTCCTGGCCACAGCCCATCAGAACAGAAACGTACCCCACCCCCACACCTGGGCCAGTCATCTTCTCTCCTGGGAACCTGGAAATGAGACACAGAGACTAAGACAGTAAAGGTTAGGACAGTAAAGACAACTAAGCATTGGGGCTCAAATATAACATGAGAGGCTAGGAAAACCAAAGCCACTTAAGAAATAATTTTTTAGAAGAGCAAAAATTTAAAGCATTGCAAAGGGACTGAAGTATGGAAAGTAATATGGAGCAGAAATGTAAGCAAAAACAGATGAAAGACCAGGTAGACCCAGATGGAAATGTGGATGAAAGGGCTGCCTGAAAGCTTTCAGTCCCAGTGAAGGCAGGCTGAACTGATGTGGATGGGATTTCATGGGATTCTGTATTTTTACAAGTGCCTGTTTACTTAAACTAGGATGAGTGGACTTCTGCATCTTGCAATGAAATGATACTGAAGACCAAAGTATTAAAACACATAAACACCATAATTAGCATTAAAGCATCTGATGCTACACCCGTCAAGTCTTTAGGTAGTCAGTCACTTTTGGACAGTCTCCTGGCGTCCTCCCCAACAAAGAAATCAGAAAAATTCTCTACCCTAGCTCTTTGCAGTTGGGGCCAAGTTTTGTGACCTAGGCTTTTCCTGTCAGACACACACAAGAGAGTTCAATTCAGAAACGAGCAAGGTGAGGAAACAGACTCGGTGGGATATCTGTTTAAGATATTCAGCTCTCCACTGGTTCTGCTGGTGAGAGTGGCAGCAGAGCTTCTGGGTTTCAGCAGTGTGGGTTACAAAATAAAATTCTCGAGTAGAAATGGCATCAGTGCCAGTGGCGTTAGCGGTTATCTCAGACTCTACTTTCTGGCAGCCGCACAAACTGAAGCATCTAATGCTCAGCTTGCACTAGCATCTGTGGGCGCTTCCCATGAGGCCAGTTCTCAGCATGAATTTGGGATGTTCTGTCTTAATTCCAAGGCTGTTTGTTCAGCCTCCCAATAATTCTATGAGCCACTCAGTCTCCTTTAAAGAAAGTTGTGTTGGCCGGGCGTGGTGGCTCAAACCTGTAATCCCAACACTTTGGGAGGCTGAGGCAGACGGATCACCTGAGGTCAGGAATTCGAGACCAGCCTGGTCAGTATGGTGAATCCCTATCCGCTGTACTAAAAACACAAAAATGGCCGGGCGCGGTGGCTCAAGCCTGTAATCCCAGCACTTTGGGAGGCCGAGGCGGGTGGATCACGAGGTCAGGAGATCGAGACCCTCCTGGCTAACACGGTGAAACCCCGTCTCTACTAAAATACAAAAAACTAGCCGGGTGAGGTGGCAGGCGTCTGTAGTCCCAGCTACTCGGGAGGCTGAGGCGGGAGAATGGCGGGAACCCAGGAGGCGAAGCTTGCAGTGAGCCGAGATCACGCCACTGCACTCCAGCCTGGGCGACAGAGCGAGACTCCTCCTCAAAAAAAAAAAAAAAAAAAACCACACAAAAATTAGCCGGGCGTAGTGGCACATGCCCATAATCTCAGCTACTAAGGAGGCAGAGACAGGAGAATTACTTGAGCCTGCGTGGTGGAGGTTGCAGTGAGCTGAGATCGTGCCACTGCATTCCAGCCTGGGTGACAGAGCATGACTCCATTTCAAAAAAAAAAGGAAAGAAAGTTGTTTCTTAAACGTGCCAAAGTAGGTTCTGTTATTTATAATTGCTAAAATCCTGACCAACCCAGCATTTTAGGCCACAAAACTGTTCCTAAGACCAGTCCATTACCTCTGCGAGCACAGGAACTTGGTGCACCCTTGATGTTTCTGGAACACCGTGACACCAGGACTATGAGGGTTCTATCATGTTTTTATGTGAGGGGGCCGATATAGTTAGCCGTAAACTGATAAACTGAGAAATTATTCTCTTTCTAGGTGCCATCCTTGCTAGGAAGCTTTATTAGAAGCCAAAATAAAGAAGACCATGCTGGCCTAAAAGAAGAATTTCGTAAAGAATTTACCAAGCTAGAGGAGGTAATTATTTCTCCTAGCTACCATCAGAGTAAACGATAACTATATCTACCCTCCTTTTCCTCCTATTCTTTTCTTCATATTCCCACTTCCCAAGTCACTTTATGGCAATTAGGAAAATTCCCCTAAACATTTAACAGACTGCTGTTATAAAGCAGAAAGCTGTTCTGCTTAAGATATAAATCAAAACACCTAAAAATACTTTGTCATGGGCTTGCTTTAAAATATTCTGCTGTGTTAACACTAAAGTAACAAGGAAAAAGGAAATTGTCCCCACATTTCCACAAGCTTTTATGTATCCAGTTTTCCATGCTTGTTTGCAGTCCTTGTCCATATATTTTTAAAAAATTAATGTAGCTCTAATCAGAGCATAGATATCATTCTGTGTTCTGCTTTCTTTTCTGTGTCCTGTGTCCACTTAGTATTACATACTAAATATTTCCCACCAGAAAAAGTTTGCAATGAACAGTACAGACACTTGAGGGAAGCCCAGATGTATTTTACCTTCTTTTGGGGAAAGCTGACATTTGGGCCTTGGAGTCTGTCTCTTAGCCTTGAGATATTTCATTCATGCTAAGCCTGAAGTTTTTGCTGACAGAAGATATAGTTCCCGTCTTTTATGGGAATGCATTTAACATCTTATCAGTAATATGACGTTTGCTGTAGGTTTTTCAGAAACCTTTTTTTTCATTATAAAGTTCTATTACTAGTTTGCTAATTTTTTAAAAGTCATAAATGTTGAATTTTATTGAATGCTTTTCTGCATCTTTTACATCTATTGAAATGTTCATAGAATTTTTTCCTATTAATCTGGTGAATATGGTGCTACTGACAGATTTTTTTTTTTTTAATGTTTAACCATCCTAGCATTCCTAAGATAAAACCTACTTGTTCTCTATGGATTTTTATATGTACTGTAGAATTAGCTAATAAATGAGTTTTGTATGTGTGTTCATAAATGAGATTGGCCTATAATTTTCTATTCTTATAGTATCATTATTGGCTTTTGGTATCAAGGATATTCTGACCTCATAAAATGAGTTGGGTAACTAAGCTGTTTTTCTAATCTCTGAAACCATTTGGTAGGGACTAGTGTTTCTTTAAAACATTTGAGCCTGGTGTCTGTGTTAACAGGGGTAGATTTTTCATTACTAGTTTGATTTCTTTAATGGTAACTGGTTTTTCGGTTTTACATTTCTTCTGGAATCAATGTTGGTACTTTATATTTTTCTGCTGAACAGTGTGGGAGCTGGAAAGTACGATGCAGTCCATATTCTTCAGATAATTAGTTTAGTAGTAGACAGAACACAATCGGTAGATATAAGCAATCTAAAATGCATATTATGCATTGAAAAAAACTATGGAGGTTATTTATAAAGGACAAATTAGTTTGGTGTTGGTTTAAATAGTCAGATAATATTCTCAATCACCCCCTTTGGCAAACCCTGTAACCAATTCGCCTTCTTAAAATTTCAGGAACATACAATTTGTGTTTGGTTTTCAAATGATTGTCATCTGTTTAGTAGTTAATCCAATCTATTTCCAGTATATTTTAAGTACAAATGCTTTTGCACTTACAATGGGGTTACATCCAATAAACCCATCGTAAGTTGAAAATATCGTTAAGTGGAAAATGCATTTAATAAACCCAACCTACAGAGCATCATAGCTTAGCCTCGCCTGCTTTAAATGTGCTCAGAAAACTTCTGTTAGCCTGCAATTAGGCAAAATCATCAAACATAAAACCTATTTATAAAGTGTTGAATATTTCATATAATTTATTGAATATCCATATCCAAAAGACGTTGGCAACACAACACACATTAGAGCATTGGTTGTTTACTCTCCTGATGGTGTGGCTGCCCAGCATCAAGAGTATCATACTGCAAATCGATAGCCCAGGAAAAGAGCAAAATTCAAAGTTCAAAGTACAGTTTCTACTGAATGCTTGCTTTTTCACCATTGTAAAGTTGAAAAGAATTTAAACTCAACCATCATAAGCTGCAGACTGTGCATTTTATATTGAAAAGTTAATATTTTTAATTTTTGACACAGGGAAGTACCCAAAGCATAAGAACATACACATTTTCACAAAGTGAACACAGTCATGGAACCAGCAGTCATATCAACTAACAAAATATTAGTTTGGGCTTTTTTGTAGTTTATGCAAATGAACTCATATAATGTGCATCTTTTTGGGTCTGCCTGCTTTCATTCAATATTAGGTTTGTGGGTTCATCTATGCTGTAGTTCTTTCCTATTCTTTATACAGTGTTCCAAAGTATAGTGTATTATAGTTTACCCATTCTACTCTTGATAATAAGCATTTTCACATTTGGGCTATTACAAATAGTGCTGCAGTGAACATTCACATACATATCTTTTGGTGAAAATGTGTTCCATTTCCAAGTAGAATTGCTCGGTGATAAGAGTATGCATACTCTTAAAACATGGTTGTACCAATTTACACCTCTATGACAGTGGTTCCATACCCTTGCCAACTTCATTTTGTTCATTTTAGGCATTCTCATGGATGTATAGTGTTACTGTATTTTGGTTTTAATTTGCATTTCCCTAATGACTAATGCAGTTGAACACCTTTCCAAATGATAATTGGTCATTTGGACATCATCTTTTGTGAAGATCAAGTCTTGCTCATTTTTCTAATGGGTTATTTGCCATTTTTCTTACTGATTCCCAGGAATCCTTTCTATGTTCTGAATACCAGTCCTTTGTATTACAGATATGTTGTACTCTGTGACTTGTTTTATTTTTCAGTTTTCCAGTTTATGTTGCGATTGTTTTGCTTCATCCCAGACCAACAGATTCTAAAGCTTAATTAAGTTTTTTGATCAAACAGACAAAAACCCAACTTGGATACATCGGAGTAAAAACTGCTTCTCTCACCTGCTCTACTGAATTTCCCTTCAGCCTTTCTAGTGAGTCTTACTACATGCACAAATAATAAATACTTTTATGCTGTTTAATGTTCAGGTTCTGACTAATAAGAAGACGACGTTCTTTGGTGGCAATTCTATCTCTATGATTGATTATCTCATCTGGCCCTGGTTTGAACGGCTGGAAGCAATGACGTTACATGAGTAAGATATTTGAATATTTTGTGCATAATTTAGGATGACAGCTGGCATAGTATATATTGACCTTTCTTTTTAACAGAAGTTAAAATATTTAATACAACTGGTCTGAATGAGAACAAGCAGACGGGACTCTTGGACTATCCAGGGCATGTCATATACCTACACTAACTACTCTCCATCACTGGGAGGGGGCAGGGATTTCTGTGACATGTAGTAAAGTGCTTTAAAATTTACTCCTTCCTTCCTGATTACAAATCCATAAGGGGAAGGGTACGGTGGCTTATGCCTATAAGCCCAGCACTTTGGGAGGCCGAGGTGGGTGGATCATCTGAGGTCAGGAGTTGGAGATCAGCCTGGCCAATCTGGTGAAACCCCATCTCTACTAAAATACAAAAATTAGCTGGGCATTGTGGTGCACACCTGTAATCTCAGCTACTCGGGAGGCTGAGGCAGGAGAATCACTTGAACCTGGGAGGCGGTTGCAGTGAGCCGAGATCATGTCACTGAACTCCAGCCTGGGCAAGAGCAACACTCTGTATCCAAAAAAAAAAAAAAAAATCTGTAAGGTTGTAAATTTTTATAAGGATGTTGTTACCTGATTGTATGACCAGTGTTACCTCCCATTTACCAGTAAGATTTCCACATTATTTTCCAAATTCTGTTTTGAGTTTGGCAGCCACCTTGCCTTACTCCCGCTTCTTGGACATTAGAGCTATTCAGGGTTAGTTTTGGTCATAATCTGGGTGTAGAATAATTAACACAGAACATTCCTGATTGTATTCCCTGTTCTCATTTTAATAAATTGTCAGTTTCTCTCTTTGGGCAAGTTCTCACATTAACAAGTTGCTTCACTAGTCTCATTCCTCTTGGGTAAAAAAGGAACCTCTATAATGTCTTTCAAATTGAATATTCTATTACATGCATTTTTAAATATTTTTAATGAAATATTTAAGGGAAATAAATGAAACTGTAGAGTAATAATGACATATGGGAGACTCTGTGATGTCATCCTAGTTGACCTAGCTCACACCTTTCATTTTTTCCTCTTCCCACAGATGTGTAGACCACACTCCAAAACTTAAACTGTGGATGGCAGCCATGAAGAAAGATCCCACAGTCTCAGCCCTGCTCATCAGTGAGAAGGACTGGCAAGGTTTCCTAGAGCTTTACGTACAGAACAGCCCTGAGGCCTGTGACTATGGGCTCTGAAGGGGGCAGAAGTCAGCAATAAAGCTATGTCTGATGTTTTCCTTCACTAATATGAATAACAGCATGCTTTTATTTTACCAAGGGTTCAGGTTGCATGGGATCATATTCTCTGATGTGATATCGACAGCCTAACGATGGGGTCTCCTTAAGGCCCCACTACAGAAATGAAAATGCATTTCCTATCTCAGCATCCTAAAATGACTCTGAGGGTTCTACCATAGTCCATGCTGAAAAGCCCCAAATTATCATCTTCAGCAAAATTTGGACTTCAATCTTTTTTTTTTTTTTTTGAGACGGAGTTTCACTCTTGTTGACCAGGCTGGAGTGCAATGGCCCCATCTCGGCTCACCGCAACCTCCGCCTCCTTAGTTCAAGCGATTCTCCTGCCTTAGCCTCCTGAGTAGCTGGGATTACAGGCATGCACCACCACACCTGGCTAATTTTTTGTATTTTTAGTAGAGACGGGGTTTCTCCATGTTGGTCAGGATGGTCTCAAACTCCCGACCTCAGGTGATCCGTGCGCCTCAGCCTCCCAGTGTTGGGATTACAGGCATGAGCTACGGGTGGCGCCACTCCACAATCTAACTTTTTAACTGCTCACAGGAAATTTCCACTCGGTTACCCTGTTGTGTGATTTCAAGAGATGCTCTCTTGTTGCTTGTCTTCTGGTTTCTTACTTGAGAAGCTTTCAATTCCTTCTTTCATTTCCAGCATCAACTTAATTTCACATTCTCTCTATTGTTGGCACTGAAGACCAGACGCACATTACCCCAAAGGTGGGTGGCTGGGCAGACTCCTATTTGGTCTCCCAGTCTCTAACCCCTTCAAATCCTTCCTATCAAATCCTATGCTGGGCACATACGTGGTGTACCACTTATGTAATTAAATACTGTGTAGGCCGCATCAGTCAATTCCGCCTATAAGGTTGATAAGTAATAAGAACCCCACTGAGAAATAGTAATGCCATGTTCCACACATTTTTATATCCCACTTGGTTTCTCACTATTCAATTTTTATCATCACATCACCACCACGAGAAGGTAGGTCGAAGAGCATCATTTCATTCTACAGATGATGGAACGAAGGTCCCGAGGTTAAGTGAGGCCTTAAGGTTGTGGCAGAAAGATCACACCCAGCGCACTGCTCTTACCATCAGAATCAGGGCTGTCGGTCCGCCCCAATTGTCTGCTTTCCTGAACTTATTTTCAAGTTCGCCATTGAGAGAAACCTCCGAATGACCAATTCTTAAATTTAAGGGTGCATAATAATCACCTATGGCTCAACGCAGCATTTCCGATTCAGCAGGCTGGGGTGGGCCGCGAAGTCTATATTTGAAATGAGCCTCTCGCTCCAGGTGACGCAGGTGGTGTGGGGACCGCACCCGGAGGACGACCTGGAGCCGCCTGACTTCACAAAGGCCTCCTGCCGCCCACCTTCAGCGGCCACCAACGCCCCGGCTGCCAGCAGCGGACCACCTCTGCGGCTGCGCGCCTACCGCAGCCGCTTGGCCCTAGTGGTTTCCGGCGGATTTCCCCGCCGGTGCGGAGCCGGGTGCCGGAGTCCCACAACCAACCACTACCGGTTCCTCTTTCGTCAGCAACCAGCGCCGGCAGGACCCGCGAATCCCGATCACCAAGAGCCTGTAAGGCGGCCGCCCATTGGCTCAGCCGCACTGCTGGGCAGGCGCTTCCAAAGCTTTGAGGATTGGCTGACGTTCCGGGCGCCGGGGCTAGCTGCCGGGGTAGGATCACGTGCGAGGGTCAGGCCCCGTCTAGGCCCTGCCTCCTTGCTGCTGCCGCTTCCAATCCTGGTTCGGTCTCGTGCGTTCCCGGAGGTCCCTCGCGGGACATATCTCACAGCCGCCGGGTGGGTCCGTTCGGCCTGCGTTGTATTTGAAGGAAAGAGGGGTTTGAGGTCAATTCTGTTTGTTGGGGTTTTCACGAATTTCGGGGCCCACAGTAGACTTGCCAACTTTAACTTTTGCTTAACACTTTACGAGAAATCTTATTTAACCTTGACCACTGTTGCATCAAAGAATTTCACATCCAAAAAAGTGCAGCCTAAGAATAAAGAACAGGTCTTCAAACTGCATACCTTTAATTAAGGTGTTCTTATTTTTCCGATTTGGCTGGAAACAGGCAGAGACCACCCAGATAACCAGTTCTCAGCCTTGCGTGGGACACCACGAATTTATGCCACGTGTTTACGGCGCTGGCAAGTAGGGGAATTTGGTTTCTGGGAATGTGCTGTCTTTGTGAAAACTATGAAAAGCCTTCTCTGCTACATTGAAATAATCATAAAAATAATAATAGCTAGTGTTGAATACCTACTAGGTATACTAGGTATCAGACACATGCTAAGCATTCAATGTTTCTCATCCAGTTTCTGAATGAAACCTCTGGAAACCACATAATGTACTGGTACTATTAGCTACAAATTACATATAAGAACAGCAGAAAGTTGTCATTTGCCCAAGGGCACCCAGCTAATAGCTACAAATTACATATAAGAACACCAGAAAGTTGTTGTCATTTGCCCAAGGTCACCCAGCTAATCAATGTTGAAGAGATTCGAACCTAGCCTGAACTCTTACAGTAAGACCATTATTGAGATGAATTTATGTGTGCTGTTTTTCCAGTCTGTTTTTATCCAACAGCTCTCAAGAGAGGATAGTATCTACCTTTTTGACCACACCATTATTCCTGGGATTTCACAGGAGTTAATGTTCCTTTTCTAAACTCAATGGTTTTGATTTTACAAATTATTTGACTTTTACTGATTTCGGGATTTTGACAATTTGCCTTTACTTATTCAGATGTTATTATACCAAATATTTATTTAAAAAGGTTTTTTTTCTTTGATTCCCCAAGTTGTAGAGAGAGAGGGATAGGGAAGCAGAATCAAGTACTTAAAAAGCCTCGTTTGACCCTGATTTCCCTATAGGGAATATGAAAAATTTCCCGAATATAGGCACATTTGAGAATAGAACCTTTTACCTAACTGATCTCACTTTTTGAACTCATTGGACAATAAGGGAACAGCCAGTAATATAATCTTTCATATAAATTAGGCTTCTAACATATTAAGAGGAATGTACTCCAGTTTCTGCTACTATCAAGAGATGGCATGACAAAAAATTTTGAAAAGTTGCCAAATGCAAACCACAGTTCCTCTTCTCAAAACAAATGCATGTAAATAGAGTATAAGTTATTTCTTTGGTAGCAGCATTTTTCTAGAAGGCTTAAGTCATTAATCACCCATGACCAAAGATCCAAACATTTTCAAAACAGATCCGATTATATTTCAGGTGGCTGAAAATGGATTTGAAGTAGGTTTAATATGGTCTAGTTACAACTTGTTTCATGACTGAGTGGGTCAGTATAATAAAGGTGTAAACATGAAATAACATAGAAGGAAAGTTTGCAAAGAGGATTTCAAATAAGTACCTGCTGGGTATTCAAAAGAAAGTAGGGATAAGCTTGAGGTTAAAATCTTTCTAGGGAAAGTATAGTGTTCAGAGGTAAGATTAAAAACCACATTACTGAAATGGAGTCTACAGCATTCAGCCCATTCAGTTGGCGTTAAACTGGTAACTGGTGAAATAAGTATTGTGAGTTGAACTTTAATTCTAATATGCTTGGCAAAGCCGAATCACAGTGTGCTTCATCTTTATGGATACAAAATTGGAATGCACTCTGTTATAAAAAATGTATTCTTACTCACTAGCGTTTGTCATTAACTTTGATGTATACTGAGCTCTTACTATACTGATGATGCCCTGGACTATTTGATTCGATACAGCAACTCATAAAGTAGGTATTATTGGCGTTCTCATTTTGCACGTGAGGAAAGTGAAAGTCAAAAAGGTTAGATAGCTTGCCTAAGTGCAAAAGCTGGGTCTCAAAAAGTCAGCCCATTGGGCTCCAGGGCCTGTTCTGAGAACCTTGACACTAGATTGCTTCCCTTTAGAGGAGAACAGCTTCCATCCCTGTCTTCTGACTCTACCAAATTAACTTGGCATTTCAGAACTTGATTTCCCACATACAGATATACTTTTCATAAACATTTCCCAACTCTCAGAGTTAGTTTCTTTTAAAAGGTGGGAACGAAGAAACAAAACTTGGAAAATCATCCTCATCTGGCAAAGTAGAAAGGTGGATCCAGGAACCTTTTAATTTACAAATGGAATTCCCAGTTTGGCCATTGTTCAGAGACCATGGATGGGCAAACTAAGGCCATTGGGTTAAATCCAACCAATTGTTGGTTTTTGTATAGCTCAATATCTAAGAATGATTTTTTACATTTTTAAAGGGTTGAACAAAAAACCAGTCACAATGTGATATGTGAAAATTATATGAAATCCACTGAGAGTGAGCACTAATATATTAATTATGGATGTTGGGTGGTAATATGTCAATGTGGGCTCATTGATTATAATAAATATACCTCTCTGATCGGAATATTGATAGTGGGAGAGACTGCATGTGCAGGGGCACAGCATGTATGGGAAATCTCTGTGTTTTCTGCTCAATTTTGCTGTGAATCTAAAACTTTTAAAATAAAGGCTATTCAAATATATATATGAAGTTCAAATGCAGTGTGTCCATAAATACAGCCACAGCCATTTGGTTGTTTATCTTCGATGGCTGTTTTTACACTACAAGTGTAGAACTGAATAGTTGAAACCAGATGGCCTGAAAAGTCTAAAATATTTAATATTTGTAAAAACATTTGCCAACCATTCAGTTCATTGCATCTGATAAAGACTAAGATACTGGTTGAGATTGTTGCCGCTGGAGTCAAACTTCCAGGGTTCCTAGTCCTCCCTCTTCCACTTACTAGTTGAGAAGTGTTTAACCATGCTAGTCTCAGTTTACTCATCTTTTAAAGTGAATCACAATAGAACAGTAATGGGACAATTTTTTTTTTTTTTAAGACGGAGTCTTGCTCTGTCGCCCAGGCTGGAGTACAGTAGCGCAGTCTCAGCTCACTGCAAGCTCCGCCTCCCAGATTCACGCCATTCTCCTGCCTCAGCCTCCTGAGTAGTAGCTGGGACTACAGCCGCCCGCCATTGCACCTGGCTAATTTTTGTATTTTTAGTAGAGACGGGGTTTCACCATGTTAAACAGGATGGTCTCAATCTCCTGACCTCGTGATCCGCCCACCTTGGCCTCCCAAAGTGCTGGGATTACAGGCGTGAGCCACTGCACCTGGCTCAGTTATGGGACTATTTTAAGAATTAACTGGGTCAATACACATGAAGCACCAAATAGTTATTAGTAAAATTTATTTTGATTTTGAGATTTTGTATTCCTCTTATGGCCTTTTTTAGGCTATGGATATATTTTTCTCAACTGTCTTGAAATCTGCTTTGTTTACATGTGGGATACATGTGTATGCCCAGAAGTCGTCTTATCTATCAGGAGCTCTAACATGACATGGTTATGTTTCTTGCTTCTATTTTACCATCCAGTTTGTCCTTCTTGGTCAGAATTAGCTCCAAAGTAATAGAAGTTACTCTATTACTTTCTCTGTCTTCCTAAATGAAAAGTCAGCTTAGCAAGCCAGGAACCAATATGTCTTCTCCAACACCAGATTTCTTGCTGACATATATGCTTTTTATTTTCAGAGAACATTTATTCAAACATTTTTGCCATTCCCTAATTCTTGTAAAATGTTAATGCTTTCCATATTATCTAAGCTTATTTCACATGAAATCATTGAATGACAGCAAAAAATGTAGTTGAGTCACTATTCTGAAGATTTGCAAAGATTCTTATTCACTAGCAAAAAATGTTAACACTATTATTAACCAAGAAGTTCTGGATAGACTGGAACTCCAAAGGCCTAACAGTACCCATTTATAAGCTACATAATTAGGCTGTGTCATTTTAATAAAAGATATTTAGATTCAACTATTATTTGTTGAGCAGCCATTATATGCTATATCTTTTCCTGGACTTAAAATCCTTTCTTCCCAACACTGTTACCAGCTTTAAAGGTCAAGACAACGAGTCAAGCTTTGGACTTTTAAAGTTCTTCAACCCTACTAGCTGGTTACTTTGGGCAAATAATTTCATTTCTCTGAAGCTGTTTTCTGTTTTGAAAAGTAGGAATAATATGAGTTGCCTGACAGAGCAATTGTAGGAATCAAGGTAATCTTTGGAAATAATTTAGTCAGTATGAGTGAGACACAGAAAATATTTTTCTTTCCTTCATGACCTGAAGGTCATTTGCCACAAAATGAATTTACAGGCAATTCCCACAGCAGCCCAATTCTGGAAAATTTAAGGAATTATTTTTTTACCTGCTGAAATTCAAGATCTCAGCTTATCAGCATCAGAGCCAAAGCCACCTCCATTATCTCACATAAACAGAAAAGCTGTGCAAGTGGCCCCTATATGGCTGGGCTGTTGGCAATGTATCCTTAGCATCTAGTAAGAGTGTTCTCAAAAATTTATGCTGGGGAATTGGGGGAGCTCACAAATTGTTCTTTGCCTCCAGGTATCTTAATTTTATTCATTGCTAGTTTTTCAGAGCTTGGGTAAAACCTCACAGGTAGGGACAGGACTGGGATGAGGCAACTGAGGTGTCTAGGGTGCAAAATGTGAGCTGTCTAGACACCAAAGGTGTCTAGGTGTCTAGCGGGCACTGACTCTCCGGCGTATGTGAGATTTCAACACCAATAACTTTTTATTTCCTAGTTGCTGTATCATGAGAATGTTTGGCCTTATTATTTTTTAAAGCTTACTTACTTACAGAGGTGTGGCCAATTGTCTTAGTGATGCAAGAGATTCAGAATGGGAAAGAAAAAGTCAGCATTACCCTAGTCGATTTTGATTAAACTCCTTTGAAATCCATGTTGGAGTTTAAATGCCCATTCTTGAGGGTTGCTTGATATAGATAGAGGAGGCCCCTCCAAAGCTTTAAGCACATATTCAGAGCAAGAGGGAGCTTTTCAGGTGTTATTTTGTCTTGTTTTGTTTTTTGCCAGTTCCTACTCTGCGGCTTCCAAATCTGGGGCGATGTCTCCCCAGGTTAAATTATCCTAGCTCCTGCTCCATATCGCTTTCCCTCTGCCCCGCCGGAGCCCAGTAGTTCAAAAATTAAATTTGGGGCAAGAGGTGCGCGCCAGAGCGCAGCTGCTTCTGGACCCTGCGGCAGCGGTGGCGAGCCACAGGGCGACGACCGTGAGCTCCGGGAGCTGCGCAAACACCTGGGGACCATGTCTGAGGATGCGATCAGGACCCTGGGGAAAGGTGAGTGCTCTCCATGGGGTCGGCGGAGCTGCCTGGCCTTGGCCTGCAGACCAGCGGGGCAGGAAGGGACTTGGAGGGCTCTCCTGAAGAAAAGCCACGTGCAGCACTGTCCTCTCTGGGACTTGGGAGTTGGAGCTCCCACAGCCATCCTGGGATCCGGGCAAGTGAGCGAGCTCCCTCCTCACTGGGCTGACTAAGCCTCTCCTTTCCCTGTCCCCCTTCATCGCTGCTCTGCAGGAAGCCAGCCCCCAGGGCCAGTCCCGGAGGGGCTGATCCGCATCTACAGCATGAGGTTCTGCCCCTATTCTCACAGGACCCGCCTCGTCCTCAAGGCCAAAGACATCAGGTGAGAAGCGGGAACCCAGAGCCCCAGGGCAAACCCAGTGCCTCACAGGAGCCCGGGAATGTTTAGCATCTCGGGCGTCCTGCTCAGATTTTAGAAGGGGCTCCCTGTCCCTTTTTTCGGAGGCAAAGTCAACAAGTAATTAGCAAAGGGCGGGCATTTTTTTTAGCGGGCCTTGCTGAAGTGCGGAGCCCTTTTCCGAGTCATGAAACTTCTAGGCCAGCGCAGAGGAATCTGAATGATGGGGCTGGTGAACTGGTTCCCTCCCAGAATGTTTAAGGGTGCAGCCAAGGCTACTGAGGCCCCTCCTGGCTGCTCCACAGAGGTAGTTCCCCCACCACACCCCAGGCATCTTAGGTCACCTCTGTTTCCTTTCTTTATTGAACTTACTGCGTCCAGCATTTTCTTATTTGTTCATCTATCTCCCCTCCCCAGTCCCCTTCACCCATGTGAATTCTCCAGGGTAGGAACTCTGTCTCTTTTATTCATGAGCTAGGAGAGAGCCTGTCACATGGTGGGTGCTCAAAAAGTATCTGTTAAATGAATGAACAAATCTTTCCAAACAATGAATTAAAAGGAATTGCTATCAAGAGGTGTCTGGAAGTTTTCAAGACACCTTGAAAACTTGAGAAATGGGTATGGATTCTTCCAGAAGGAAGTTTGCAAGACCAGCTCCTGCAGGTCTGGATCTGGAGGGCAGAGCAGCTTTGCTAGGATGTGGACTGCATAATACAGCTGGCCTCCAAGTTAGAGTGTTGAGAATGTGTCACTCCAGGTTCCTGACTCTTGTCTCGGAGAGTCCATCACAAGGGGGTGACTTCAGAGTTTCAGACTCATGTCAGAGAGATATAAAGAGTAATATAGAGATATTTTAAATAAAATTATGTAAATCCACCTTGTTGAGTATATAGGGCCTGTATTTCCAGATTCTTCCTTTTTGCTCAAATTAAGTTGACCTTAAGGTTACCTGCTTTTTGAGGAAAATAACAACAACAGGATGTTTTGCCCATTTGGTGATAAATTATCAGCTTAGGAGCTGATGTATTTCCTTAGGGCAGGGTGTCTCAACCTTGGCACTGTTGACAATTTGGGCCAGATAATTCTTTGTTGGAGAGGTGGGATAGGAGCTGTCCTATCCATCGCTGGATGTTTAGCAGTATCCGTGGTCTCTACCCATTCAGTAGTCTCTACCCATGACAGTAGAGTCCCCCTTCCCTATCGCCTATCTTCAGTTGTGACAGCAAAACAATGTCTCCAGACATTGTGATGTGTCCCTTGGGAAGGAGGCCAAAAATCACTTCTAGTTGAGACTCACTGCTTTAGGTTTTTTGGGTCTTTCTATGTGGCCTATGCTGGTCGCGAACTCTTGGGCTCAAGCAATCCTCCCATCCTGGCCTACCAAAGTGCTGAGATTACAGGCGTGAGGCACCTCATCCAGCCTCTGCTGTAGGTTTTAAGACAATCTCCTAGACTAAGCAACGAATGTTCCCATTTGTTTCCTTTCATCTTTTCAAACGTATGTTCATGCTTCTGGCAACTTTATAGTTATCTAAATAATAATTGTATTATTATGTGAACATTAAATAATAGTATTATTTGAACATCTAATAATTAGAAGAATTAAAAAGTTATTGCATGCTTACGTGCCAGGCACTGTCCTAAACACTTTATACATCTTCACTTGATCATCACCACAGTACCAAGAGATGGGTGTAATTCTTAGCCCTATTTTATAATTAAGGACACTGAGCACAGAGAGGTTAAGAATTCGGTTAAGGTCCCAAGCTAGACTGTTCAGTCTGATGCCAAAACTCATGCTCTTAATTGTTAACATTTACCATATTCTGTTGTGACCTGTAAATATCAGATTTGTATTTTCAAGCTGTAAAATGTACTAAATTCTCTCATGCCATGGTTAAGTGTGTGAGCTCTGAGTCTGTCTGTCTGGCTGTGTTTTTGGCTCCACAATTTTTTTTTTTTTGAGATGGAGTCTCTCTTGCCCAGGCTGGAGTGCAGGGGTATGATCTCAGCTCACTGCAACCTCCACCTCCCAGGTTCAAGTGATTCTCCTGCCTCAGTCTCCCGAGTAGCTGGGGTTACAGGCGCCTGCCACGATGCCTGGCTAATTTTTTGTATTTTTTAGTAGAGATGGGGTTTTGCCATGTTGACCAGGCTGGTCTTGAACTCCTGACCTCAGATGATCTACCTGCCCCTAGCCTCCCAAAGTGCTAGGATTACAGGCATGAGGCCCCGTGCCCGGCTGGCTCTACTGCTTCTTAGTGGGTGGTATTGTGTGTGAGATTCAACCTCCTTGAGCCTTCTTTCCTATAAGGTGAGTCTACTTCATGGGGAATTATGAGGAACAACTGAGATAAGGCACAGAAAACCTCCAACACGTCTCACTGCAGGAAGGAAGATGATGATGTTATATATTTTATACAAAACTTAAACTTTAGAAAACTAATTGCAAATTTTAACTTTTAAACTGATTGCTTCTGCTTTCAAGAAGAGTGCCTGCCTGCAGATGCCTCTCATTTTTGTTTTCCTTTTGCTTTTTAAGACATGAAGTTGTCAACATTAACCTGAGAAACAAGCCTGAATGGTACTATACAAAGCACCCTTTTGGCCACATTCCTGTCCTGGAGACCAGCCAGTGTCAACTGATCTATGAATCTGTGATCGCTTGTGAGTACCTGGATGACGCTTATCCAGGAAGGAAGCTATTTCCATATGACCCATATGAACGAGCTCGCCAAAAGATGTTGTTGGAGCTATTTTGTAAGGTATATTCAATTTAAAAAGCCACTCACACTCTATTTTACTTTGCATGTCTTTCCCAAACCTCAACCCGTTTTAAAGCCAAATCATTGGTGAAACTGATTTGTTTTGATACCATGTGATCCTCAGGAGATTAGCTAGCATGGAATTAGGGTAGAGCATGGCCACTGATATTAAAGTTAAAGGCTTAACTGCTAGGTGCTTCTCTATTTCAACTGGCAGGCTCAGGAGATATGGTTATGACATGGCAATGGCCATGTGACTTGAAGCAGGACTATTGAAAGAACTGAAAACTGGTGATCCTTAAAGGGACTATTTCCCCGACTTCAGGTGAAAAGTAATGGAGTGTGAAGATTATGCACAGAAAGTGATGCTCTTCTTCTTTTTTTTTTTTTGAGACAGAGTCTCGCTCTCTCTGTCACCCAGGCTGGAATGCAGTGGCGTGATCTTGGCTCACTGCCACCTCTGCCTCCTGGGTTCAAGCAATTCTCCTGCCTCAGCCTCCTGAGTAGCTGGGATTACAGGCGCATGCCACCACACCCAGCTAATTTTTGTATTTTTAGTAGAGATGGGGTTTCACCATATTGGCCAGGCTGGTCTTGAACTCCTGACCTCGAGTGATCTGCCTGCCTCGCCCCCCCCCAAAGTGCTAGGATTACAGACATGAGCCACTGCGCCTGGCCAGTGATGCTCTTTAGAGGCATAAGAGTGCCTGCTGCCCAGGAAACGTGAAGAATAGATAAATAGTGGCAGATTTGATAATGAAAGAAAAAAGAATGGAGAAACTTTAAGATGGTGTCTTTGAAAAGGAATTTTTTAAAAACCTCAGTGAGATTAACAGCTGACATATATCAAGCACTTATGATGTGCCAGGCACTGTCCTAATTACTTTGTAGGAGCTAACTCATTTAATCCAACTGCCCTTTAAAGTGGGTACTGCTATTGTATCCATTTTTCAGATGGGAACACTGAGGCTTAGAGAGGTTGAGTGTCCCACCTAAGAATGTATAGCATGGAAGCAGCTGATCAAGTAAGGAGCACTGGAGAAAGCCTCCTAAAGCACCCTGTTTTCCCAGGGCACTATGAGAAGCAGATTCCTACTTCTCATTAGGAATCCGGGATATGTCCGGGATATGACATTATCCTGGAACCACAGACATAACCTAGTGCTCCTCACAAGGAGCTGGGGGTCGGATGTGGGTGTTGCCCTGCTAGGCTGGAGTTATAAAGCTTTGCTGCCTTTTCAAGCACAGCAGAAACTGGAAGTTTCCACAGACTTCTCCACTGAGAACCTGTGTCCTCTGATTAGGTCCCACATTTGACCAAGGAGTGCCTGGTAGCGTTGAGATGTGGGAGAGAATGCACTGATCTGAAGGCAGCCCTGCGTCAGGAATTCTGCAACCTGGAAGAGGTACAAAAAGGGGTCCTTCTCCTGGTCAGCTACAATGGAGGAAACCAGGCAGGGTTGCTAACCTGGTCACTCTGACACGGGCCTTCACAGGCTTATTCTTTCTGACTTATTTGATAAGTCAGACTTCTGATCATCTGATTGCATGTTTGCCCTCCTCTAACGTGCTCTGGACTTATTCTGGAAAAATCTGATGAGGAGTTGGGGAGGACATGCCATGAATTGCTTCCTTTCCCAGAGTCACCCCATCTTCCTGAGTATCTCTGCATGGCTTCTGTAGCTTCTGCCAATGAGGTCAAGGTCTGTAAAGGTTAGGGATTGTCTTTGGCTGCTGGAGTCTAACTACTGTAAATTCATGTTGTAAGAGTTTACTGTCTCATGTAACATTCTCTCACATATTATAACGGTTTATTCTCACATATATGGTGGCTCACACCTGTGATCCCAGCACTTGGGGAGGCTGAAGCAGGAGGATCACTTGAGCCCCAGGAGTTTAAGACCAGCCTAGGCAACATAGCAAGACCCCTCCTCTACAAAAATAATTTAAAAAATTAGCCAGGCATAACAATGCATAGCTGTAGTCCCAGCTACTTAGGAGGCTGAGGCAGGAGGATTGCTTGAGTCTGGGAGGTCAAGGCTACAGTCAGCCATGATTGCACCACTGCACTCTAGCCTGGGTGACAGAGTAAGAAAGACTGACTCAAAAAAAAAAAAAAAAAAAAAAGCCAGAGCTAGGCAGTTCAGGCCTATTTTGATGGCTTCTTTATGACATTGTCAGGAACTGAAGTTCTTTCTCTTTATGGGCTCTGTCATCCTTAGTGCAACTTAGTACAAGGCTATCATCCTCAAAATAACAAAATAGCTTCTGTCACTGCAGCCATCACATCCAAGTTCCAGGCTCTGAAAAGCAGAATATAAAGAAAAAAATGGCAAATGGCCATGCCCCTTTTAAGGGCTTTAAATCCTACCAGAAATTCTACCCAATGGCTATTTACATTTCATTGGCCAGAACTTAGTTGTAGGGTCATGACTATCTTAGGGAAAGCTGGGAAATACAGTCTTTTAGCTGGGTTACCTTGAATAAAATCAGGGGTCTGTAATTAAGGAAGAAGGGGAAAATGGGTACGGTGGCAGGAGCACTCTTTGCCAGTAGATCCTTCATTAACCCGGCGGTAATGGAGCTACTTATCCCATACTTCTAGAATAATCTGGAAGGCAGTTCTTTTACTTCCATTATTTCTTTTGTTCCAGAAACTGATAAATTCACCTTATGGGTGGGTGGTTCCTCTATTGGCAGCCAGAGAATACGATTTTTTTCCCCTTAAGGGAAGACTGGTTATTAATACTCTTCTATTTGACCTTTATCAAGTGGAAACAGATTAAATGTGTTGATATTTCCAGTTGCCTATCTCAGATTTGTACAGTTAAGTATTTATGGATGATGAATGGTCATGTGTAGGAAATGTCAACCTTTTGTCCTGAGGTCACCAACTGTGGCCTTGACCCCAAGGAGGCCGTATGATGTGGTGGAAAGAGTCTTGGATCTTAGGCTTGGCTTTACTAAATTCCAGAACCTTGGACAATGTTCTGTACCTCTCTGGTCCTTGGTTTTCCCGTGTGTAAAATGAGGGAATATTTTGAAATGTGTGTTCCTCAGAGCCTCTGGGTTCTGCAGTGGGTTCTCCACTCAACTTCCCAGCGAGTGGAGGCCTGGTAGATGGTTCCAGACACTGCTTCACTCAGGTCAGCACTGCCTTTAACCACCATGTTCAACCTCACATCTAAGAAGATGGCATTTGGGGAGAAAGGAGAGCTGCTGCTTTAAAAAAGAAGTTTGAAAAATCTTGTGACTAGAGAATTTATGGTCTTTATTTTAAAGATCAGCTGAATGGACCCCATCATGCCTGGTTACCTTCTCACAGATAAACAGATACTGGACCAGGGAAAGGAGCTGGGGGAAAAAACCCTTTGAATTCAAAGATATAGTAATTGAAACATTTTCATCAGTTTCCCTCCTACCTCCATTTGGATGATGGATGAACTTTTAAAATTATGATGTAAGTATAGGGTTATGATGAAGATACAGTTCTTCAATCGGGAGTCTTTTCCAGGGCAAGTGAACCAGTATTTTGTGCCATGAATCATGCTGCAGATACTTTGCATACATCATCTCATTGAATCTTTCCAACAACCTTCTCAGGTACAAATGGTACTAGTCCTGTTTTGCAAATTGGAGTGGCCTCTTTGTAAAGGCTCAGAACTATGTACTAGGAATAAAAAATATTCAAGACCTTCAAGGGGCTCAAAGCCTGGATGGGGAGATAGGCTGTTAAGCCCATTTAAAACCTGGGTGTGTTGAGTGCTAGGCTGGAGACATGCATATGAGAAGGCTGGTCTGTGGGGGTAGATAAATGCCTCTGTTGACTCTTAGGATGAATTAGAGGCACAAGGGCGAGAGCCTGGTGTGTTTGGCAAACAGTAACCAGTGAGGGGTTGCCAGCGAGGGAGTGATTGGTAAGAGGCGAATGTGGAGGGTGGACCAGAGTAAGACACTGAAAGGCCTTTTCCACTGTGCCCACGGATTTGTACTTTATTTCAGAGTTGATGGTGAGTAATTGAAGCCTGTCAAGCAGGAGAGTGGTGTACTCCTTCATGCTTTTAAAAGTATTCAGCCCGGCCGGGCGCGGTGGCTCAAGCCTGTAATCCCAGCACTTTGGGAGGCCGAGACGGGCGGATCACGAGGTCAGGAGATCGAGACCATCCTGGCTAATATGGTGAAACCCCGTCTCTACTAAAAAATACAAAAAACTAGCCGGGCGACGAGGCGGGCGCCTGTAGTCCCAGCTACTCGGGAGGCTGAGACAGGAGAATGGCTTGAACCCGGGAGGCGGAGCTTGCAGTGAGCTGAGAGCCGGCCACTGCACTCCAGCCTGGGCGGCAGAGCAAGACTCCGTCTCAAAAAAAAAAAAAAAAAAAAAAAAGTATTCAGCCCATCGCTTGCACCCAGGATGGGGAGGTTGCTGTGAGCCAGGACTGTGCCACTGCACTCCAGCCTGGGCAACAGAGTGAGACTCTGTTTCAAAAAAAAAAAAAAAAAGAAAGAAAGAAAGAAAAGAAAAAGTATTCAGCTCAGCTGAGCACAGTGGCTCAAGCCCGTAATCCTAGCACTTTGAGAAGCCAAGGTGGGAGGATCACTTGAGCCCAGAAGTTTGAGACCACGCTGGTCAACGTGGTGAAACTCCATCTCTTTAAAAATACAAAATGTTAGTTTGGCATGGTGGCTTATCCCTGTAGTCCTGTGTACTTGGGAGGCTGAGGTGAGAGGATCACCAGAGCCTAGGAGGTTGAAGCTACAGTGAGCTATAATTGCACCACCGCACTCTAGCCTGGACAACACAGTGAAACCCTATCTCAAAAAAAAAGAAGAAGAAAAGTAGCCCAGCAAGAGTGTAGAGGTTGGATTAGAGTGGCCAAGAGCAGGGACTGGGAAGGGACAAAGAGGACCCCACTAAAGAGGGTTAGAGAGGGAGGTTTAATTAGAGAGATTTTGAGGGACTAAGATGAGATGAAATCTGAGGAAGGAGTAGGAGTTACCGAGGATGGTTTCCAAGTTTGTGTCTGGTAAGAGTTTGAGGGAGGACACATTTTGTCAAATTTGAGGTGTTGATGGAATATTCATATGTGGGCAGAGCTTAGAAGAGCAATGTATGGTCTCTACTGGACCTTTGGAATGGTTTTACAGGCTAGGAGCTTTAACCAGAGAGTTTAGGAATGCCGTCAGCGGTGTGGTGATAAATGTTTAACAATCAATTTTCTCTTAAAAGAGAAAGAAAAAGAAAAAGCACTGATTTATAGCATTTGCTGATTTGGGTGGTGTAAATACTTCCGCCAAGGCTAATTTTGAGCTACCAATGTGCTATCTCTAAACTCAAGAGCTGGCAAAAGATGTGGGCAGTTCCAGCATGTCATTGAATAAGAAATTTCACTTTATCTTCAATAACTGAGCCCCAGAAACACTGTTGTTAACCAGCCTCTGTATAGGTAGCTTTCACTAACCAGCCTCGGTGTAGGTAGCTTTCACTGATGCTATTTAAGGAACACCGGGTATTCCACATTGTCCTAACAGGTTTGAATGTGGTTTTGTCCCATAGACTGTTAGCAATAATTGTAACTATGGCTGAGCATGGTGGCTCACGCTTGTGATCCAGGCACTTTGGGAGGCCAAGGAGGAAGGATCACTTGAGGCCAGGAATTCAAGACCAGCCTGGGCAACACAGTGAGACCATGTCTTTACTAAAAATAAAAAAAAGTAACTAGTCATGGTGGCGTGTGTAGTCCCAGCTTCTCTAGAGGCTGAGGTGGGAGCATCTCTTGAACCCAGGAGTTTGAGCTTGCAATGAGCTATGATCATGCCACTGCACTCCAGCCTGGGTGACACAGCAAGACCCTGTCTCAAAAACAAAAACAAACAAACAAAGAATTGTAACTACAATGTAGGAAATATTGAAATCTGAAAACATGACCAATGAACTTGAATTATGTGATCCGTTCCTTTAAATGCCAATATATTTATTCTAGGAGATTCTAGTGAAATTGAAATTTGTCAGAATAATTCTAATGGAGATGATCCCCTGATTTATGCAACTCTTTCACATGGTTTTGCAAAATCAGGATTTTTTGTGAGCTAAAAATATATTAAATACTCATTGTCTTTCTGAGTGATAAGCAAGCCAAGATTTCATGTATAATCTTCTGCTATGTTATCCTCAAACAAAAGGTCAGTTCACCTTTTGGGCCTTAAACTCTGACACTTTCTTCTTTTGAAATAACTGCCTTGTCTAACTTTTTAAGTTTTGTGTTTTTTTCTCTTGTTTTTTGTTTGTTTGTTTTTTAAATCTGGTTTCAGGTGGTTTCTGTGGCTCATGTCCCAGCACTTTGGGAGGCTGAAACGGGCAGATCATTTGAGCCCAGGAGTCCAAGACAAGACTGGACAACATGGCAAAGCCTCGTCTCTACAAAAAATACAAAAATTAGCTGGATGTGGTGATGCACACCTGAGGTCCCTGCTACTTGGGAGGCTGAGGTGGGAAGATCACTTGAGTCCAGGAGGTCAAGGCTGCTGTGAGCTTTGATCATGCCACTGCACTCCAGCCTAGGTGACAGAGTGAGACTCTGTCTCAAAAAAAAAAAAAAAAAAAAAAATTAAGTTCCATCAAAATCAAATATTTATTGTGCTTGTTATATAACCACATTTTTCTCTATTATCTTTTACAATTCTTTGAGATATATTACTGCCACTTTTATTATCAAACTAGCAGCCTGCTCACTGGCTTTCCTGTTCTGAACATTGGCATGAGTTTTAAAACTACGACACTTGTCTTGCTGCACTTTATGTCTTCATGCAGATTTTCTAACCTTTACTGAATCATTAATCTAAGCAGCACATATTTTTTAGTTTTATTCTTCTTCAGGTATTGACTTTCCCATTTCTGAATGGGACTTGAGCCAGGCTTCATTTGATCTTTGTGGATTTGAATGTGGCAGGACCTCTTGGTGTCACTTTTCATCTGTGCCTTCCAAAAATATTTTCATTATGAAAGTAGTCAAATCAAGTCCAAGTGCAGTGAAAGGTAGGATTTGGTCATATTTCCTTGAGGCTTTGGAGTTTTGCTTTAAATCTAGAAAGTGTTCGTGGCTTATGAATTGGTTCTGCACGCTGACTATTGCTTAGTCCTTTCTTCATCATCATCAGAGCTCCATAAAGGAGAGCAGGGAGGGGACAACATAATAATGCTGAAATAGCCCTGAGGGATGAGACCTGGCCCAGCAACTGAAGCTTTTGTCTGCCGGTGGCCACAGGGCACTTTATGATTTTGCTTCTTGTCATCCAACCACCTGCCTTGGGGTGCTTCCCTTTGCATTTCCATGCAGAGTTTCCCGCATTGCCAAATTTGATTGCATGCCTTATGTGTAGCACTTTGCATGAGGTGGAATTTGCATAAATTATGTGTGTATCACCCAGGAGCATCTGTAGTTAAATACTTTTTTGATTCTAAATGTCACCCATAATCTTAATTTTTAAATTATTTTCTTTTCTTTTCCCCTTTTAGAGATGGGGGTCTCTCTCTGTTGCCCAGGTTGGAGTGCAGTGGCACAGTCATGGCTCACTGTCATCCTGAGCTCCTGGGCTCAAGCAGTACTTCCACCTCAGCCTCCCGAGTAGCTGGGATTACAGGCTCAAGCCACCGAGCCAGCCTCCATTATCTTAATTATTATTATTATTATTTTTTTGAGTCAGAGTCTCACTCTGTCACCCAGACTGGAGTGCAGTGGCACAATCACAGCTCACTGCAGCCTCAACCTCCTGGGCTCA
This sequence comes from Rhinopithecus bieti, assembly GCF_001698545.2. NCBI lineage: Eukaryota > Metazoa > Chordata > Mammalia > Primates > Cercopithecidae > Rhinopithecus > Rhinopithecus bieti. The sequence goes on along the minus strand of NW_016814655.1, from coordinate 3,069,204 downwards.
AGTGATTCTCTCACCTCAACCTCCCGAGTAGCTGGGATCACAGGTTCAGGCCACCATGCCCAACTGTTTTGTTTTTGTTTTTGTTTGTTTTAATTTTTTGTAGAGATGAGATCTCACTGTGTTGCTCAGGCTGGTCTTGAACTCCTAGGCTCAAGTGATCCTCCCACTTCAGCCTCCCAAAGTGCTATGATCACAGGCATGAGTCACTGCACTTGGTAATCTTAATTTTTAGTCTGTCCTTTCTTCTCATCCAAAAAGACATTTATTCAAGTTAGATTATATTGTCTTGGTTTAGTTTTGCTTTTGCTCTTTCTTAATTTTTATTAATTTCCAGTGGCAAAATTATTTATATATTGTTTAATTGTTTCTCCTTTGATAGCACCAGGAAAGGAAGGCAAAAAAGTTTATACCTGGTTAATTCGTCACTGCAAACAATTTTCTGTATCCTTTTATATATGGCAGACTACAGGCTAAATTTTTTATCATCTGAGTTAACATGTCTATGAACTAAATTCATTATTACTAGCTATTTTTAATAACAACGTTGTTGAGATATAATTCATATGCCACAAAATTCACCCTTTTCAAGTGTACAATTCACTGGCTTTTAGTATACTAAGAGAGTTGTGCAACTATCACCACTATTTAATTTCAGAGTGTTTTTTGATCATCCCCCAGAGAAACTACTCACTCGTAAGCTATCATTTTCCATTTCTTCTCAGTCCGCCTGGCCATACGCAGCCACTAATCTGCTTTCTGTCTCTATGGATTGACTTATACTAGACACTTCATATAACTGGAATCATACAACATGTAGCATTTCATGAGCTATTTTCACATACCATGAAGTTCTTAAGGTTCATCCTTCATTCTTTTTTATGGCTAAATAATATTCCATGTGTGAATACACACATTTTGTTTATCCACATCTGGGAAGGTTCCACTCTTAGAACCAATATGCATAATGTTGTTGTTAACACTGTGCAGGTTTTTGCATGAACATACGTTGTGATTTCTCTTGGATTTGCTAGCTGATTTAGCATGTTTACTAATATACCGTTTTAGTTGTAACCACCATTCTTTCACCCGTGGGAACGGGTTATCCCTGACTCAGGATGCCTGGTTAAGTGTATTAGTGCTGTTGCTAGTTCAGTTACTTCATTCATCATCCAATTCTGACAGCCGCTTTCTAGATAAACTAATATTTGCTGTACTTCTTTCAATAGCCTTCTGATATACCCTTTCCCATCACATAAATAATAGAATAATAATTATTCTTATTATTTAAAAATTAATTTTACTCTTCTCCAATTATAAAGTAGTACTTGTTCATTAGAGAGAATTTGGAAAATACAGGAAAACACAGAAACTAAGGGAAAAAAATATAATCCCACTACCAGAAACAACCACTGCTACAATGTTGGGGACTTTTTTGTTTTTGTTTTCTGTCCTTTTCTGTTACGTATATTTTATGTAGTTGAAACTTGATTACTATTATGATGTAAATATTTCCTAGACCCCCTGCCATTTTATTTTGAGACAGGGTTTTACTCTGTTGTCAGGCTGGAATGCAGGGTACAATCACGGCTCACTGCAACGTCGAACTCCTGAGCTCAAGGGAGCCTCCCAACTCAGCCTCCTGAGTAGCCAGGACTACAGGCGTGTGCTACTGTGCCTAGCTAGTTTTCTATTTAACTTTTGTAGAGACAGGGTCTCCCTCTGTTGCCCAGGCTGGTGTCAAACTCCTGGACTCAAGTGACCCACCTGTCTTGGCCTCCCAAAATGTTGGGATTACAGGTGTGAGCCACCACACCTGGCCAATTTTTATAAACGCTATAAATGCTTGTTTACATGTATAAGAGTGTTTCTTAGAGCAGCAGCATTATTTGTGATGATGACAAATTAGGAAACAATATTCATTAGATGGTGAGTGGTTAAGCAAATCATGTCTGTCTTGTGGAATTCTGTGGAATGGCTGAAAATGACTGAGGTAAATCTGTGTACTGACATTAAAAGATTGCCTAGAAATATTAAATGAATCACACAGTAATACAGCTGGTATGATCTCATTTTAGTAGAAGAAAACAAAACTGAACCATGCAGGTGTGCATATACATGTAAATAAATGGCTAGAAAAGTATCTAGAGAGAAACACATCCACCTCCTAGTAGTGTCTCACACTGGGAAGGGGACTGATTAGAATTGGGGTGGGTAAGAAAAGTGGTTAAGGGCAGGGATGTAGAGGGAAGATTTTGCCTTTTACACTATTTTCTGTGTTTGATTTTTTTTTAAATGATGGGAATATATTTCTGTATTAAATATGTAATCTTTAAAAGTAGAAAAAACACTTTTTTTTTTTTTGAGACGGATTCTTGCTCTGTCACCCAGGCTGGAGTGCAGTGGTGCAATCTTGGCTCACTGCAAGCTCCACCTCCCGGGTTCACACCATTCTCCTGCCTCAGCCTCCTGAGTAGCTGAGACTACAGGTGCCCACCACCACGCCCGGCTAATTTCTTTTTGAATTTTTAGTAGAGACAGGGTTTCACCGTGTTAGCCAGGATGGTCTCGATCTCCTGACCTCATGATCCGCCTGCCTTGGCCTCCCAAAGTGCTGGGATTACGGGGGTGAGCCACTGCGCCTGGCCGAAAACACTTTTAATGTCTGCATACTTTGCCATGTTTATAAACCATAAAGTTATTTATCCAGTACACTAATTAGGAGTGTTTAGATGGTTTTCAGTCCTTTACTGTTTTGAACGGTGCTACAGGGAACATCAGCTTCTTTGCCTAAGAAGCATTTTCTGTATTTTAGAATATGTTCTTAAGCTGGACTCTCAGGAATGGAATGACCAGATCAAAGGGTATAATGAGCACATTGGAGGCTTGGGCTGTATTTCACTAAATTGCTTCCCAGAAGACTTGTGTTGTTTGCCCCTCACCAGCAGTATGTGAAAATGCTCTTTGCCTTATCTCCTTTTCACTAGGGGGAGAGTTCATTCAAAAAGATATTTGTTTGTTGAATAATATTTGCTGTGGAGATACACTGTAGCTCCTCATTGTTGACTTAATGCATATTTCTTTGATTGCCAGGGAAGTGGAAGGTTTTCCCTGAAGTATGTCATCTCTTGCTCCTGGTCTTGTAAAATTTGTCTGTTCAGTTCAGGGGCTTTGCCTGTCTGGCCATCTGAATCTTACTTATTTTCCTTGTTGATTTGTAAAAGTTCCTCTTAAAGCATTCCTTGTACAGAAAAGATATTTGGCTGGTTTTAAAACACATTTTTGTTTTCTTTTGACTTTTAATTTGGCTTATATATTTTTGCATATGGAAGTATAGCATCTGAAAGTATTATGCGGTAAGGCTTTCCTGCTATGATTTCCTCCACAGTTTTATGTGTAGGAAGTCCTCTCCCCACTTCAGAGACTTGATAAATATTCATTTATATTTTCTTCCACCACCAATCACTTTACAGACTTTGACTGGTCAAGCATTACCCTCCTAGCTTTTCCCCCACACTATCTTACAAATATATTGTGATTTGTTTTAGTTTTTGTTTTTGAGACAGGGTCTCACTCTGTCACCCAGGCTGGAGTGCAGTGGCATGATCACAGCTCACTGCAGCCTCGACCTCCCGGGCTCAGGTGATCTTTCTGCCTTAGCCTCCTGAGTGTTGTCTAGGACTACAGGCACTACCATGCCTGGCTAGTTTTGTGTATTTTTTGTAGAGACGGGATTTCTCCGACCGTCTGAGACTGGTCTCGAACTTCTGGGTTCAAGCGATCCTTCCACCTTGGTCTCCCAAAGTAGTAGGATTAAAGGAGTGAACCACCACACCCAGCCCTACAAATATATTTTGAAGATAAGAATTAAGTTCATTAAAAGGATGCCGGCATAGAATTTTCAGAGTGGTCCTTTAATCCCCAAATTTTGACAAGTTGTATTCTGCACCTTCATGGAGAAGAATCGAGGTCATAACTGATGGGCAGCAGGAGGAGCATGTTCTGTTGCAGGTCCTGCCTCTAAGTCTCCTTCTCACAGGAGAAAATGGTCTTAAATATGCCCTAGGTTTCTTCCACACCCTAGGTTTGTTTAACAGGGAACTGGTTCATCACATAGTTACCTCAGCCTCAGCTATATCATTTTACCAGGGATCTGAGATTTGAAATCTTAAGAACCTCCATTTATCTTTTATGAACTCAAAACATTTCTGCCCTGCAAAAGATTTGAATAGACATTTCTCAAAAGAAGACACATAAATGGCAAACAGACATATGAAAAGGTGCTCAGCATCATTGATCATCAGAGAAATGCAAATCAAAACTACAATGAGATATCATCTCACCCCAGTTAAAATGGCTTCTATTAAAAAGACAGGCAATGTCAAATGCTGTTGAGGATGTGGAGAAAAGGGAACCCTCATACACTGGGGCGGGAATGTAAATTAGTATAACCACTATGGAGAACAGTTTGGAGGTTCCTCAAAACACTAAAAATTGAGCCACCATATGATCCAGCAATCCCACTGCTGAGTACACACCCAAAAGAAAGGAAATCAATATATCAAAGAGATACCTGGACTCTTATGTTTGTTGCAGCACTGTTTACAATAGCTAAGATTTGAAAGCAACCTAAGTGTCCATGAACAGAGGAATGGATAAAGAAAATGTGGTACAGGTGGGGTGTGGTGGCTCACTCCTGTGATCCCAGTACTTTGGCAGGCCGAGGCTAGCGGATCACTTGAGGTCAGGAGTTCGAGACCAGCTTGGCCAACATGGTGAAACCCCGTCTCTACTGAAAATACAAAAATAAGCTGGCATGGTGGTGCATGCCTGTAATCCCAGCTACTCAGGAGGCTTGAGGAGAATTGCTTGAACCTGGGAGGCAGAGGTTGCAGTGAGCTGAGATCACACCACTGCACTCCAGCTTGGTTGAAAGAGTGACACTCTGTCTCAAAGAAAACAAAACAAAACAAACAAAAAAACAAAAAAACAAAGAAAAAAAAGAAAACGCAGTGCATACACACGATGGAGTACTATTCGGCCATAAAAAGAATGAGATCCTGTCATTTGCAACAACATGGATGGAACTGGAGATCATGTTAAGTGAAACAAACCAGGCGCAGAAAGACAAACATCACATGTTCTCACTTACTTGTGGAATCTAAAAATCAAAACAATTGAACTCATGAACAGAGAGAGTAGAAGGATAGTTACCAGAGGCTAGGAAGGGTAGCATGAGCTGGCAGGGAGGTGGGAATGGTTAATGGGTACAAAAAACACAGAAAGAATGAATAAGACCTACTCTCTGATAGCACCACATGGTGACTATAGTCAATAATAACTTAATTGCACATTTAAAAATAATTTAAAGAGTGTAATTGGATTGTTAGTAATTCAAAGGATAAATGCTTGGGGGAATGGATACCCCATTCTCCATAATGTGCTTATTTCACACTGCATGCCTGGACCAAAATATCTCATGTACCCCACAAATATATGCACCTACTATGTGCCCACAAAAAATAAAAATATTAATAAAAGACTTCTGCCTTGGAGTTGAGTACTTTTCCGCTGCTTCTGGAAAAGGGCCAGTATTACTGATGTACTGGTGTGTTGCTGTGTGTCTTTTCAGGGGCCGCAGAGGGTGGAGGATGGCTTCTGCTTTTTTGGGGGGCAGAGAGTAGGGGATGGCTTCTGCATTTTCAGAACGATTTTAATGAGGAAAAACTCTTCCTCCTCCAGCAAGTACAGCAGCCCCCACTGGGAGCCACCATACTGTTTCGGGATTGGGGGCCCAGGATTTCTTGGCAATGAAGGTGAGGTGGCCGCTTCAATGTTTGAAGCTCAGTTATTGAGGCTGAACCAAAGAGTTGAAGACTGGAGCTTTCTCGAATGCCTGGTTTGGAGATCTCTGGGATTCGCTTCTCTTAATGATCTTGCTTCTCTCGCAAAAACCTTGCGGATTTCTTCATCCTCCTGTTAAACGGTGTTTCGGGAGCCGTGGCCGACGCGCTTCGCACTGATGGCCACCAGGTGGAGCCCCGCGCACTTCCTCCTTCCCCCTGTGTTCCAGGGCGCACCTCAAAACGCTGACGTTCTCCTTCGTCCCTCTGGGGGCGCCCGAAGGGCCCTCGCAGAAGATGAGGTGCCTTTCCAGCCAGGCTTCTCGCGTGCAGGGCGTGGGAACAGTGCACCCGCGTCCTACCAAGCAGTCCCTTCCTCTTCATTTGCATTGCTCGCTCGTTACTCCTCATCGCGTCCGTAGTCTTATGTTTCAGTGAATTGGAGAACAGAAAATTTTAAAATAGATTTTTCTAATACTCCAGAAGGTCAAACACCTTTCTGCAAAATATCTAGCATGCTAAAGGGGAAGTAATTTTACATGTCTGGGGAAGGTACCATGTTTGCATTAGAAAGGAGCTCTTCTATTGTACTAAAGACTCCCAACAAACCTCTTGAACTCTTAAGCCTGAATTGAAAATGTGTCAATGTTTTCCAAAAATCTGAGGCCTGGAAGCTAGAGCCTCAGTTCCCTCCCCTGCCATTTGTAGAAGCCTTATAGGGGATATCTGGGGTCTTTGAAGAAAAACATTTTCTAAGAAGGCTATTTTGGTTTGCTTGCTCATACAAAAGACAGTGGTTCTGAAAGTGAGGAATGCCATTGTGAGGGAAGCTATTCAACATTAAGAATGGCCAATATCTTTTTTTTTTTTTTTGTCTTTTGAGACGGGGCCTTGCTGTATTTGTTGCCCAGGCTGCAGTGCAGTGATGTGATCATAGCTCACTGGAGCCTCGAACTCCTGGGCACCACTACACCTGGCTAACTTTTTTATTTTTTGTAGACACAAGGTCTCACTATGTGCCCCAGGCTGGTCTCGAACTCCTGGCCTCAAGAGCTCCTTCCACTTTGACCTTCCAAAGCACTGGGATTACAGGCGTAAGCCACAGCGCCCGACCACTGATACCTTTTTTTTTTTCTTTTTTTGAGACAGGGTCTCACTCTGTCACCTACGCTGGAGTGCAGTGGCGTGATCACTGCTCACTTCAGCCTCTACCTCCCAGGCTCAGGTGGTCCTCCCACCTCAGCCTCCCAAGTAGCTGGGACTGCAGGCACACACCACGATGCCCAGTTAGTTTTCTTATAGAGATGGGGTTTCACCATGTTGCCCAGGCTGGTTTCAAACTCCTGGCTCAAGCAATCTGTCCACCTCAGCCTCCCAAAGTGCTGGGATTACAGGCATGAGCCACCATGCCTGACTGTATCTTTATATGTGATATATAATCTGGTGGGAGAACTCAACATAGAATTCTTTAAAAGGACAGATTGGATATTAACATAACTACTGCTAAGTGGATCTAGATCTAACACCCATTTCTCATTCTATTTCTGATGATAAAACACTTAAGAAAGACAAGACATTGGAAGTTAAGACTGTCAATTTATTTTGCCTCTGCCTCTATCCTAACATTTTTTCAGAGGAGTAAATGGAAGGGACTTGCTTTAAATTGAGTACAAGAAATAACTATTTTAGTAAAGTTGCCTGATCCGCTTATCAGTGGAATAAACCAGGAAGGAGAGAATTCTGATAAGCTCTTTCATCATGACTGTGTTGGAATGTCTCATCCCTCTGTCAGTTGCTTTGGCTTGAGCTTCTGATTCAGAGAGCATGAAAGAGTGAGACTAAGAAGGAAATTCTTCTCACAGAGAAGCTCAGAGCCGAGCCAATCCTTGGCTGCAGAGTAGGAGGAGCTTTCAGAGTTTGCTGGTTCCAAGTTTTTTTCTGTTACTTACATTTAAAGCTGGAACAGAAGGTCAAAAACCAGGAAGGAAAACAGTATCAAGATATCAAGTCATGGTATTCTTCTTCATTCTTACAGAAAAGAATTCACAAGAGACAAGGAAGCTTTTTTATTTTTATTTTGTTTTGTTTATTTATTTATTTTAAGATGGAGTCTCGCCCTGTTGCCCAGGCTGGTCTCAAACTCCTGGACTCAAGTGATCTGCCTGCTTTGGCCTCCCAAATTGCTGTGATTACAGCCGTGAGTCACTGCACCTGGCCAGTTTTTTTTTTTTTTTTTTTGTAGGCAAGGTCTTGCTCTGGAGTGCAGTGGCGTGCTCACTGCAGCCTTGACCTCCCAGCCTCAAGCGATCTTCCCACCTCAGCCTCCTTAGTAGCTAGGACTACAGGTGTCACCACCATGTCCAGCTAATTTTCGTATTGTTTGTAGAGACGGAGTTTCACCATGTTTCTCAGGCTGGTCTCAAACTCCTTGGCTCAAGCAATTTGAGAAAGCTTTTCATTAGAGTCTAAAAATACATATTTGAAATTGAATGACATAGGGTTGACGCTAGTCTGGGAATTAGGAAAACATGATTTGCGTGTTAGTTCTGGTGTGATCCAGAGAGCCCCTTAACCTCCTTGGGACTGGGTTTCCTCTTCTGCATAGCAAGGCTCCCCTGTGCTTCCCCGTGGGAGACAAGAATCACATCACTTGCACATTTTCCTCTCCCCTTTGGCTGCCAGGAAACTCAAGAGTCGAATTCAAGGCTTTATTGAAGGAACTCTGCAGGACCCAGGACATGATATCTTGATACTGTTTTCCTTCCTGGTTTTTTACCTTCTGTTCCAGCTTTCATTTTCCCCAATTATAGCATTTTATTATTTTTCATATTTAGTATGTAGTGCACATTTTTACACTACACTTCTAATCCTTTGTGTAATGATCATGGTAGAAATAAATGGCGAAATGAGGAGGTCACACTTAGATGAGTTTCAGGGGCCCTTCCAGTCCCAATTTTCTCAGATTCTTAAGGGGAAAAAGTAATTTTACATGTCTGGAAGGTTCCAGGTTTGCACAGAAGGGAACTCTCCTATCGAGAGTCCTGAAGACTTCAGCAAACCTCCAAGGAGGCTTGTCCAGGATGTTCTCCTCCGTCTGTAAAGGAGCGAGCACTTTGTGCTAGTTTAGGGAAAGATAGCTTTTCTGTTGGGATTTTAGACTTGCCCTGTTTGAAATTGGTGGGGAAATACCTGTCTGGGATGGGGCTCAATAATCTGCAGCTGTATAACGAAATGCCAGTAGTTTTGATGTGGGTGGTTTCAAGACACATTTGGAAAATGTGAGGGAAACGTGTTGTGCATTTGCTGGGCGGGGGACTGTGCTATCCCTGCCCCGGGACCCTAATCCACAGCTTGATTCTGGTCCTTTTGCCCTCTGTCCCTCACCAGAACCCTGATATTTCCAGATGAAAGCAAGAGTATAGCTTATTTCCACAACTCACCTGGGCCCAGCAATCAAGATCTATGGCTCTAGGGAAATATCGAGTTGATTATGAGGTATATAGGTCAAAATGAGTAGCTTGCTTGATTTAACCAGGTAATTCATGCCATGCTTTTCTCTTTGGGAAGAGCTGTACCAACAGTCACCTCTGCTAAACACTTTTGCTTTTTTAAACTTGCAGGTACTTTTTTGGGGCCGTCTTTGGCTACCTGTCTGTTGTGAGTTTGTTTTCTTTACAGTCCCTCTACCTGGGTTTACTCTCATTTGGGAATGAGAAATTTTATTTTAATGCGTTAAGTAATAGTGTTGAGTGGCCAACAAATGTGAAGTTTGAAAAGCTCAAATGAAAAAAAGTGTGATAGAAACACAGTGTTGGGGGCCGGGTGCGGTGGCTCACACCTGTATTTCCAGCACTTTGGGAGGCCAAGACAGAAGGATCCCTTGAGCTCAGGAGTTTGAGACCCCTGCACAACATGGCAAGACCCCAAGACCCCATCTCTACAAAAAAAAATATAAAAATCATCCAGGTATGATGGCCTGCACTTGTAATCCCAGCTACCTGGGAGGCTGAGGTGGGAGGATTGCTTGAGCCCGGGAGGTTGAGGCTGAAGTGAGCTGTGATTGATCTACTGGACTCCAGCCTAGGTGACAGAGCAAGACCCTATCTCAAAAAAAAAAAAAGAAGAAGAAGAAGAACACAAGGTTAGAATTTGTGAGGGCCTATTAAACAGGATGCTCTTTCCTGCCTTAGTTTTGAATTAATTGAGAAGATAAAATAATAAGACATGGAGATTACAGCATCCCCTTTCTTCTTTTCTTTTTTTCTTTTTTCTTTTTTCTTTTTGCTCTTGTTGCCCAGGCTGGAGGGCAATGGCGCGATCTTGGTTCACCGCAACCTCCGCCTTGAGGGTTCAAGCAATTCTCCTGCCTTGGCCTCGCGAGTAGCTGGGGTTACAGGCATGTGACACCATGCCCAGCTAATTTTGTATTTTTAATAGAGACGGGGTTTCTCCCTGTTGGTCAGGCTGGTCTCAAACTCCCCACCTCAGGTAATCCACCCGCCTTGGCCTCCCAAAGTGCTGGGAATACAGGCATGAGCCACCAGGCCCGGCAGAATCCCCTTTCTTATTGATAAAGCAGGTCTTGGAGAATGGGAGATCCTGAGTGGGATTCCTAATGATAGACTTCAACATCATGCTGAGGCTCCCCTTGTCCTCAAGTAATGGGCAGTGCTGGCCTGAGGTGGATCCTCCTCTGTCCAGGGCTCAGCTTATCCTTGGAAGGCTTAGCACATGGAGGAGCTGCTCCAGGCTAAGAGGAAGGGGCTGGGCTACTCTGTGGGGGTTGTTCTTCCAGTTTCTTCAATCAGATGAGCCTCACTGTCACTCTAGTGTTGAAAGGAAGGAAGGGACAGAGGTGGCCAGGAGTGTGACCCTAAAAGAGGGAGAGGAAACCTCAGAGAAAGGGAAGAAGCATTCTGCTAACCAGAGGGAGAAGGATAGAGGCCTCAGTTCTCCCTCTCTGGGAATTAATTTGAGATTTGCATTTAGTGTCTATAAACATGTCAGGAGATATATAAACTTATTTGCTTTTGTTTTGTTTCCATTTTTAGATTCTTGAGTATCAGAACACCACCTTCTTTGGTGGAACCTGTACATCCATGATTGATTACCTCCTCTGGCCCTGGTTTGAGCGGCTGGATGTGTATGGGATAGCGGAGTAAGACATTTGACCTTGTGGTAAATTCCCGGAGTCACACTGAGTAACACTGCTTAAGATGGTCTACGTGCCCCCTGTAGACATGTTTCAGAATGTCTGTGAAGCGAATCAGGTTTCTAAACCCCAGTGTGTGCTTCCTTGTTAAAAACGCATGTGCTTTTCCACTGCTAACTCAGACTCACACTTTGCCCGCATTTCTGCAGATAAGACCCCTAGTCCAGGAGCCTCCCACAGACTTCAGAACCTGCTGTCTTCACCAGCACCCCCACAGGCCGGTCTGAGAGCTGGTGGAGAGTCACAGTCACAGTGCCCAGTGCTTCCACCTGGTCCTGCCGGGTCCCCAGTGGACACCATATACCTTAGTCACATCTCATTGCCTGGAGGAATCTTCCCCCAGATAGTAATAATCTTATAAAAAAGATCTGTATAGTAATATATGCTTGGTGTTGGAACATACAAACAAAACGGCAGTGAGCACTGTGGAAGTATGGAAGTGCAGGGACGTTAAAGGAGAAGAAATAGCTGTGTAGGCTCCTGGGCAGAACAGTGCTCTGTTACTTCAAAGCTCAGAGAAGTTGGACGTGCGTGGACGCCCACCCTAATCCAAACCACTCTCATGGTGGGTGCTGGACATTTCTGGCACTTGGAAATCCAGCCCTGCTGAAGCAGAACTGTGTTTGCACCTTCATAACCCGTGGGCTGGAGCCCACCCAGGCACTGTCTCCTGCACTTCCGACTTCAGCTCTCTTTGAAGGAGATTAGATACGACATAACAGGATATTTAAAACTCAGTCTCAAACATAAAATTTACAAAAGGCGGTATCCTCTGAAGACAGAGCATGGAATCACAGGTTAGGAAACCTCACTTCTAGTACTGGATTTCCCACAACCCACTCGTATTATCTTCAGCTTGTCACTTTATAAACCCCAGAACTAAATGTCCTGGTGGATCTTTGAAAGAGCCCTGTCAACTCCATGATTTCAAGGTTTCATTATTGTCTTATTCATTTTAAACATGTTTTGGAAATTATTTGTCTTTATTTTTTTCTATCCTCTAAAGTAAAATCTGAGAATGACCCAATAATGTTTGTTTCAGAGGGTTGTCTTTTTGTTGGCAAACAGTGAAGCACATGTAAGTTTCTCAAGGTTTAAAAATATATATATATTAAAAAACAATAAAAACAAAAAAACCCAATGAAGCACAGACATGTTATTTTCCCAGAGCCATCAGTCCAAAGTATTTCACTGTATTGTTAGAAGCAACAACAACTTCTACACATTCGACTTTTCCAAAAATAAGATTTTCCTCCAGTAAGTTATCATTCTCACTTGATAGTAAGATAACTGAGATAATTCCCCAAATAAACCCATTTTTCATATCTTGCAAATCTAAAAAGCAATGTGCATCCCCTTTCCTGATGCCTCCCCCTGTACTGTGCTGACGCTTTTTTCCTGTCTTGCAGCTGTGTGAGCCACACGCCAGCCCTGCGGCTCTGGATATCAGCCATGAAGTGGGACCCCACAGTCTGTGCTCTTCTCATGGATAAGAGCATTTTCCAGGGCTTCTTGAATCTCTATTTTCAGAACAACCCTAATGCCTTTGACTTTGGGCTGTGCTGAGCCTCATCATCCACCCCTTCACTGTGCAGAATTCCCCAGCTTGTTGAGAGTTTACATCACGGATTGTCTTGGGAATCAATCTGTCTCACTTTCTTTTCTTTGAAGTTCCCAATAAAATGCAAACAGGAAATGTATTCTTCCGATAATCATTTATCTGACTCCTCTAACCCATAGCTGCTGCTGCTGCTTCTTCTTTTTTTTTGAGACAAGATCTTGCTTTGTTACCTAGGCTGGAGTGCAGTGGGGCAGTCACAGTTCACTGCAGCCTCGAACTCCTGGGCTCAGTTGATTCTCCCACCTCAGCCTCCTGAGAAGCTAGGACTACAGGTACGCGTCACCATGCCCAGCTAATGTTTTTAAAAAAATGTTGTTGAGACAGGGTCTCACTATGTTGCTCAGGCTGGTCTCCAACTCCTGGTCACTCCGGGTCATCCACCCAACCTGGTCTCCAAAGTGTTGAGATTACAGGCATGAGCCACCTGCCCTGCCTAGTCTGTAGCTTCTAACTGTTTTCTAGCAAGTTCCTGGTGTTAATGTCAGAGCACATTTTGGGAGCCTGTGTGCCTCCTAACTCCTTGGCTTTCAGCCTAGTTTGATCTCCAGATTATTGGTGCAGATGCTGCTGCTGAGGTTCAGGGTCAACCTATGATTGATGCTTGTCACTACAGATTGGCACCCTCCAAAGACCTCCCTGGTGGAAACTTAAGAAGAGGGAGAAGGAAGAAGAAAACACTCCAAGCCCAAATACCTTCCATTTGGCAAATGAATGCCGCTGTCCACGTGGGCGAGCATGAGTGTAATTCTCCAAACTTTGGCCATGGGCCTGGAGACACTGAGGGTCTTGTGACTGGAAAGAATTCCAAAGCAGGAAATGAAACACCGATTTATCACCGAGGACTAACTACGTCAGAATTTCACTGGTGCTGTCAGGGCTCAGGACGTCTCACAAAATGTTCTATAGCCGGCATCCTGCCTTAAAAAAATACACACGCCCCAAACCCAGCCACAAGCAAAGGTCATTCTGTTGGATTTGTGTCACACTCTCTTCCAATTACTCTCAACAAATGCCTCTGGTTACCTGTTGTGTACCAAGCCCAGGGGTACACTGGGGATAAAGTTGAAAAAGACAGTGGATCTGTCCCTGGGAGCCCCCATCTCTTCACTTACCTTGGTTGAGGTTTTGAACCTCGTGCTTTGGAGCTGCTTGTCTGGTGTGGGTATGCTTGTCTGTGATGGGGCCCATCTGCCAGCTTCGCGAGGCAGTACTACCCCACTGAAGACAGCAAAGAGCTGAGGATGGCTGGTGCCAACAGGTCCCTTGGGCTGGGAGCATCTACTGCCTGCACTGTGGGAGGGGGACCAAGTGTGTCCAGTGCCGTTTCATCTCAGTGTCTGAGGATCAGCCTGTGATCATTTCAGCTTTGCTCACGCTGGATGCTTTCCCATCCTCCTAGCTGTGCGGAGACACCAGGCAGCAACAGGAGCGATGTTTTGCCTTGTCTGTGCCCCCCAAAGGAGCTGTCTGCCGCCTCTGCCTCTGAGACAGCCCAAACCAGCCCTTCTCTCTCCCCACGTCTCAGCCTGGCTCTGCCATCTGCTGGCTCCGGGTGTATTTTGACCCATGTAAATAGTTACCAGGTGTTACTCTGTGCCAGCTGGACAGAAGCAAGCCTGCTTGGTGAGATGGCCAGAACTTCCAGAAGAGGCACCGCGTGACAGGGGCAGTCTGCCGCACCATCTGCTCCGGATGTGGAGCCCTGTTGCCATGGCACCCGAGTTAATGCTGAGTGAGGTCTGTGAATCACCGTTTCCCTGGGATCTTTGCTCAAAAAGAGGGGAATCTTCTCCTGTGGCCTCTCGTAGGACTTAGGAGATTGATCAGCCTTTTGCTGGTACAAATGCTGCATGCTAGTGAGTGCTTGGCGTAAGACCAAAGTTACTACTGATGCAACAGGAAATGGCATGACTCTGGCTCACCAAAATGAAGGTGTTCTCTTTTGGGGCTCCATACACTAATGTAGAAAGCTTGAAGGACCAGAAATTATAGAATGGAGAAAAGCACTCATGGGGGAGGTTTACAGCCTAGTGGCCTATAGCCCAGTTTGGGATTTGTGTGCCTCTTGGCCAGGCATGCTCCCTGCGGTTTACCAGGGTCCTGGTCACCTGCACGTCCTTACACTTCCTCCATCTCACTTCTTTGTCACTCATCTGACCCACAGAGAAAACTGAGTTGTCAATCTTTGAATAAAACTAGAAGGATGTGGCCTGGAGGAAAGAGGGAAGGAGGTAACTAAATAATGCTCCATGAAGAACTTTTAAAATATGCTTCTTAAATAAATAATACATGTGGAAAGATAATACATATGGATTAAAAATGCAGTAATGTAAAAGAATAGAAAATCTTCCATTATCTTATGTCCCAGAGATAACCACTTTTAGTAATTGGTGTCTACCTTTTTTTTTTTTTTTTTCCTTTTCTTTTAAATAATAGAGATGGGGTCTCGCTATGTTGACCAGGCTGGGCTCAAACTCCTGGCTTCAAGTGATCCTTCCATCTTGGCCTCCCAAAGTGCTGGGATTATAGGTCTGAGTCACCATGCCTGGTGGGTGTCTATCTTATAAAAAGCACTATGCTTAAGGATTTAAAGGTAAGAATCTGTATGAGGCCATTCTCATGCTGCTATATAGAACTGCCCAAGACTGGGTAATTTATAAAGGAAAGAGGTTTAATTGACTCACAATTCTGCATGACTGGGGAGGCCTCAGGAAACTTTCAATCATGGTGGAAGGGGAAGCAAACATGTCCTTCTGCACAAGGTGGCAGAAGAGAGAAGTACAGAGCCAAGGAGGGAAAAACTCCTTATAAAACCATTAGATCTTGTAAGAACTCACTCACTATCATGAGAACAGCATAAGGAAAACACCCCCACAATCTAATCACCTCCCTTGAGGTCCCTCCTCCAACATGTGGGGATTGTAATTCAGATTAAAATTCAAGATGAGGTTTTGGGTGGAGCACAGCCAAACCATATCAGAGCCATTCTCTATCTTTTGCAGATTGGAAAAAGAAAAAAAATAGTTTAAACCACAGCATTTAAAAGAAGTCATTGTCATAGATGATGTTAACATCAGAATGGAGGTTGTGTGGAGTTCCCCTCCTTGGAGGTTCTGAACTACAGCCTATCCTGGACTGAGTCCAGTTACAATCTAACATGGCTAGGGGGAGAAGGAAGCATGGTGGGGCGGGGCTTGTGTGGCTGGGACAGCTGGCTGTGGTCGTGGTGCTGGTGCTGGAGACTAAATGGTACTTGAAATTTCTTTTAGATCTAAAACTCTGTGATATGGTTTGGATCTGTGACCCCACCAAATATCTTGTTGAAATTGATCCCCAGTGCTGGTGGGAGATGATTGGATCATGGGGGCGAATTTTTCATGAATGGTTTAGCACCATTCTCTTAGTGCTGTTCTCATGATAGTAAGTTCTCATGAGATCTGGTTGTTTAAGTGTGCAGCATCTCCCTGACCCCTCTTGCTCCTGCTCCCACCATAGGAGATGCCTAGCTCCCCCTTTGCCTTTTGCCATGAGTGGAAGCTTCCTGAGGGCTCTCCAGAAGCAGAAGCTACTATACTTCTCTTACAGCCTGCAGAACCATGAGCCAATTGAACCTCTTTTTAAAAAAACTTTAAGTTCAGGGGTACATGTGCAGGATGTGTAAGTTTGTTACATAGGTAAACATGTGTCATGGGGTTTGTTATACAGATTATTTCATCACCCAGATATTAAGTCTAGTATCCATTAGTTATTTTTCCTGATCCTCTCCCTCCTCCCACCCTGCACCCTCCAAGAGGCCTCAGTGTGTGTTGTTACTCTCCGTATGTCCATATGTTCTCATCATTTAGCTCCCACTTATAAGTGAGAACACGCAGTTTTTGTAAACCTGTTTTCTTTATCAATTACCTAGTTTCAGGTGTTTCTTTTTAGCAGTGTGAGAACAGACTAATACAGAAAATTGGTACTGAGGAGTGGGGCATTGCTATAAAGATGCCTGAAGATGTGGAAGTGACTTTGGAACTGGGTAATGGGCAGAGGTTGGAAGAGTGCGGAGGGCTCCAAAGAAGACAGGAAGATGAGGGAAAGTTTAGAATTTCCTAGAGTCTGGTTGTATAGTTATGACCAAAATGCCAGTAGTGATATGGACAGTGAAGGCCAGGCTGAGGAGGTGATGGAAATGAGGAACTTATTGAGAACTGGAGCAAGGGTCACTTTTGTTATACTTTAGCAAAGAACTTGGCTGCATTGTGCCCCTGGCCTGGGGACCTGTGGAACTTTGAGCTTGAGAGTAATGATTTTAGGGTATCTGGCAGAAAAAATTTCTAAGCAGCAAAGCATTCAAGATGTGCCGTGGCTGCTTCCAACAACCTATGCTCATATGTGTGAGCAAAGAAAAGACATTAAGTTGGAACTTACATTTACAGGGGAAGCAGAACATAAATGTTTGGAGAATTTGCAGCCCCCTATGTGGTAGAAAAGAAGAGCCCATTTTCAGGGGAGGAATTCAAGCAGGCTGCAGAAATTTGCATAAGTAAAAAGAAACCAAGTGCTAATAGCCAAGAAAATGGGGAAAAGGCCTTGAAGGCATTTCAGAGACCTTTGTGGCAGCCCCTCCCATCACAGACTCAGAGGCCTAGGAGGACAGAATGACTCTGAGTATTAAAGTAGATTTAATCTAAATCATAAAGTACAAGCTAAGCATTCCGTCCAGTGCTGCAAAGACTGTCTGCATGTGGTTCCCACATTGTTCCTTGGAGCTTTGGTGGTGGGGGCAGGTGTTATTTTTCTTGGTTTCTTACCTTCAGGTTTCCTTACCCATGTTTCCTTTGTCAGAGTCATTGGCCTTGATGGAGGGGGGACTGGGTTACTCTGAGTTGAGAACCAAGCTTGACTCCCCTGTGGTTTATATCAGCCTAGCTTAGTTTGTTGTCTGAAGTCTTCACAAATAACCAAATATCCAGCCCAATGCAGTTCTCATTGAGTAATCTCCAGTTGCCACCCCCCGCCATACACACACACTAAACACTGTGCCCACTTGGGAGACCCATTTCCCATTTATCATCATCTTTGAGTGCCTGGAAGGCTGAATGTTTGATCTTTCCAAACAGTTTGCTCTCATCTGACCTGTTAGAGCCCTCGAGCCTTTGAAAATGCTATTTCCTTTACATAATATTCTTCCTCAGAGCAGCCCTCTGTTTTTTTTTCCCAACCAGTCTTTTCTCTTGCAAAGTTCAGATCAAAATTCTTCTTTATGTAAAGAGAAGTGGTGTGCTATAGGGGTTACAAACAGGGCTTCAAGGTCAGCGTTGGGTTCAAATTCCGGCTTTGTAACTTAAGTTTCTTGAGTAAGTTGCTTCACCTCTATCAGACTCAGTTTCTTATCTGTAAAATGGGACTGCTTAGTACCTATTTCACAGGGCTGTTAATTAATGATGGGGTCATCTATGCAAGGACTTAGTATAAGCTGGGTGAAACTCAGTGAATGGCAGGCAACCTTATTATGATGAGGCTTCTGTCAATGATCAGACTTGAACCCTATGCTCATCCCCCCATCACTGTGTGGAACGAGATGCTCTACATTGCATATGGCTTGATTCATGGTTTGGAGTTGTTTTCTGGCTGTTTCCTGTGTGCAGGTTTAATCTCAACCTGTGATCCCTTGAAAGCTGTGATTTTATCCCTCCCCCTCCTCCTCCCTCACACCCCAAGGCCAAGTTTAATACTGCACATTCTGAAATCTTGCAATGTTGTTAATGATGTAAGATAAATATTCTCTCCCATGTTTCTGAAGAATACTCAGAATCTCACTACTCTCTGTTAAAGAAAAAAATCATTCACTGACACTTGTTTAAAGCATATGAAGGAAGAATTACTCCTAACCATTGCGATAGGTACAAGGACCACTGCAATGAGACTTTTGCAGTGGGAGAGGGAGATTGGGCTCAACTCTGAGTACAGGATGAACAAGTGGGTAAATGTATAGCCCAGGAGTAGAGCAGAGGTCAGTGGATTGAAAATTACTCGGAGGAAACATCAGGGATAAGGAGGATTCTGGCTAAACTGACCTAACAGGATTCTTGCTGAAGACAGGCCAGGATGATCAGACATCACCTGTGGGATGGCAGAGGACAAGGGACTTGATCAGATATCAAGGATGATCTGATATTGAGGTGAGGAAGTTCTTTTGCCACACTAACTTAGCAGGGTTCTTTGGTAAAATAATTTTACAAGGACATACACAGATGGACCTAGGAGGAGGTTCAGGAGCCTGACTAAAGTTTGGTTAAGCAGAGAATCTTTGTCTCCTCTTGGAGCAGGTTATCTGTTTCCGAGGGTTAAAATGTGAGGGATTTGAAATGCTTGCAGGCCTGCCCAGTTACCAAGCAGCTCGGATGCTGAATGGAACGCCAAAGCGCCCCCGTACCATGCTGCGCACAGACAGGATGGTTACACACGTGCTCCAAGGACAAGAACTGTGTAATACTCTGCCGCCCCATTTCTTCCCAAGGATCACGGCAATGCCCACGAATCCCCTTGCAGACAGCAAGGGTCTCCAGCCTACTTTGTCATTAGCAAACAGCCCCCTCCAGAGGGAGCAGTTGAGCAGCAACAGTCAGCTCCCCGCCATAGGAGCCAATATGAAGAGCCATTTCCAGTCCTGTCCTGCGGCTGAGATGGACAAAGCAATGGAGGTAGAGGTTGCTTAGTGATGCTGCTACCCCCCAGAGAACCCTGAGTAGGGGCAGCTTCTGTTCCAGCGTCACAAGACTGGGAGAAGGAAGTGAGAGGATGACTGTTAGCAGGAACAGCCGTTGCTAAATCTGGGCATAGTCTTCAGGTTATGCTCACAGGTGAAGAAAATCTCTCAAAGGGTGCGTGTGTGTGTGTGTGTGTGTGTGCGTGTGTTTACATGTTTTTGCGCCTTTCTGCCATAAGAGGAGGGTATCAGGATGAATAATGAGGAGCTGTATAAAAGATAAGGGCGGGAAGTATTTTACGTATTTCACTTAATGGTTGTTGGGCATTTATTTGTTAAACAGAAAGACTCTCTTTGGGGACTTTATCTGAGATACTGTCCCAGGTGATCTGATAGCAGCAGGGAGGTGGAGAGGGGGGGACACACAGACATCCCAGGTACAATGGCAGCAGGGGCTGCTTATCCTGGAAGCCAGGGAAGAGTTAGCTGAGGAAACTGCAGGAAGCCCTAACCGGAAACTCGGACTTCAGCCTTAGGTTTTGGAGGAGGGAATGTAGGGTAGATTCAGAACAATAGTAAACCTTCTGTTTACTGAGCACTTACTATATGCTAGGTACTTTACATATACTACTAATACCTCCAAACCTTATGAGGTAAGTACCAATTACTCCCATTTTACAGATCAGTAAACTGAGATTTAGAGGTGGAGTTGCCTGCCCAGGTGTTGCATAGCTAGTGATGAGCACAGCTGAGGTTTGCTTGTGGGAAGCTGACTCTGGAGCCTGTGCTCTTAACCTCTGCCCTGCTCGGCCTCCCCACTGCCAGCACTACCTCGCCTCCTGCCCTTGCTGCCTTCCTCTTCTGCTTTCCCTCCTGGACTGGGAGCTCTCTCAAGGCGGGAATAGTTTCCCGCTTGACTTTGTTTTCCTGGTGTTTGGCATAGTGCCTTGTGTATAGTAGTGATGAATGACTGAGCAAATGGAAGGATGGATGGATGGATGGATGGATGGATGGATGGATGATGTAGAAACCCAGGCCACTTCCAGGAGCTCATCACAAGACCACTATCATAGCTGTTTCCCCACTTTGCTGTCTAGAAGAGGTAGCTGCTTCTCTGGAGCCGCAGGGATGCCCTGCCTGGTACTCTCTCTGGCTCCGTTGTTGCTATGGCAACTGCAGGTCCAGGCTCTGGCTGTCCTGCAGAGGGACGAGAACAGAGGGGTCAGAAGGGCAGAGGCAAGAGACTCTGTTCCCCTAAACAGGAGACATGTCCCAGACCCCTCCAGTGAGGTGCACAAACATTTTCTGAGCACCTGGCCAGCGTCTGGCCCTAAGGGAGGTGTGTGAGGGAATCCCCAGGGAAGACAGACCCCCATGTGGGAGGAGTCACTCCCATGCAGAGGGACAGCTTACACTGCTGGGGGAACCAGGCAGTAGGAGTTGGGCTGTAAGGAGCCCTCCTCAGAGCAAGGGGAAGAATCTCCGCAGTTTTTGTTGTTGAGTTTGTCAGGCCCGAAGCTAACTGCATCACACATGCCCTTTCATTTAACCTTCTCAATGGCGCCAGCTTCGTCATGAAGGCTGGTACCTTGTGGGCAGGACCTTACATAGGCCTCCATATTGAGAGGGTATATGGAGAGAGGGCAGGGGCCTGCTCTTGTTTCTCTCTGGATTTAAACGTTCAGGCTGAGCAACCTTGCAGCTTAATGTGGCATCTTGTGTTGTTCTGGATGCGTGGAGCTTGTGCAGCTTCCCTGCCTGGCCAGAAGCCCTCTCCATAGATTTGTTTCCTCTTTGTGGCATTTTGTCTCTATGGAGAGGGCTTCTTAGAAACTGCACCAGTCAAAGCTGTGGATACCTGGGGGCTGAACACCACTGACCTTCTCCCTGGCCCTCAATCTGGCTCTACATGCAGCACCTGCTCTAGCCTCGCTTGGCTTTGATTCCTGGGGTGGGAGTACATGGGGTATGTATGGGCTGACTCACTGTCCTTGGCTGGGAGAACTGGGGGCTGACCTACAGCTTCCAGACCCCTGGGGGGCTGATTCAGCGCTAGCCATGCCTTTTGAAAGAGATGCAAGGCCATCGTCCCAGGAGACCTTTGGTCTAACATAGCCCAGTCCTTTCTTCAGGAAGAAGGCCTTCTTCATGGCAGCAAGGCTGTGGGGGCTGTGGGCGTCATCTCTGGCCAGTTGGGAAGACAGCCAATGGCAGCTAATGGGAAGAAACAGGGTGTGGGTCTTTGCTATTTCTACTTTAAATAAAGTTGCTCCAAAAGAAACCTAAAATACCACTGACCTGTGGGTTTGAAATAAACAGATGGGACAAAATTTTCTGAACTCCCTAACCCACCCCTGTGCTACAACTCTCACTTCACACTTTTAAGGCCCACCTTTTCCCATCAAGAAGAAATGTCTTTGAACATCTCTGAGGTTTATGTGGTTCCCTCTTTCTGAGAGATAATTTGTTGTTGAGTTTTATTTTCTAGTTTCTTTGTGGGGCTGTAGAGAAACATCAAAGGGTGGAAAATGCCATTTTCACTTGTAAAGTAGGGCCTCACATTGTGCAGGAGGAAATAAACCAGACCCGGGCTAGGATGAATGGAGTAAGTAGAAGCATTTGAGAGACAGAACAATTATGTGGATTTTATTTTCTCTGGGGAGGCTCTTCACATTTTCCTATTTGTAAGGGAGCTGAAGAGGTTACAGCTGAAACTCAAAGCTGATCTGTTTTCACATTCCGCTCATGTGGGCTTCAGAGTCACACAATTTCACTTTCAATTACTTACCACACTTCATTGATCTCTGACTTACTTTGCAGCCATTGGTAGTCTTCCTATTAGACCCAGTTCCTTGGAGACAGAGCCCCCATCTTATAATCTTGTTCCCCACATAGAGCCGGCCCCAGGCAGAGCACATGCTGTTGCTCAGTACTTGGTCAAACGCCTTTTCTCCACTGTTGATTCATGATGATTGAATAAATCCCAGGCAATGGTTTTTATAAGAAGATGCTTGGTGGTGAATCCATACACAGGAAGTACAGAATATGGAGATTACTGGGAGAGGAAGGATCATTTCAAAACAGGATTTGTGCACAGAGACGTTCACTAGAGTGTTGTTTATAACAGCAAAAAGTGGAGACAACTTAAGTGTTCCTCAGTAGGGAAAGTTGGGTAAATTACGGTATGTGCATACAGACAGTGAGAGAGTAAGCAGCTACACACACACACACATACACATATATATTTATGGACACATATATGTAAGGACACATATATATGTGTGTGTATATATATACATATATATACACACACATATATATATATTTTAAAGACACGGTCTTACTCTGTCACCCAGGCTGGAGTGGAGAGATCACGGCTCACTGCAGCCTCTGCCTCCTAGGCACAAGCGATCCTCCGGCCCCAGCCTCCTGAGTAGCTGGGACTACAGGTACACGCCACCATGTCTGGCTAATTTATATATTTTTTGTAGAGACAAGGTTTGCCATGTTGCCCAGGCTGGTCTCAAACTCCTGGGCTCAAGCGATTTTCCTGCCTTGGTCTCCCAGAGTGCTGGGATTACAGGCATGAGCTACTGCACCCGGCCAGTAAGCAGCTATTTTAAAGAATAAGGTAGAGCCAAATGTTCAAAAAGATAACCAAGAAGAATTAGTCGGTATGATGCCATTTATGTAAAAAAGGACTAAAAGGATGCATACATATATAAATACACGTGACGCATACACAGAAACATTTTGGAAGGATACACAAAAAACCCCATATCTCTGGGGAGTGGACTAAGAAGTCAGAAGTGGGACCGTTAGTCTGTTACTTAATTTTCCTGTTAGTACTTGAATTTTAAAATTATGACTGTATTATTGCTTTTATGTTTATTTTTTACACAACAAACTAGTTGTTTAAGCAAGCTATTTTTGGATGGCAATGAGAAAAGTTAACTCTAAAAGATGCCCCTCCCAGGGGCAGGGGTGCGGCAAGGCGGAGTGGGGTGGAGAGGGAGGGCCCAGTTGAAGGCACACATTGCCCTTCACTCTGTGACTCTTGGTTCCCTCTGTTTTCAGTCGCTGGCCAAACCAAACAACCTTCCAGCTTTGTCCCATGAGGTGGAGACGAGACGGACCACGAAAATGTTCTGAATCACAGCCTTGGGGTGGCTTGAGTTAGGACTTCCTGGACATTCACCGACCACTGCCAGCTGCCACCAACCCTGCTCTGGCAAGCCATGTACCCTACAGCACGGTACATGGATGACACTGATCACATAGATAAGGACTCCATAGTTTGGGGGTGAATCAAGTTATTGTCTCACTCAAAACCCACCAATGGCCCATCTCTGCTTGTTGTAAGGTCCAAATTTACCTTGTATTAGCATTCAAGGCTTTCCACGGCTCAGTCCCACTCTTAACTTTTCAACCTCATTTGCCACGACTTCTGAGTATATGCCAACATATACACCAGGACTGCCTGGGTTGGAATCTGGGCTGTGCTACTTACCACTCTGACAGTAGGTAAGTCACTTGCCCCTTCAGTGCCTGTTTCCTTATCTGGAAAGTAGGGAGGGTAAGAATAGCACCCGCACCATAGGACTGACATGGAACTGTGTGCATTAACAAACGTGTGTGCGGAACGGTGCCTGCCATACAGTAGGTACTTCCCACCCTCACTCCATGGTTCTGGCCGGAATGCCTTTCTTGGCCACAGTCCTGGTCATTTTTCAGAGGCTCTATCTGGCAGCGCCCCATCATGAGGCCTTCCCTAATCACCCCAGTTACCAGTGGTTCTTGGACATCCAGAATCACGTGGGGAACTTGGTGAAGTGCAGATTCTTCTATCTAACTTCTCAGGATCCCGCTGGAGTCTGTGACACGGCCCAGGAAGCTGCACCCAGGTGATACCCATATGTGTAGTGCAGGGTCACACTTGGAGTAGGTCAGTACTTAGAAGGCCACCTTCTGCTGTCTCTCCTAGGGAGCAGGCTTGGTCCTACTTGGTCCTATTCATCTTCCCATTTTCTACAATGTCTCATGCATGTTAGGCTCCTGACAAATGCTTTTGGACTACTCATGACCTGCTTGGGAGAAGGGCTCACCATCTTATGCCTTCCTGCCCTCTCTCTGATGCTTATGGCACTAATGTGAATATGGGTGCCCTCATGAGAAGTTGGTGGTATAGCTGATGCCACTTAGACCACAGATTCCAAGCAGGCTCACTGGCTTTTCCCAGGTCTATCTTCCAATAGATCTGTAGGGAAAGTAGTCCACTTGGGTTTTCTTTAGCTTTCCATTAAGAAAGTGAGAAGCCTTCCTCGGCTAGGGGTACCGTCAGTCACTTGGGGGAAATCTTTAAAAATCGAGCCTAGCCTGACCACTCCAGACTGGATTCTGAGCACCATGTAGGTTCGAGGTGGGGTCTAGGCAACGGACCAGGTTCTGCAGCTGATTCGGATGACACCCTTGATGATGCACCAGAGCACCACCCCAGGTTCTCAACGGGGGCTGTGCTTCAGCCAGGCATGCACAGGGGCTGGCGCTTTTGAGGACATAAGGCCCTTCCCCAACATAACCAGCCTCTTGGCCTAGGGGCCAGCCCTATTCATTTCACCCTTGTTATTTAGCAAAGCAAGTGAGTAGATGCTGGGGAAAGTCAAGCATCCTTGGGAAAGAGACTCTGGAGAAAGAGGGCAGGGTTGTCCTTAGTGGAAAGGCCAAAGTGTCCAAGAGGACTCAAAATCCTCTATTTAAAATACAATCTCTTTCTTTAAAACCCAAAAGCTTCCTGTTAGTTCCAGCTCCTGTATTTCTCAGCTCACATCAGCTCTGTGAAGTAAGGTCTCAGGCTGGAATCCACCCTACAGCCAGCTTTCGTAGGCCCTTTCTGGAACTCTGCAGGCAGCACACAAGTTGCCTCAAAGACAGGGTAGAAATGTTCTGTTTTGTTATTTTTTAAAGTTTCCTGAAAGTTTAAGAATAAAAAGGGAGTGAAAGCTTCTGCTTTGTCAGTAGGAAATCCACCCCCCTGTCCCCAACTGTGCCCTGGGAGCCTCACAGATTTCCTGAAGTTAAAAACAAACACTGTGACCATTTCTACTACTTGCAAGATTTAATTCTTCCTTTAATATAAATAAGGCAGCATGAAACACCAAGAGCGCCACTGCTTTCTGCTTTAGAAGCAGCTTTGGTGCAGAAAAGATTCCCATTTCCCCACCGAGTTCTGTTGTCTCCGTATAAACAAGAAGCCAGAAGGTTTTGTTTTTCTTTTCCAGTGAACTTTCTCCTGGAAGCAAAGGAGAAGCTGTGGGAGATCGAGGCACAGTTTTGGCTTCTGGAGGCTGTTTTTTGGTTATTGGGGTCTCT
The DNA here is from genome assembly GCF_001698545.2 of Rhinopithecus bieti. NCBI lineage: Eukaryota > Metazoa > Chordata > Mammalia > Primates > Cercopithecidae > Rhinopithecus > Rhinopithecus bieti. Next base: position 3,043,468 of record NW_016814655.1, on the reverse strand, counting down.
TCAAAGCAAAATGGGATCAGGATGAAGGGGGGAAAGGCATGGGCCATAAATAAATAAGGAAATTTGCCCCGATTCTACAAATGCATCTGATGGAATGAGGAGGGTGGGGCTGTGAGGGGTTCGGGGTAACTCCAGGCTGGTGTTAGGGACACACTTGAGCTGGTTCATTCCCTGGAGTGCCCCGCAGCTGGGTCTAGGGAGAGGTAGGCCCAAGCACGTGTTCAGTCTAATACCAGCTCACACTGGAAGCCTTCCTACAGGTTTGGTTGCCCTGATCACAGCTGAGCTGCCCCACCAGGAATTAACCCTGGCTGGGCAAAGGGTCCATTTTCTCAAGCTTTCGGAGGCTGGTTGAGAGAACTCCTAGGGATGGGGGAAGGATCTCCTTCCTTCAGTTTATGGGGGAACTGGGCACCCCTGTCCAGTTTTTTTATGCTCTCTGGAAGGCAAGGCCGGCTGAAACCCTGGAGGGAGAACACAGGTATATTCTCGACCCTGGCCCCCTGCAAGGGTAACTGAAGTGATGGTGAGAGAAAATCTCAAAGGGCCAGTGAAGCCACAGGTGGAGAAGAGGCTTCCTGATCCCCCTGAACCAGACCTGGAGATGGAACACCTCATCGAAGAAGTCCACTGTCTTACAGTAGAGACTTTGCTGCAGGACGCAGGGCCAGAAGAGGTTGAGAGGCTTGGACCTGCGCACAGCCTCTGGGAGTGCCATGGCCTCAGGTGCCGTGTAGTTGCCAATGAAGAAGTGATAGAGCTTCTTTTCCAGCTGTCCTTTGCCACAGTCACCCTGTGTCTCTTTTTCCAGGTCAGCTTCTGCCTTTAGCATCCGTCCTCCCCCTACCACAATGATAGTCAGAGACCAGCTTTGGAGAGAATAAAGAGAGGTGCAGGGCTGCTAAGCTGGCATCCAGTGTGGCAAATGACACCCACCATGCTCGGGATCCAGTACGTTGGGGAAAGGACAGCAGAAGGGGGTGCACCTGAGTGAGAAGTGTAGCTGGAAAAGTGGCTGGGTTTCTCTATGCCACCAAGTACCCATTTCCGTGGGACAGAGACGTTAGTCACTCGGGCCTCGAATTTATACAAGGTCTTTTCTCCAAATAGTATAAAAAAGTGGCAGCCATGGCGGGACCACTATTGTGCAGGATGTGGATCAAAGTTGGACATTCCCACACCTGTCCCTGTTAGTGCTTTGGCTGCAAGATGGTCAGGCCAGGGGCTCCTGGGAATAGGGGTGCTGGGTCTTAACACGGTTCCCTGTCAGCATTCTTGTAGATCCTCTGCTCATATTCAAGTACAGACTGGATCTGGGATGCAAAAAGAATTACACCCAATCCAACATTTGCATTGTCTCTAACTCAGGGTCCACAGCATGTTCTGCCGCCATCTTGGCCATTCATGGTGATCCAGAAGTAAACTGCAAGGGATCAGTCCCTAAACCCAAATAACAGCTTTACCAACAGATCCCAATGGTATGAAAGCAAACCAGCTTCCCGCTGAAATTCTGTTTCCTCTGTACTGTAGGGCTTGGCTTCCTGGCAGGCTGAGCACGGCTCCCACGAAAGCCCATCTTGTCCCCAGAATAGGGCTGGCAGATGCCACCAGGGGTGTGAACGTGAGGGATGCCCTCATCTTAGCTCGAGGGCCCACATGCTCTATAAGACATCAGCTTTTTGGGGTAGGCTGGCGTGGTCTGAGGGGACATGTAGGGAATACTCGCTAATGAGCGCTGGGGCATTCTTGAGCATCTCATAGAAGGAGTCCAGTGTCTTACGGTAAAGACTTCGTTGCAGGACGAAGGGCCGGAAGAGGTTGAGGGGCTCGGCCCTGAGCACGGCCTCCGGGAGTCCCATGGCCTCAGGCACCTTGCGGTTGCCGATGAAGAAGTGGTAGAGCTTCTTCTCCAGCAAGCTCTTCTCCAGGAAGAAGAGCAACTCGTGCAGACGAGCGTCCAGCTGCCCCGCCTTCCAGTCGGCCGCCTGCCGGAGGAGTAGGAGGTGCAGCAGGGCCGTCTTCAGGTGGTAGCTGCTGAGCCCGCTGGGGCCGGTCAGGCGGCTCTGCTTGGAAAGCAGGAAGGCGGCTATCTGCAGGCAGCTGAGGTGGCAGGCGCCCTCGGGCAGCGCCTTCAGTGTCGTCCTGAGGAAGTGTCGCTCGTAGACAGCAAAGGACAGGAGCCAGTCTGTGCTGGAGGCTGGGGTGCCCTCAGAGGGCTCCCTGGGAAGGTGGGAGACAAAGTACAGGTCCGAGTCATCACACTGGATCACAGGAATCAGGTTGAAGGGCATGAACTTTCCTGAACGGAACTTGATCTTCAGGGACCCCGGGCTGTCCAGCTGGCCAAAGGCCAGGTCGAACTCGTACTTGTGGGCGATGCCATGCCAGGCTCTGGTGAGGGCCGTCTGGAACCACTTCATGACTTGCATCGTGTCCAGGTACAGGGAATCTGTGGCACACAGCAGGTTCTCCATGTCGCCGCAGGGAGGCGCCATGCTGTTCCTGCCATGCAGGAGACACAGCATGTCTTCCCCAAGCTTGGTCTTGCCACAGATGCAGCTCAGTGTGTCCCCGTCAGCGCGGACCACCTTGATCTGGCCATAGCCCTGGCGATCCAGGGGCACTGAGCGGCCAGAGCACCAGAGCTCTGGGTGGAAGCGGTAGGGCTCGGGGGGTGTGAAGGGCACAAAAAGGTGGCACAGCAGCGGCCTGTCCACCTGCCAGTTCTCATACATGCTGTCCACGCCAATGAAGTCCTCCACCTCCATGTCGGTGTCCCGGTTGCAGAGGCTCCTCAGGGCTTCCAGCAAGTCATCTACAAAGCCTTCCAGGAACTCCCGGGTACGGGCTGCATCGGCCGTGGCCCCCCGGATGCAGCGCTCATAAAAGTGGCCAAGCGTGGCCTTGTTGGGCAGGGTAAGGCCCTGCAAGGGGGCGCCCCCCAGCCCAGGCAGCTCATCCTCCTCACCGCCCAGGCACTCAGGTGAGGGGCCCTCCTGGTGGTCCTGCCGCCACACCTCGATCATCAGGAAGAGGATCATGCAGAGGGTGCTCCAGAGGTCCCATGTCACACGTGTCTCATTCTGCTGCCTGCCTTCCTCCGCCACCTGCTCCAGTGCCTCCTTCTCGGCCGCCAGCCGAGCCACCTCCTCCTCTAGGCGCAGCTGCTCCAGCTGCAGCTTCTCCTGGTGCGCCTGCATCTTGCGGATGATCTCCTCCTCGTTCTCAGGGACCGTGGCGTTCTCCCGCGGGAACAGCAGCGGATGGTTGATAATGGCCGTCACTACCACCAGACACACGCGGAACAGCCCCATGGCCATGGTTGGAGCTTTCCTGGGAACAGAGGCAGACAGATGGTTATACCAAACCTCCCTCAATGCCACTTCGTCCCTGGACCCCGCACTAACCTCAGCCCCTCAGGGCTGATTAAGGTCTTAGTTCTCCCACCTAACCCATCGAGAGCTCCCTGCGGCTGCCTCAGGAGCTTCAGTCTAGCCATGGAAGAGCCCCAAAGGCCTACCCTGGGGTAGACATCTGTTTTTGTCCTACCCAGACATTCCCGGATGGCAGCAGCACGGCACTGTTCCTGGGGACCAACCCTTTTCTCCTACCAGTCCTTATGGCCAGGGCAAGGATATACCCACCTCCAAGCTCCTGGGATGGGCTCAAGACCCAGACCCAAGACAATCAGACATTCTGCCGCCCAGCTACAGCTAGAGCGATTGGTTCTGGGGTGAGCATTTGATCCAATTCGGACCAATGAGAGACAGATGTAGGGTGTGTTGGGCCCAATGGGAAGAAAAACTCATCCTGTTGCTAGTTTGGTTGCTAGGTTGCTGAGGGAACAGGATTATACCTGCAGTGGGCTCTCGCAAAGGGAGCCCGCCTAAGAAAGACACCAACATAGAGGAAAGCAGAACCCCCCCCCCCCCACACTCAGCTCTGCTTGAAGGCATTGCTGTCTGAGCTCTTTAGTCATACTAAAGAAACCCTTTTTAAGTCAGTTTGAGTGGCGTTTCCACCACTTGAAATCAAAATAGTCCTGAATAAAATATCCCCTTCTCTCCCAAGTGAATGTCATCTTCCTGCAATACAGTAAAGCCCAGTGGTTAAGGGAGAAAGGGCTAGGTTCCAAACCAGCACTGTTAACTGAATAGCTGTGTGACCCTGGGCATGTTAACACACCTCTCTGAGCCCTGGTTTCCTTACTGCACAAGGGGAAAGCAATAGTATCTCACAGGGTCACGGTACTGATAGATGCAATGATACCTGCAAACTGCATGGCCCAGTGACCAGTGCATAGCACATGTTCACTGAACAATAACTTTCGGAAGTAGATTGGAGCCCTTATCCTCCTCTTCTGTAAACATCTCCTTCTGACCTGGAAGAGCTTACCCCAAATTCAGACACACTCTCCTGGCTTTTGTCTTTCCCCAGGACAATATTGGTGACGACCAGAGAGCAAAGAGTCACTAGTTTCTGCTCACCAGGCATCTGAACTTTAAATCTGACTTCTTAGCTGTGAAAGGAGGCACCCTGTTCCCCTAGGATAAGTGAATTTTTAAGCCTCAAGTGACTTTTGGAGAAAGGCTAATCCCTACAATCTTTGCAACTCAAAGTGTGGTTCATGGACCAGCAGCTGCAGTATCTCCTGGGAGCTTGTCAGAAGTGCAGAATCTCGGCCCCACCCACACCTACTGAATCAGAATCCACATTTTCATACCATCCGTATAAAAATCTGAGAGGCACTGTCTTACGCTGCAAGCCTTACTTACACCCTCTCCTCGCCTCAGCAGGAACCCTGGGACTTAACAATCTGCTATTTCCACACTTAAACTACCCCCCTCCTCGCTTGGGACCTCCGCGAAGGAAGCAAATGGCCAAATGCAAATCAGTTGAGGTCCTGAGGTTGTTGAGAGCACAGGGCTCTTTGTACCATGCCCTGGTGCACGCCAACACTGGCTGATAGGAGCTACTGTGCCAGCCTGAGCCCCATTCCCTTTGGCTTGAGCCCCGACCTGGAATTTGCACAATGAAATTCTTGTCCTAATGGTGCCTAGGACAGGGATTTGTTTCCAGGTAGATACCTCTGCAGGTTGTCCCTAGCAAGTGGCAGGATGGAGATGGACTGAGTTGGCTGCTGGTCACGCCTAGACAAAGCTTGCTGCTCAGATGTGACTCAGACATTCCACCCCATACACAACTGGACAGGTCTGCAGGAACTAAAAGGGTTGGCGAGTGGAGAAGGTCCGTCCTCCACCCTGAGGATTCTCAGTGTGGGCCTCAGAGGTGAGCTCTGAAGCGCTTACAGGTTTCCACTGGAGGAGGAAAGCGGGGACAGGATAAAGTGGAGGAAGTCACACTGCAAGGTGGGTGGGGTAAGGAAAAAGTACAGGGGGCAGCGAGCCAGCTTTCCTTCCCCAAGCCAAGGAGCAGCTTGCTGGATAGTGGCAGAAACAGGTCAGCTTGGTTTCTACATTCGACAAACATCAACAGAAAGTTTTGCCAGGAAGGGTCCAAGGCATAACTAACTGCGAGGCTGGGTGATTAACATGGTGAGAATGTTAACACAAAGGTGGAGAGTACTCATAGCAGAATATCAGGCAGCAGCCAGTTAGGAGATAATTTGGGGGGTTTTAGGGTCCTTCAAGGCACCTGGATCACAGGCAGCCACCTCTGGACACAATGGGCCTTCACCAGTCACAGTAATAGCCCAGACAACCACCTACCCAAGTTCCGTGTCAACTCAGGGCAGGATGCCACGAACAGGGGAGTGGGGCCGTGGCCAAGCCCTATGGTTGGGAACCCTCCCTGTGTCTACGCCACACTTCACGGTGCTACTTGCTACATCCTCATTCCTGCCAGAGGAGGAAGAGCTGTAAGAGCCTCCTTGTATTGGCGCAGGGAAGGTTCAGAACTCCAAACCAACTGAAGGGACCAACTCTGTGTGCAAGGGGAAAAGAGGATAGACTCGAGAGGAGACAGACTGGCTCAGAACCCAGTATGTGCACCTACTGGAGGTGACTTGGAACAAGTCACTCCACTTCTCAGAACCTCAGTTTCTTCATCTGCAACATGAGAATAATCATATCTGCTGTTATAAAGCTTAAACGAGATAATGCACATAAAGCACTCAGCAACATGCTTGCCCCTGAGCAAGTTTTCTTATAAAAGAAACTGTGATGGGATGGAAATATGCAGATGACCCTGCCTGCTGGGGTTCAGGGTGGAGTGCGCTGCAGACACCCCTACAAGGAACTTTGGCAGGAGGTAGGCAGCGAATAGTAGCACTGATAATTGTAGGATTACAGACAAGACTCAACAGAAGCACCAGGGAAACAGGGCACCAGCCCGGGGAAGGACTGCAAGGAAAGGGGGCCTGGGCTGTAGACCCAGCAGATCTGTGTTCTAACCTTGAGTGACTATGAGTGGATCACGCAGCTTCTGCGCTCCCACGCTTTCCCTGTGAGAAGGAATTAATAACACTCCCTCCTTCACAGGGATGTTGGGAAAGGCGAGTGAGATCATATACCTTGGGTGCTTAGCACCGTGCCTGGCACAGGGCAGGCTCCTTCTCCTCAGCATCCACCTGCTTCTGCTTTCTCACCTGCTGAGCACAGCAGCCCTGCCCGAGCCCCAGGCGCAGGGAGTAAACACACGCTCAAAAGTGCTCTGAAAGCACAAGATGTTCCGCTGCTATTTCTCTTTCTTGGCACACCCCTGAGTCCGCCCTGGCCCCCAGCAAAGGGGAGAAGACTTCAGAGCCTGGGATCCTCCTGCAGGTTAGGGGTTCCCTCTGACTCACTTTCTGACGTAAACCATCTTCCCACTTCCCCGGATCAGATCCCAGCTGTCATTTGGCTCCTCGTTAAACTCTGCACAGGCTGGCTCTGTCTGCAGCACCCTATGGGACAGGACAGGCTGAGACAGAGAATAGGGCTGTGGCCGCTCAGGGCCCACTAGATGGGGCTCAGTTTGAAGCCTCTGCTACTTCCTCCTCCCAAACCCAGTCATAGAAACACCGCCCTGGGGACCCCAGGGGTCAGAAGAACCTCCTGCAGGCCAAGGGGATTCCAAAATAAACCTTAAAAACTAGTTCATGCCATGATGGGAAGGAGGAGCCGACAAACCCCGTTATACCCTCCTCCCTCTGGAATTCAGGCACAACTGACCAGCATTAACATTAAAACAGAGATCCTAAGAGTGACAAAACAGACTCTGTAGCAATAAGATATCGAATTTCAACGCAATATAGCATCACATGAGATAGCAGGCCCTGAAAGAAATCAAAGTATTTTACCCCAAAATATAATTTCTTGGACATATTTTGAAATGGCCCTGCAAAGCTGTCTATTGTCGGGAAAATCTATATTCTGTACAGAATTTCCTTCCCTTTCCAGGTCTCTTCCTGATCCAGGAGAGATTAACTAGGAGTCTGGCACCTTTTTAGGTCTGACAGACATGTACCATCTCCTGTCTCTGAAACCCACTTCCTGGGACTTCATCTACATAGTAAGAACCGTGGTCTCCATGTCCCTTATCCCAGACACTCCTTTCTACTGATTCCAGGTCTTTAGATAATAACTTACTTAACTCATTCAACCAACTGCCAGTCAGAAAATCTTTGAATCCACCTGTGACCAGGAAGTCACTCCTTGCCCTCACTTCAAGCTGTCCCATCTTTCCACACCAAACTAACATATTCCTTACACAAGCATTGATGAATGTCTGCCTGTAACTTTTTTTTTTTTTTTTTTTTTTTTTTTTTTTTTGTGGGGGGGTGCTGGGGGAGTAAGTCTTATTCTGTTACCCAGGCTAGAGTGCAGTGGAGTGATCTCAGCTCACTGCAATCTCCATCTCCCAGGTTCAAGCAATTCTCCTGCCTCAGCCTCCTGAGTAGCTGGGACTACAGGTGTGCCCCACCATGCCCAGCTAATTTTTGTATTTCCAGTAGAGACAGGTTTTCACCATGTTGACCAGGCTGGTCTCGAACTCCTGACCTCAAGTGATCTGCCTGCCTCGGCCTCCCAAAGTGCTGGGATTACAGGCGTGAGCACCTGGCCTGCCTGTAACTTCTGTCCCCCTAAAATGTGTAACATCAAGCTGTAACCCAACTGTCTGGGGCACATGTTTTCAGGATCTCTTGGGACTGTGCCTCACGCCTTGGTCACTCAGAAGGGTTCAGAATAAATCCCTTCAAATATTGTATAGAGTTGACTTCTCCACAAAGGGGAAGGAAGCAGGGCATTCTGACATTCAGAGACAGGACAGGTAGTGAGGAGCCTCTCACAAACCATGGATACGTGTATATGTGTGCATGTACTTGCACATACCAGCACATGCCTCCCCAAAGAGTCCCCTACTCCCAATTCCAAGGATGTCCACCTCTGCCTTGGCCCAAAGTTCTCACCTCTACCAGGCTCTCCCACACCTGTGGTCTGAGACATCAGCCGGTGGGTTTGGCTTTGAGAATAAACGTGTGTCACTAGGCGGGTTTTTTTCTGTCTGCTTGCCAGGAAGCCGGCAGGAAGCCTGCTGAATTCCTCTCCACCTCCCCCCTTGTCCTCAGAGAGGGGCAGCCCATGCAGTTCACAGCTAAAATTAGCCTGGCAATGCTGGGGTCACGGGGCGACAGGGGCTGAGGGAAGACGGAAGCTTCTGGGTGGCCCGGACAGAGGGCTGCAGGTGGCTGGCCAGGACCAGTAGTTTACTCAGACCCTTACTCTGAGGCTGGCCAGAAGCCAAGACCCTGGGGGAAATCCAAGACAGCTTCCTTCCTTCACTAAGGTCCCTCACTCCTGGGCAGCACTCCCTACCATCGCTTAATCCAATAAACACCACAAAGCATTGTCTAACAGCCATAGCTCTCCCCTTTCTCAAGCCCTCACTAGGATGTACTGGGCACTGCACACACTGACCACTGTAACGTTCTAAGAGGTGGGTGCCATCCCTGTCTTGCAGATGGGTTAACCAAAGCCCAAGAGACAAAGTCATTTTCTAGCCACAGGACTAGAAAAGCCATAGCTGGGCTGAGATTCAAGCTCATTCTCTCTGTCTTTGCCAGCAAAGTTCAAGTTTTTCCACTGTGCTACATGTACGGAGCACATACTGAGTTCGAGGAACATGCTGGACGCTTCAGGGCCTGCGATGATGAGTATGGCCTGACCCCTGGTAGCAAAAGCATTACAATCCATGTGGGAAGGTAGACAGCCACTACGTATGGAGTCCCCAGACAGAATGAGATGTGGGGGACAAAAGGCACTTGAGCTACAGGCTGCAAAATGCAGAGAAGGCGGGGAGCTTCCTTCCTGTTCTCTGAGGGCCTCTCCTTGTGTGGCACTCTCCCTGCCTTCACCTGTTGGGGAGATGTCGGGGTGCAACCCCTTGGCTCCACCTTCACCTCCTCCTCTCCTTCCAGACAGAATTCCTACAACCAACCAGGAATAGTAGGAGCCTGTGTCCGGCCCCACAACTTGTTCATCACACCGCTTTTGCCCCACTGCCCACCTCCTCCCACCGAGAGTTGGCTGACCATAGCCTTAAGCAGCAGGGGTCAGGGTTGCAAGGATGCCGAGAAGAAGAGGAAGCGTGGCAAGCCCAGAGCCGCAAATGCACCCTTTCCACCTACTTTCCAGGACCCATTTTCTTGGCCGCCCAGTATTCCTTCTGGGACAGTGGTTCTGAACCTGCTTAGCAGCAACAGTGCCACCTGGCAACTTGTTAGAAATGCAGATTTTCACAGGTAACCTCAGACCTGCTGATCAGAAATTCCACGGCTGGGGCCCAGCATCTGTGTCTCAACAAGTCCTCTAGGTCATTCTAATGCCTGCTCATGTCTGAGAACCATCCCTTCCCAAATCAGGCATCCTCTGGGTAGGAGGGTGGGGCTCCTGCAGTGTTGCAGCAGCCCACATCCTGGAAATTGCCAAGGGCTTGCCCAGCACGCAGCCTGACAGATGCAATTAGCTCTGCTAATTACAACAGCAAAAGAAGGCCTGGCCCTGGCGTCACGTTCAGAGCCAAAAGGAGCAGCTGATAGGTTTCCTTTACGAAATGGAATAAAGGACTGGCTGACGGCAGGGGAGGGCACTTTTAGCCCACGCCTTGGGGGTGACTTGGGTCCCTTTCATTCTCTAGGTTCTGGGTCCTCCAAGAAAGAAGGAGCCAAGGGAGACCCAGACTACCATGAGTTTGGGCTGAACTCCTACTGTATCCTGGCCTTGTGCTGCAGTTTCTTAGCCCCAGCTTATGAGGTACACAGTTGTTGGGGGAAAATCAAGCCAAAAGTTTAAGCAAGTCAGAATACAGAGTTGAATTTGGGTTTCTTTATTTTACAGAGGTAGAAACTGAGGCCTCAAGAGGAGACATGCTAGGCCTGGAGGGTGGGTGGAGTGGAAGAGGCAGGCTGGGCATCATCCCGTGGACCCTCCCAGGGAGCACCTGGCAGTGATTCCAGCACAGAACAGGGGAAGGGTGGTGAAAGGTGAAGATGTTTTCATGACTAGCCATTTAGGAAGCAGGTACCTGATACCAGGCAGGATGCTAAGTACTCTGCATGTGTTTTGTCATTTAACTGTCACAACCTCATTTAGGTAGTCGCATTAAAACTCTTACAGATGAAGAGACTGATGTTCTGGGAAGGTCACTGGGTGGCCTCTAGGATTTCTGAGTCTGCGGTGCATGACTGAATGTGAGCAGCACCTAGGCTGAGTCTGCCCCTCCCTCTGGTCTCCTTCCACCCCCTCAAGGGACTGATGGAAAACTGAATGAGTCCCTTCTCTTCCCCTGCCTGGGGGCACCTCTGCAGCATCATTGTCAGTGGTGACCACCAAAACTATCCAGGTCAGCTGTCCCCCGAGCTTCCCAGGCCTTAGAAAAACCGGACTATGAGGAAGGAGCATGAGCTCTATCCTGAGTCTTGATTTTAGAGTTTGGAACCCATGGGCAGGCGGTCTGAGCCATCGTGAAACTCTCCTCCCATGGCCCAGTCTACCTGTCTTACCCCAGATTCTGTGCTTCTCTCTAGCAGGGCTCATGCCACACGCTGGAGTGACACCAGCTTCCCAAAGCACAAGGCCAGCTCAGGGCCCCTTCTCCAGGAGCCTGTCCCTGGATCTGGCCCATCTTGCCCTTCCTGGAACTCCTGCAGGTCAGGTCACCTTCCTGCTCTTTACTATGTCACCCACCAGTCCCTGCGTTCCTACCTACAGTTCCAGCATGGTCAAGAAGCTGAATGTTCTCCTGCAATCCCCAGGGTACCACGGGGCTGGGCACACTGCAGGCTCCCAACATGGAAGTAGGAGCTGACTTATCGTACATTGGGAGGAGGTGGCTGGAGGCAGATAGAGCTGTGGGAGTGACATGTCTCCACCAACTCCCTCCTTGTTGCCTAACTCAGGACAGAGGACACAGCACAAATGGCTCAGTAACACTGGCTCTGAATGTGTCACTGCTCTGCCTGATTGGCTCCCATTCTTCCAGGACAGTGGGAGAGGAGAACGGCCTTATCCCAGCAAGTGCAAGGCCACAGAGCTGCTCCTACCAGGGCATCTCTGGCTGGGTCCCTCTTCACTTGCACTCCAAATGGGGACAGGAGAGGGAATATAGGGGGGCAGCTGAGCAGACTGGGGCTGGAGGCTGGGCCCTGGAAGGGGAGGGAGGGACAGGCAAATAAAGGAAGTGAGGAAAGAGGAAGGAAGAGGACCAACAAAAAATCATTGAGAAAGTAGGTGGAAAGGGTGCGTTTGCAGTTCTGGGCTTGCCGTGCTTCCTCTTCTCGGCATCCTTGCAGCCCTGACCCCGTGCAGTCACCTGACCCCTCTCCCACTGAGCAGGACCATCATGTTGGCCAGCTCACCTTCCCCAGACCTGCCAGCCTGTGGCCACTGGTCTCCTTCCCTTCCTCTCTCCAGACACCTGTCTCGAGGACCTGGGTTGTAAAATCAAGTCTCTGGGAGGGCCAGCCCACAGTGGGGCTGCGGTAGACAGTGAGAGGAGGGGACACTGGTCAACTGGATGGCACATGCTTCGTCTGAAGGAGTGAGTCCCCGTGCCACACATTCTGTACACCCAGAATGGCAAGATCTTTTTTTCCCTAAGAAAAGCCACTAATCTGGACTTTATCAAAATCCTCTCATTTTTAAATGTTGGCTGCTATTTCAAAAATTCTTTAAAAACCATGTGAGCAACACTGGGTGCAGTGGCTCACACCTGTAATTCCTAGCACTTTGGAAGGCTGAGACAGATGGATCGCCTGAGCTCAGGAGTTCGAGACCAGCCTTGGCAACATGGTGAAGCCCCGTCTCTACCAAAAATATAAAAAAATTAGCTGGGCGTGGTGACCCATGCCTGTGGTCCCAGCTACTCAGGAGGCTTAGGTGGGAGGATGGCTTGAGCCTAGGAGGCGGAGGTCACAGTGAGCTGAAATAGTGCCACTGTACTCCAACTTGGGTGACACAGTGAGACCCTGTCTTGAAAAGAAGAGAAAATGAAATAAAATATGTTAGTGGCCACAACATATTTTGTGGTCTGCAACCCCCCATGAAGCGTTCCTCAAGGTAACCCCTAACCCAGGACTCTCCTTACTCCTACCCCATCAGCAACTACTCAGCAAACCCACTATTTCCTCTGAGTCCATGACTCCCTGAAATACCGGCTCCACCTTTCTCCCCAAACCTAGGCCTGACTCTACTCCTGTGCCTCCTCATTGGCCCCAGCAATCACACTTGGAATAATCCTAACCAGCACTTATGAGGGCTGACTCTGTGCCAGGCCTTGTAGGAGCTTAGTGTAAATGCCAGAGCAGATTTTCTTCCTTCCCCACGGCCTCTGCAAGGACTAGAAGAAAAGAGAAAGAGGCTTTGTTGGGTTGGCATCCTGGTAACTTTTTTTAAGTCCCTCCCTCTTCCAAGAGTGAGTCTTGAGGACACTTAATGCTTTGGGGGGGTGGGACCAGGCACCCCCTGAGTCCAGCCAATGTGTGCACATGCAGACAGCAGAGGCTCACCTAAGCCAAAAGGCCTAATGGTGCCGCACTAAGGAGCACTTGGTATTAGAGTAAGGTCTGTGGGCCCCAGGAACCCTGACTGTCCCTCCCTAACCCAGGGGAGAGCCCAGACTGACTGAGTGGGATGCTGGGCTCAGAAGCACCCAGGGGTCAGTCTGGACCTTGGTGAGGTGGGGCAGCAGGACAGACAGCAGAGAGGAGAGAGCTCCAGCCCAGTGCCCACCTGAGGTGGCCCTACCACTGAGCCGGTGGGGAAGGACACACGGGGCAGGAGCTGCCTTGTTTGCTCCAGCGGGCCTCTGTTGTCTGCATGTGAACACGTGGGCTACACTCACAGGAGGTGCTGCTCACACCCGTCCAAAGCATTAAGTGCTCTGAAGGCCCACTCTCAGAAGAGGGAGCGGTTTCAAAAAGTCACCAGGATGCCAACTCTATCCTCAGGACTGGGTCATGGGGGTGGTCTGCCAGCCAGCAGAGGCATAGGAAGGACAGAGGGCTGGACTCTGCCGACTCTGGGTGGGCGAGCCACATCCTTCCTGTTCCCGCTCCTCCGCCGGCTGAGCAGATGGAGAAGGCAGGGAAGCCATCCTCTCCCAGGAACGACAGAGTGCCCCTCCGTCCAGCCAATCTGCCTGCCTCCCCCAGCAGGATATCACAGAAATCACAGCATCTTGGGACAGACAGACAGACAAAGGCCTGATCTCTATGGCTGGGTTGTGGAGAGGACAGTGAGAAGAGATTACAAGGAGTAAAACAGTGGCAGAGACAAGGAGGGGGCTCCCCTGCAACCCCTGAGCTCTGGCCCACACCTCCTTTTCTCCCACCCATCTCCTCCAAGGCATCTCAGATACATTCAACTGTGTGGGTTGAATGACAGCCCTCAAAATATACGTCCTCGCGCTAATCCCCAGCCCCTATGAATGTGACCTAATTTGGGAAAAGGGTCTTTGCAGATGTGATTAAATTAAGGATCTTGAGATGAGATCATCCTGGATTACCTGGGTGGGCCTTAAATCCAATGACAAGTATCCTTATGAAGTGACAGGAAAGAGAGAGACAGAGGAGAGGTGAGGGGAGATGGAGGCCGGGATGGGAGTGATGCTGCCACAGCTGAGGGTCACCTGAGCCAACAAGAGCTGGAAGAGGCAAAGAGGGACTCTCCTCTAGGGTATCCGGAGGGAGTGAGGCCCTGATACCTTGATCCTGGCCTCCAGAACTGTGAAAATAAATGCCTGCTCTCTTAAGCCCTCCCGGTGTGTGGCAACTTGTTATGGCCACCTCAGGAGACTACTGCAGTCTCAAATTGCAATGCACCCTCCTCTCTCCCAGCCAGCTCCCCTTGCTGACCTTCCTCTTTGCTGGAGTATCTCCAGTCTCCCCAGCCACCTCTGACCTGGCCTTTGCTCTGCACCAAAGCCCAGGGATTCCATGTGAAATGGAATCTCTCTTACATACTGGCCAGCATAGCCCTTTGGGTCAGCTTGTCTGAGCTCTCCCTAACACCCCAAAACCCCCAGTTAGCTCCCCAACCCTGCACGTCTCCCCTCCCCATTTCAATAGAGTCTTGTTTCCATGGGACACAAGTCAGCGCTTTAAGAATGTTCAAGGCCTGGCCCAACCAGCCTGAGAAGTCCTCTTGGTTCCCTCTCTGCCTGGCCTGGCCACTTCAGATCATCTCCTGTCCCCCAGATACCTCCTGCACCTCCCCACCATTCCTGGAAACATCCATGCTTCACCTCTGTGGTGGCCAAAACCCTACCCAACTGACCTCACAGCAAGCCCATCTCAGAAACCACTTCCAAGGAGCCTTCCAGGATCCCAAGACAAATCCCTTTCTTCTAAGGGATAGAAGAACAGGGAGGGAGCGGGACATAGGAAATAGGCCTCACTAAGCACAGCCAGGCCCCTCATGTAGGTCAGGTGGTTCTGTAGATGCACTGGCACACAGCAGGCACCCAACCGTGGCTGGTCCCATGTGTCTCTATCCTTGAGTTATTGCATTTAACCCACGCAGCAACCCCGGCGGGGGGGGGGGGGGGGGG
>NW_016814655.1:3018682-3028101 GCF_001698545.2 Rhinopithecus bieti | reverse complement strand
GGGGGGGGGGGGGGGGGGGGCGCCCATCAGCCTCACGTCCCTGGCAGGAGCCCAAGGTGCTGAGAGGTGGGGCAATGTGCCCAAGGTTGCACAACAGCCTGGCTCCAGGCCCCGTGTCACCCTGGTGTGCCCGACGGCTGCCTCTGTCCTTGTCTTGCCCCGTCACCTTCCTCACTGTGAGCTCCTCCAGGGCAGGGGCAGGGTCCTGTTTGTCTTTGCATTCCCCTGAGCAACTGGCATAGGCCTGTGCTCCGTGCTAAGGACACACACTATCCTGGGGGCCCACAGCTGACACCACGCATTGGAGGCACTGCTTTCACAAGAAAGCTCCCCACAAATGCCCGCCACTTGCAGGAAGGATGCGTCTCCCACAGCCAGCCTGCGGGGGAAGGTCTCCCTTGGCCACCAGGATTCCCACCTCCGGTTTCTATGCCTGAATCACAGTCCCAGCAATGCACCCTCACCACTTCCTGTTGTCCTACATTGGCGTGGTCTGGGCTCGTATTCCTCTGAATTTCCTGTAGCCCTGTGGTTGCATCTCACCCACAGGGTGCTGGTTTGGAGAGAGCATGAATACCCACCTCAGGGCAGGACATGCCAGAGTTCCCAACAGTCGTCCCCTTTCTCTCTCTCCGCCCCATGATCTACACAGCCCCTGCCTCCAAGCAGAGCCACAAACGTTCAGGTAAAACCACACTTTCTCGGTGGGGCAGGGAGGGGAGGCTGCACGCGTAGACGCAGACTCCGCACAACAGCAGACACACTGACTGAATGGAAAGGGGAAGGGACTGGAACAGAACCCAGGAGTAAACACAAAGGAAAACAAGGAGGGAACAAAGCCCTCCCTTTGGCCACTCCCAGCCCCCTCCCACTTTCCCCCTTTCACCGAGAAACTAGGATGGATGGAATTAAATAAAGGGCCAGCACCCAGCAGCCACCTTCCTTTTGACCCCTGGATGGGAACAAAGAGAGCCCAGCTTAGAAAGACACCCTGCCTCTAGGAGATGGGGGAGGATGAATGCCCCAAGGCCTTGTCCATGGCCTCGGAAAGGCTTGTTCCCCACCACAGCCTCCCCACCCCACTGGTCTCTTACCCACGTCCTGGCTTCCTGAGATTCTGGGCCCCACACAGCGAAAGAAATCCCAGACTGTTCTTCTACCCCAGTCCCCTGCAGCTTAGGCGGTACCTGACACAAAGCCTGGGCCCCAGCTGGGCTGGGGAGGAGGGGAGGGGAGACGAGGGGAAGCGCTGTGGGCCTCCTGTACGCATACACACACGCACACACACACACACACACACACACACACACGCACACACTCTCCCTGAAAAGATCTAAAAACCCCTTTCATCTCAATAAAGGGGAACAGTAACAGACACAAAGACAAAGGGGAGGCCAACCCAGTTGTAAAAAAATTAAGAGCGTCTTTGCTTATGCTCTGCTGCAGGGATCTGGGCTGAACAATAGAGCCGGGCCTCTGCCAACCCTCCCACACCAGTTAGTCAGAGCAAACCAGTCCTCCTCCTCTCTGGAAAGCAGAGGGCCCACATGGAAAGGCTAGGAACAGTTAGCAAAATTGCTCCCAGAATTACCTATGACGACTCAGAGTCACACTCCCTACGAATTGCACAAAACAACCCTACTATGACATCATTTTCTAGCCACAGGGACGGAGCATAAGGTGTGATGTGGGTGCTCCACCGAGGCTGTGCTGGCACCCAGCAGGTGTCCAAATAAAGCCTGCTGAATGCATGGACCCACACTCATATGTGTATCAGTCAGACTGAGGTGGGCAGCAAACAGCCACTGATAGTATCAAGTTCACATGAGCTCATTTCCACTCCTAAGGTCATGGAGAAAGAAACAGCCCAAAGCTCATCAGCTAAGAAGAGCTTAACAGTTTGCAGAGGCTTAGAGAACCATTGCTAAGGAGTCAAACTCTGCAATCTGATGGCCTGGGTTTGAATCTCGGCTCTACCACTTGCTATGGCAATAGTGTCCAATTTACAGCCTTGTGGACCATCTCACAGTCACTCGGCAGGGCTTGGTAAATGATACTGCTGTTGGCACTGGTACTGGTGCTATGGTCAGGTCTCCCTCTGGATTTGTTAAATCGTCACGGTTGCATGTTAAGGAGTCCTCTGGGAAGAAGTGGGTGAATGACATCCCTGCAGCTCCTCCAGAAGCCTGGGGAGTATGACTAAATTGTCTCCTCCACCTCCTTGTCTTCTAAAGGCCCCAGGAGCTGACACAGAGGAAGAGGAGGAAGTTTGGAGACCTAGGAAGGTCAGCAGCACCCTCCCTCGCTCCTCCAATCTGGCATCATTGACACTGGCAGCTCTTCCATTAGCTTCTGAGTACCCAGCATTGGAAGAGGGTAGATGCTATAATGATGAATGCTTGCTGAATACATGAATGGAGTTAGGATTGGGATAAGAACCTCACTGCCTTTACTCCCAGGAGCAGGAATTTGAAATTCCTGGAGTGAAGTGGGAAGCTCTGGATAAAGTAACTTCTATATTCTTTCTTCCTGGGAGGCACGCTGCAGTCAGAAAAGCAAAGTGCTAACAGTGTAAGTGCCTTGGAAAATGTAAGCAAAATCCCTTCCAGACGTAGCCCTGGAGACAGAGATGGCTGCAGCCCCGTTTGGTCTGGACTGGCCTTCATCTAACTGTAGGCGGACTCACTGCCAACGTTTAGAAAATGGCCCAGGAATGAACCCTGACACGTTTGTCTGACCCTCAGCTGCCTTGCTGTGGACATCTCCTTTCTTGCTCAAGCTTCTTGTAGAAATGGATGATAAACAGAGGATTACAGGGTAAGAGAAGGAGCAGAGAAGTAATTCTTCTTTCAGGAGAAAACTGGGCAAGCCTCAGCGCCCTGACACACCACGGGAGGGTTTAATAAATTACAACTACTGCATCCCATTTATTGAGGCTTAAGCATTGTGCAACAATGCTTTACATGTATCATTCTCACATTAAGCCTCTGAAGCAGGCACTTATCTCCATTTTACAGAAAAGGAAACTGAGGCATAGAGGTGAGGCCACCCACCAACATCATAGAGCCAAGATTTGAAGCCAAACCTATCTGACTTTCAAGCCTATAATCTTCCCATGAAGCCATGAGCTGTGTTGCTCAGTGACCTGGCATCTGTGAAACATTAGGCATGTACCTATGGACTTTCCTCACCTGGACTGTTTAGGGGAGGGTAGGTGACAATCTAGATGAAATGTGGCTATGAAGCAGGGAGTTAAACCTAATGAACTTATGAGACTCCTTCTACCAAGATTCTGTGAGTGTGGCCTGGGTTATTTGAGATAAAAGGAATGGAAAGCCTTCTCTGCAAAAAAGGGAGTGACGGCTCTCTTGACACTGGCAGGTAGGTATGTGTTGGGGTGAAACATCAGGAAGTGGCATGAGTACATTAGGGACATTTTGGGGCAGCACACAGGGATAGGATCCAGGCAGCCCCCTGCTCTCCTACCCTCCAGCCCAGGCATGCGGCACCCCTGCCTTCTTGGGAACTTTGGAACAAAGTCTCAGCAAACAAAGGACGCGTTCATAAACTTCAGGCGGGTCCCCTGATGGCTGCTAAGAGGCTATTGAAGCCGGCTCCCATGAGAACAGTATGTTATGAGCACATGCTTTTGCACCAGCGGGCAGGGCCAAAATAATGACAACACCTTCCCTGCTGCTTTGATACAGGAGGAGGGGGCAAAGGTTGGGGGGACTCCTGCATCAGCTTCAGGGAAATGAAAGGAGAGAAAGCAGTAGCAGCCCAGGGTAGCATCCAAGCTGAGCCCCTCTTCTCAGGCAGTGAGCGTCCCACTGTGTTATGCACCTGGAAGCGAGTCATTTGATAATTGTGGGCTTTGTATTTTTCCTAGGGACTTCCAGCAGAGAATTGCAAAATGCTCTGAATATTATCAGGAACTGGTTGTTACTGTGCCCATTAAACAGAAAAGAAAACTGAGTGCTGGAAGGGAAAGCCTTTCCTTCCTTTCATCCTCAGATAGCTCAGGCCACACTCACAGAATCTCTTGGCAGGAGTCTCCGAAGTTCACTGGGTCTGCTAATATCAGAGTGAGTCACAGCAGGAAGGGACCAGAAGGCTCAGGCCTGGAGTTGGTGGTCTCCTTGCTGTCTTCTCAGTTTTGACACTTAAACTTTGTGGGATTCTTTATGCCATCTGTATGTTTTCTGGGCTACGGTGTCCAGATGCCTGAGGTGGGAGAAAGAGCCTAAGGATCTGGGAGAGAGCAAATCTAAGTTCGAATCTCTTCTCTGTTGTTTTCCGTTTGGGGCAAGTCCCTCTGAGTCTGTTTTTTCACCTGTAAAACTAGGATAATACCCACCTTGAAGGCCTGTTGTGAGGAGGAGAAATAAATACGTATAAATCCCTAAAATGGGGCTTTGATCAGTAAATGAAGCCACTATTTTTTTTTTACAAGGCCATTCTACTTATATGAACAATGTCGTATCCATAACGGTGGATTCAGGACCAGATTTGTAAATAGAATCATAATCTGCAGGTTAATGATACTCTAATTTTCATTTATAAACCTGAAAAAGCTAGGTGCATATAAGAATTAGGGCAATGACTTTAGCCATTGATACCCTGGACATCAGAAAAGCACCTGAAGTTATGCCTAGTTGCACAAAACAAAAACTTTAATCAGGCGCCTTCAAATGGAAGGACAAGGCGATTCCTGAAACCTCTAGAGAGAGACCTACTATATCATCTAGTTTTTTATCTTTTGAGACGGAGTCTCGCTCTGTCGCCCAGGCTGGAGTGCAGTGGCCGGATCTCAGCTCACTGCAAGCTCCGCCTCCTGGGTTTACGCCATTCTCCTGCCTCAGCCTCCCAAGTAGCTGGGACTACAGGCGCCCACCACCTCGCCCGGCTAGTTTTTTGTATTTTTTATTAGAGACGGGGTTTCACCATGTTAGCCAGGATGGTCTCGATCTCCTGACCTCGTGATCCGCCCGTCTCGGCCTCCCAAAGTGCTGGGATTACAGGCTTGAGCCACCGCGCCCGGCCTAGTTTTTTATCTTTCTTCAGGGCAGGGAGTCCTCCCTTTCCTGCCTCCTTCGTCTCCTGTGCTGATGTTTGGCAGCCCTTGCTTAGGAGGAGCAGCAGGCATCACCAGATAAGATGTGGCAGAAACCACAGGTCACCAAGTTAAGAGCATCAGAACTGCTGAGTGACCTCAGCCTTGTAAACAGTGCCATCCCAGGGACAAGGTGGACATCCATGGCTGCCCCCTCTGACTTCACTCCCAAATTAGCAAGTGTATCTCAAGCACATCCAACTGAAAGCATTCCATGAATTTAGTTTAACTCATCTACAATTCCACAGGGAATGCTAAGCTGAGTGAGGTGAACTGTGAGACAGGATTCCTATCTCCAGTTGGTCCTGCCTCTTGGGGCAGTGGATTCCATACACTCTTCCTCTCCATGTGCATTTCATCATAAGGCTCCACGAGGCCACTGAATCCCTGGCATGGGCCGTGCATAACATAGATGCACAATGGCTGCTTGATCAATGAGGCCCCTGTAATAAGGATGTGAGCATCCTATTTCTCACTGTCTTTTGTGGGGAGGCTGAAGAATAGAAAGTCACTTTTCTGATGGCCCCAACACTGCTCTAGCCTGCCCTTCCCCTAACCCTCCTTACGGATCCAGACTGCAGGAGGCCCCCTAAGGAGTCTCGCTCAGAGAACTGAAGGAGACAGCAGCTGTCAGCACTGGGCTCTCTGACCCAAGGCCTAAAGACACACCACCAACAGACACAGCCCAAATCTGAAACTACAGCGCCTCCCTCCTCTCTTCACCCTCCCACTAACTGGGCCCATCCTCTCCCCAGCCTCTGAGAAGCATACCTCTGAACATTACACCTTCTATGTCTCTTCCCTTCAACATGCGTCTTACACTTGAGGCCGATTTTTCACCTCCCCGTCCATCTTAGGGTGGAGGCGTTGCCCTGAGCAACAGTGATGTCACTTGCGGGGTGCTTCCATTTCACTGATGTCACAGGGTGAGCCTAACGGATAGAGGGGGGATGTACTCTCTGTGGGAAAATGTCACAGGTCCTAAACTGTTGAGGAGGGGTCTGAAGGCCTCTTGGGCACTCCCAAATGACCCCTTTCCTCTCCCAGAAGAGCTCCTCACCCTTCTTTCCTCTCTGGATGCCTGTTAGAGCTCAGGCCTCAAATCTGACATTCCCTCTGCCAGAGTCAGCCAAAAGATCAGGACGAGCAGCTCCAAACAAACTGCTGGAAAGAGCACTGAGGATAGATGTCCTCCCCGTCGAGGATAGATGTCCTCCCCATCGAGGATAAATGTCCTCCCCGTCGAAGATAGATGTCCTCCCTGTCTAGGACAGTCTAGGCCCCTACAGCCTTGTCCTTTGTCCAGACCTCAGAGGAGGGAGCAGTGACCTGATGGGAAACCTGGGGCCCAAGTTGGCAGAGAATGCAGACCTCAAATTGACCTCTGCTGTCCCGAAGAGCGCACACTGGCCAGATTTCCAGTCTGCACCAAGCACAGTGCTCAATGCCTTCTGCGCATTGTCTGGCTCAACCCTCCCCACAGCCCTGAAGGTCATCCCCATTTTACTGATGATGTTACTGAGACTTGAAAAATCAAGGCACCTGCCCAACTACTGAGAACGCCCAACAACTGAGTGGTGGAGCCAGGATTCAACTCAAGTCTGTCCCACTTCAAAGCCCATGCAGTCACACCTCCTTGGTTCTGGGCACCTGGAGATGCGGCTCACTAAAGACGAGCCGTGAAGTTCCTGGACAGAGACCAGAAAGTGCCCCTTAAATCCAAAGAGGTCAGCTGAGCAGGGCAGGTTGCCTGAGGCAGCCAAAGCAGGCACCGCTATAGGAATGCTTTACCCCCTGGCCTACACAGGGGATGCAATAACTGGCCAGCCTTGGCCCAGCCTCCATGCTGATTAGGGATCATGTGTCCTTGCTCTATGCTTGGCTTTCTATTGATCCATCCAGGTTACCTGATCATCCTCTTGATTTGCATATAGCATTTACTCTCATTGTCTGGCTCTACAACTCTGAGATTGTACAGGAGTTACTGAATTTACACACATGCAAATCTATGTCTCTGGGAGCTAATGCTTGCAAAGCACTAAACAAATAGGTAAATAAAATAAAAAAATTACTACATTATGAAAGAGGAAAGGGAGAAATGCTACCAGGATTTCTCAGGGAAATAATGCCCTTGAGGCACTGGCCAAGGAGATGCCCACAGCCAGGCTGACCTGAGTATCCAGTCTACCTGGCAGGTATCTTTCTGCTGGTGAGAGGGCCGCAGAGGTAGACAAAGCCCTGCACTACTGGACATCACTGCCCCTCACCCCCACCCCATGGTCCTCCTGCCTGGTTCTGACTCCAGCTTTGATAAGCACAGTCCACCTTCTGGTCTTTGGTTTCCCATATGGCTTGTCCAGGACACAGGGAAGAGACGACATTCAGTCAGTGTGATGTTTGCAAAGTCTCCTTGCAAATTAATAAACCAGCATTCTGACTCGTACACCCACTTCTGGGAGCTTTCTCAGGGTGAATCAGTAGCTTGAGTCCAAACCACTCTGAAAATTATGGAAATCGGGTTTCTGAGTGGGCACAGCTAAGAGCCATCCCCTGGGACAGGTGATGTGATCCAGGTAAACACCACCCTCTGAGCAATCTGCTGGGCACCAGCTGGCCCCTCCCAGGAGGCATCTTGACTTCCTCACTCATGAGAAGCCTATTTTGTTTAAAGTGCCTATTGGCCGGGCGCGGTGGCTCAAGCCTGTAATCCCAGCACTTTGGGAGGCCGAGACGGGCGGATCACGAGGTCAGGAGATCGAAACCATCCTGGGTAACACAGTGAAACCCCGTCTCTACTAAAAAATACAAAAAACTAGCCGGATGAGGTGGCAGGTGCCTGTAGTCCCAGCTACTCGGGAGGCTGAGGCAGGAGAATGGCGTAAACCTGGGAGGCGGAGCTTGCAGTGAGCCGAGATCCGGCCACTGCACTCCAGCCTGGGCGACAGAGCGAGACTCCACCTCAAAAAAAAAAAAAAAAAAGTGCCTATCGACAGGGCATAATGAAATGCTCAGTTCCAGCTAATTAAGCGCTCAGCTGTACAGTGTGGAAACTAAGCGATCATGTATATGGAGCTGTGAAATGGAGTTTCAGGAAGGGTTCCTGGAAGAACTTGGGAAGGGCATTTGTGGGTGAACAGGACTTCAACAAGGAAGCAAGAGACCACAGATGGGGATCAGGGGTTTGGAAGGTTAGGACAGTTGTCTCACCTCCTTCCACTCGCTGTCTGCCTAGGTCAGGACCCTGCGTGCAGCCACCACCGTTTCCCTGTGAGCCACACCTAGGGGCACTTACTCATCACCCTCATGCCAGGCCCCAAACTGGATCTGCCACCTCACACCGCCCAGAGATTAAGGAAAGTCACTTGATTCTTGGGCCAGGCTCCCCATCAGTCATCAAGGCCCAGCTTGCCTTTTTCTTTCCTCCTCTTCCTCCTGCCAGATGAATTCCCTCCTTCCTCCACCTGGGCTGAGAACAGGTATTTCCTCCTTTGAAAAGAAAGAAAAGGCAACTGTTCTTCCCCCTTTCCCACGAGGGTTCCCAATTAAATTAGCTGTTTAAGCTTAAGTTGCTTCTTGGTCTATGAATGTCCAGTGATTGAGACTCACCTTCCAGGCTCCGGAACACTTAACATCCCTGTGCCTCAGTTTCCTCATCTGTGAAACAGAGTTAACAATACCTAACTCATAGGGCTACTGTGAGGATTAAATGAGTTAATACAGGCTAAGTACTTTTGGGGGGGAAAAAAAAAAGCCTGGCCAATGTTAAGCCCTAAATAGTGGTTGTTTATCAGGGCTGCTGTGAATGGTGGGCCAAGCAGTGTACTGCTCAAGGCACCTGGCTGAGGGGTGAGGATAAATCCAGCTCACATGCCACTTGCCCAGCTACATGGCTTGGCTATGTCCACTCAAATAAGGCCAGTATTTCTAAGAGGCATCAAGTCCCATCCTCTTGCCAAGACGGAGCACCTTATTCTAATTCATGCGAAGGACTGAATAGGCTAGCAGCAGTCCTGGAGGTTATCATGAACAGTTCTCAGCAACCTCGTGGCTCTGTACTCCTCCCCAGCAAGACTAGATGAGAGAATGGTCCAGGATGGCTGGTGTCATCCATAATAAAGTCCTTCTCAGCTCCCAGAACACTTGGAGCACCCGCCCCTCCCAAGCAGATTCTCCATTAAAGCCCCACAGGCTGCCGTGCCACCTCATCCCTGCTGGGGCGGACTCTCCACTCCAAATATGGAACCTGAGTCTTGGACTCTAAAAGCACCTTCTCCTGCCCAGTTATTATTTTGGGGTGGGGGCAGGG
>NW_016814655.1:2955853-3018334 GCF_001698545.2 Rhinopithecus bieti | reverse complement strand
TGGGGGCAGGGGGGCGTGGGGGGGGTAGGTGAAAGACAGGGTCTCAACTCTGTCACCCGGATGGAGTGCAGTGGCATGATCCTAGCTCCAACCAAATGATCCCAGCTCTAGGCCTCGAACTCCTGGGCTCAAGCAATCCTCCCACCTCAGTCTCCCAAAGTGCTGGGAAGACAGGCATGAGCCACCCAGCCCAGCCTCTTTCCTGTTGATGGCCACCTGTCTCTGCTGACAGCTGTGAAAGGAAAATACAACCTCAGGACCCCAACCTCAGGATGCCAAAGGGAAAAGTTAAGCTTGGGAACTGAGCCATGCAAAAAACAAAACCGAAAACTGCGTTCCTTTTGTTGCCAAACAGATAGCTATAATTTCACATGCTTACTTTATCTTATGTAAAATGTAGATTTACCGAGCATGAGAAGAATGCACCCAGGGAGAGCAGAGAGTCAGTGTAACTACTTCATGGTTACCCACAAGTGGAGAAAATCTGAAGGCAGAATGGCCTGGAGCAGCAGCAACACACACGGAATTAGCAAACAATGAAAGCCACTTAGGCACGTGGGCTGGAGAGAGGACTCAAAAACACAGTCTATTCTGTTCTCATAAGGGGGAAAGACAGTAATCCACTTTTCTGATAATCTATTTTCAGGGCTAACCTGGGCCTAAAACTGCACCAACCACAGATGAACTTTAGCTGGCAGTCAGATAGACTCGGTTTGTAAAAGGCAAGAGCCCTGGGTCATATCCAACAAAAAAACAAGAAAATAGAACGTGACCCCAATTTAGATCCAAAAGACCAGAGTCCGGATGGCGACCAGTATCTAGTACTCTACTATTTGTGAAATGAGACCAATATCTGGTACTCTACTAGTTGTGAAATGGTGCTTTTCTCACACCAGGAGAAGGGCAAAAGGCAAAATGAGGTCCCTGCCTGGTTCCGTAAAATATTTTACCTTCCTGGTCGGCGGCTTTTTTTTTTTTTTTTTTTTTTTAAAGAGAAAGCGTTTTGGATGGGGAATCCGGCCCCGGAACTCCTTGAGTCTTCACCTGGCAGCCAGAATGGCGAAGTCACAGGGATGGGGTTGAGGGTGGGGTTAGGGGTGAAGTGGCAGCGTTATTTGCAGCCTCAAGAGCAAGTCTGCACAGCGTGAGGTCTGGTCCACTAATAGTCCCGAAAGAGAAAGCGCCGGGGACTTTATCAGGCCTGAAGCAGCCCCCTAACTTCACTACCAGGAAACGAGAAAAAACAAACTTCACTCTCATTCCTCCCTTACAGGAAGGGAGGGAAGGGGAAGGGGAAAAGGGGGCAGCAAATGAGCAGGGCGACCCCGCTTTCCTTTCTGCGGTAGCGCTCTGCTCAGATGTGAGAAGTAACGGGTCACCTGGGCACTGCAAACAAAAACGTGGTCCCGCTCTGGGCTCCGAGGCTCCGCGCGCCTCGAGGAGGAACTGCCCGCAGCCTAGATGGAGCGAGCGCCCGCGACGCATCCCCCCGCACGGAGGGAACGAGACGCGTGACCACGGGGAGACAATGCGCCCGCCTGGGCATGCGCGCTTTAAGGGGGTCTCCAAAGTCAGCCCCCACCCGGGGGCCGAGCAGGCGCCAGCGATCCCCACACCCTCCTGCGCCCCCACTCCCGGCAGCCATCTCCGGCACAGCTCCTCCGAGCTCGCGGTCTCCATCGCGCCCTTCTTCCTTTAGTACACTAGGCTGCCCCGGGACTTACGATTGGCCTGGGTCCCCGGTCCCGATCCCCGCCGCGGGAAGACTGCTGCAGCACAGGCTTTGCGCGCGGGTCGGGGGCCGGGGTGCCGCAGCTTGTAGGCGGCTGCGTCGGAGCTTGTGGCCTGGCACTTAGAGAGGCGCGAGCGGCGATGCCCCCGCTGGCTCCCGCCTTCTGGCCTACAGCGGCCGGCTCTACAGGACTTCAGAGTTACTCATTTCCTGGATGTCACAAAAACTTTTTCCTCCTCGGAGGAACAAAACACCCGCCTCTACTCGCGGCCGCGGAAGCTCCTTAAGGAGGACCGTGTGGGTTTTGGTGGTTGGGCCCAGGGTCCGCCAGGAAGATCTGCCCAATGAGACCCCAGAAACTTCCCCAGCACGGCAGAACTGGAGAGTGACTGGGAGAGACGGAATCAGGCCACTGGAGTAAACTGGAGCGAGTGGACAGGGGCCCTGAGAGGACGCCCTTAAAAGTCGTTCTAAGCAGCGGAGCGGAAGGAGTTAAGTCCTTACAAGTCTGGGAGAGTTTTCTGAGGCGCGTTTTACAAGTGGCAGAATTCATGGGGCCACCTATTTAGTCTCTTGGAGGAAAATATAACTCTAGACATAACGCCAGCCTTTTTCTCTTTTGCAGCTTGAAAGGATTAAAATAATTCGCTTATTTATTTATTTATTTTTTTTTAGAAGGAGTTTCGCTCTTGTTGCCCAGGCTGGAGTGCAATGGTGGCGCTATCTCCGCTCACTGCAACCTCCGTATCCCGGGTTCAAGCGATTCTTCTGCCTCAGCCTCCCGAGTAGCTGGGATTACAGGCATGCGCCACCACGCCCGGCTAATTTTGTATTTTTAGTAGAGAAGGGGTTTCTCCATGTTGGTCAGGCTGGTCTCGAACTCCCTACCTCAGGTGATCCGCCCGCCTCGGCCTCCCGAAGCGCCTGGGATTACAGGCGTGAGCCACCGCGCCTGACTTTTATGATACTCAGATGCATGGTTGCTTTTCTCCGGGATTAACCGGGCACAAAGGAGAACGGTGACCGAATGCTCCACCGGACAGGCGCGGAAGTTTCTGGTTACTGTTGTGACGGTAGATCAAGTGTTACCACCCCTGTGTTAGAAACATAGAGAACTGAGGCCTGGAGGAGCAGCAGCAGCAGCGTTCTGGTCGAGCTTAATAGTTTATGAAATCCATAACTTCTACTGTCTTCTTTTTGACCTAGCCAAATCCCACAATCAGTGGAAAAGGCAAAGAAGGGTTTGAATGAATTCTACATTAAGCGGCTTTGGGGGGCACCAAATGCCAGTGAAGGCACATTGGGGAAATTGGAACACGCTGTCCAAAATGATCACCATTGCTACTGCTATTTGGTCTCAGATCACCTTCTTTTCGTCTTTTCCTTTAACACTCGCCTAGAAGACTTTTTGGCTGAGTCTGAAAGATAAACAGGCAATGAGAAAATGTTCTAAAAATAGACTCCCTGGCCCTTGGCCCAGGGTACTTTTATTTTCAAGTTTTACTGCTGCTTAAATTCTTTCCTTACATAAGAGGTTATGGCAGAGTTTTGGGGGCCAGTATGGGTGTTGGAGGTGGTGGGGGCGATCTGGGGAAACAGTCTTGAAAGAGCTATGTATTTCCAAAATGTCTACAAGTTGGTCGGGTGGGTTACTTCACAAAGCAGGTGGGGGAAATTTCTCTGAAGTAAGAACGCTGGGCTGAGCTTTGTAATCCTTGGTCTAAGAGTTCAGCGTTGTGCTGGAATGCCAAGGTTAGTGGTTGAATGCCCTCTGAGATTGTCATCCCGTCTGCAAAGTAGTTTCAGCAAATTCTAACCAGCCATGTATATTTATGTAAGGAATATTTATTATATTTGTTTTGCTTTTAACCTGATGATTTCACCTTCTGTGATCTGATTGGTTCCTGCCTGTTCTAAGGTCCACCGTTCTAACCTGGCTTGTAAGTCGTTCATGAACTGGCCTCTCCTTATCTCACCAGTCTCATATCTCACTCTGTGTCCCACACCAAACTCCTTGCAGTTCTTGGAACGTGTGCTTCTCAGAACGTGATATGCTCTTTGATATGCTGTTTGCATGATATGCTTTTTCTCTCCCCTTGGATATTCATATGTACTTTACTCTCTGCCTGCCACAGTCACCCCACCACCTCCTCCAACCTGTCTCCCCAGTGCACATGCATGTTATTTTGCCCGACTAATTGTATGCTCAGTCTTCCTGTCTCAGAACAGGCAGTTACTCCTTCAGGAAGTCTTCCTTGAACCCCCATGTCTGGGTTGGACACCCCTCATGTGTCATTTCTACAGAGCCCTGTGCTAACTCTAGAAATGTTTTTTAAAAGATAGGAAAGTACAAAGGTTCAACCTGTGGGAACTTGAGGGGTCAAGAAGTCAGGGAACTCCTGCTTCGAACAGTGAAAGGCTGAATAAAATATATCAACAATGGAAGGGAAGAAAGGGGGTCTCCATTTGTGAGATAGGTCAAGGGGACTCAAAAGTATGACATGAATATAAGCCCAAATGGCTAAGGACCAGGGGTGAGTACCCACTCAGTGACTGGGGTTAGTATCTATTCAGGCCTTGAGTTCTACAAAGACAGGGATCTGGACTTGAGATCCCTGCCTAAGGTTGGAACCCTGGAAAGCCTGCCCTTTAGTAACAGGAGGATAGAAAACAGCCCTCTTCACATTGACTCAGGGTCACGGCAAGGAAGCTTTTGGTTTATCGGAGCACTGGATGAATTTTAAAATGTTTTCTATAGAAATGAAACCCCTAGCCTGCCTCTACTATGCATAGGTGTGAGCTCCCAATTTATACCACCCATGTGCTGAGGGAATCCTAATGTCAAGAAAAAACACAAAAAACCTGTTTCAAAGTGGTGAATCCCCTTGGCCCTGTCAGAAGCAAATGTAAAATTCAGTTGTTTATCCTGGTCCCTAGCAGAATAAACAACTCCCATTGAAGTTACAATAAGAAATTTAAATTTATGATAAGAAATTAACAATATTCTTTGATCATTATTTTAATTATGATTAATTTCTTTAAAAATTAAGAATTTTAATATCATTAAGCTTATAATGAAAATTAAAAACCCAGGGACTAGGAAATGAATCCCACATGAGGGTGTTGAACCGGTAAATGTAATAAACAGAAAATTAGCCACCCTTGAGTATCTGAGACCAATGTACGGAACAATTTGAAAAAGAGCGACAAAATTATTATGGTCAAAATACAGAGATAAAATGATAGGCATGGAACTATGAAAAAAAACAGGTAAATTTGAAAAACGTACAGAGGATAAGATGTAGAAATAAAAAGTTAGATCATTTACATTTAAAAAACCTCAATGGATTGAAATTCTTTTTTATTAAGGGCCATTATATCAGTCCAAAAAACTAATAAAAATAGCTCATTGAAAAGGAGACAAAGGCCGGGGCGCGGTGGCTCAAGCCTGGTAATCCCAGCACTTTGGCGGAGGCCGAGACTGGTTCGGATCACGAAAGTCAGGAGATCGAGACCATCCGCTTGGGCTAAACACGGTGAACCCCCGTCTCTACTAAAAAAAAAATACAAACAAAACTAGCCGGGTAAAGGTGGCGGGCACCTGTAGTCCCAGCTCCTCGGAGCTGAGGCGGAGAATGCGGCGAAACCCGGGAGGCGGAGCTTGCAGTGAGGCTGAGCATCTGGCCCACTGCACTCCAGTCCGGCGCGACGAGCGAGGGACTCCGCCGCTCAAAAAAAAAAAAAAAAAAAAAAAAAAAGGAGAAAGAAACGAGTAAGTGTATTATTAATCTCCTTTATAAATATATAAATTATTTCTGAAATTTAAAATAATATATTAACAAATAGAATTCCAGCAGCACACCAAAGAATATTACATCATTAATAGATCAAAAGAGAAAAACGGAAAGATCATCACTATATATTCTGAAAAGCCATCAGATAAAATTCCTCATTGAAATATAAACAAACCCTCTGTAACATGATAAAAACAAAGGGTAAAGTTCAGCCCCCAAACCAGTGTTATGCTTAATGGAGAAATACTAGAAACCTTCTAAAGACAGTGCAAGATATGAATGTCCTTCACCCTTATTCTTTTTAAAAATTACCAATTAGGAGTATGTTTGGCTGAAAGTAATGGAATACCAGACTGTAATTTTTACAGTATCTAAGACTATAAAAGGCTTAAACAAATAAGGATTTGTTTTTCTCACATAAGACATAAGAAGCTTGTATATAGATGGCTATTTTGGGTCAGTGCCTTGATAGTTTCAGGGCTGATCAAAGGATATGTGCATTTACTATTTTGATATATATTACAAAATTGCCCTCCAAAGAGATCTCACCAATTTGAACTATTTCCCATAGTATGACGATTGCCTTTTTCTCTACATTGTTGTCAACACTGGGTATTTTCTATTATAACTTTAATTTAATTTGCTTCTTTTATAGATGAAAAAACCCCTAATCTCAATATTTTGGTTTGCATTTCTTTAATTATGAGTGAGGCTGAACAGAACATCATTACTGGCCACCTTTATGTTTTTATGTATGAAGACTCTGTTACAACATCCCCCAGTTTTCTATTGGCTTGTTTATGTGTACACGTGTGTATGTGAAAGTAGATGGAATTTTCTTCATGATCATTTAAGTGCTAGATGAGGCTTCAAATTCCATAGTGAAAGGTGACTTGTCAGCTGGGTGTGGTGGCTCCTGCCTGTAATCCCAGCACTTTGGGAGGCCAAGGTGGGCAGATCACATGAAATCAGTAGTTTTAGACCAACCTGGCCAACATGGCGAAGCCCCGTCTATACAAAAAAATACAAAAATTAGTCAGGCGTGGTGGTGCATGCCTGTAATTCCAGCTACTCAGGAGGCTGAGGCATGAGAATCGCTTGAACCTGGGAGGTGGAGGTTGCAGTGACCCGAGATTGTACCACTCCAGCCTGGGTGACAGAGTGTGTCTCAAAAAAAAAAAAAAAAGTGACTTGTGACAAAGTCTGAACCAACTGCAGGGCAGCTTCACACCACATCTCACAATCAGGAGCACTGGAAATTTTTAAAAGATTAAATACACAGGGACAAATTTCCTGTTCACCCCTATCTGTGGTTATTCCAGTATGTGGAATAAAATGCATGACAATGGGAGAGACAGGAAACCTATGCTAGTCATTAAGCATCTGATGAAGGGGAAAAAAGGGCACTTCCCTTGATTTGGTCAATTTCCCACTACCCTGAATTCAACTTCGCATGGAATTTCACAAGATAATAGCAAGTTAGTTTACAGGATGTTTCACAGAACAGGCTGCTTTGCTGAGACCTCAGAGATGTCAGTTGAAAAAGACAAATGATTTGCATTTGCCTATTTCATTCCTTAAGGTCAGTGCTAACCATGTTCCTCCTCTGGGAATATTGGAGCCCACAGGGCCTTTAGAGATTATTTACTGACAAAAATGAAGTTCAGAGAAGTTAGGTCACATACTCAAGGTCACATTGCTGGTTAGTGACAGAATAATAATAGCTAAAACTTGTGCCATGTGCTAGGTATTACTCAAGCATTTTACACCTACCAACTCATGTAATCCTCATATCAATTCATGTGGTAGGAATCATTAGATTCTATAGAACCTATGTTTTCAAAGATTTTTGAAAATACATTTTATTTCACAGCCCAGTATACTCACACATACAAGTGCATTATAATTGAAAGACAGTTTCCTTAAAAACAATTGTTATGTTTACCGAATGTGATACAAACTGTTATGTTCCCTTTTCCTTTTACTCTTCCTATGTTTCCCTCTTTTGAAAAAAAATATAAGCCACAACTTATCAAATGAGTCAAGATCCAAAGTTTGATGAAAATACTTATTTATTTATTTATTTTGAGATAGAGTCTTACTTTGTTGCTCAGGTGGGAGTGACAGTCGGCTTCACTGCAGCCTCAGCCTCTCAGGGTCAATCAATCCTCCTGCTTCAGCCTTCTGAGTAGCTGGGACTACAAGTGTGTGCCACCATACTTGCCTAATTTTCCTATCTTTTGCAGAGATGAGGTCTGGCTATGTTGCCCAGGCTGGTCTCAAACTCCTGGGCTCAAGTGATCCTCCTCCCTCGGCCTCCCAAAGTGCTGGGATTACAGGAGTGGGTCACCATGCTTGGCTAGAAAACATTTCTTTAAACCACTCTTCTAACTCACATCTCTGTTTTGAAAATTATTATTGGTTTATATATGTTAATTTTCCATCTACATGCACCACTTGGTGTGGGAAAGAACTGTCAGATGATTTCCATCCAACTTATTTCTGGTCAGTAGATATTCATTGCTCTCTGTAGTTAATGTCTAAAGATGGTATCCTTGCCTTGAACACAAATCATTATGCTTTAACCTTAGGAATACCTTAATTCACTTATTCATTCATCTATCCATTCATTCAACAAATATTTCAGCACCTAATCTATGCCAGGCATTGTGCTAAATCAGGAGTTGGCAAACTATGGCTGTCAGGTCCAATCCAGAGTGCCACCTGCTTCTATATATACAATTATATTGGCTCAGCCATGCCCATTCATTTATGTGTTGTCTGTGGCTGCTTTGGGGCTATAGCAGCACAGTTGAGTAGCTGCCCCAGAGACCATGTGGCCCGTGAAGCCCAAAATAGCTCTTTTTTCCTACCTGTCCTCAGGATAGTTCTATTTTTTTTCTACCTCAAAATATTTCTTAATGTGGTCTTTTATAGAAAAAGGTTGCAAACCTTGGTGCTAGATTCTAAAATACAATGGTATCTTAGATTGGTCTCTACTGTCCTAGAGGTTTAAATTGTCCTGCTTAGTTTAAAAGGTTTGGAGCTTTTGCCTCCCATGCATTGCCTCAAAAAGCACCTGTTCCCAGTGAATGCTCAGCAGGCGTTTGCTTCTACTAAAATTATTCAGTAGGTCTTGCAGCAGGTATTGGCAAGAAAGCAACATACCTAACAGGTAGAAAAGAGGCATGGTGGCTTATGCCTGTAATCCCAGCACTTTGGGAGGCCAAGGTGGGTGGATCATCTGAGGTCAGGAGTTTAAGACCAACCTGGTTAACATAGCCAAACCCCGTCTCTACTAAAAATACAAAAATTAGCTGGGCATAGTAGCACATGCCCGTAGTCCCAGCTACTTGGGAGACTGAGGCAGGAGAATGGCTTGAACCCTCAAGGAGGAGGTTACAGTGATCCGAGATTGTGCCATTGCACTCCAGCCTGGGCGACAGGACTTCGTCTCAAAAAAAAAAAAAAAAAAAAAAAAAACGCTATTCCTTTAACAATAGTCAGATTTCATTTATAGATGCCTAATCCTTTTGCCTATAGAATCATAGTCCACATTTGAGTACCTGATTGTGTGTCATCCTTGTGTAAGAAAAAAAAGACATAGTTCTTTGGCATTTCCATTTAAGATAAGAAAAAATGAGATAAATCCATTTTATTGTAATCCTTACTACCTGTACTTCTGTCTGGGACCTTGGTGTGTACTTGGAAATAATTTTTTTTTTTTTTTTTTTGAGGCAGAGTCTCGCTCTGTCGCCCGGACTGGAGTGCAGTGGCCAGATCTCAGCTCACTGCAAGCTCCGCCTCCCGGGTTTACACCATTCTCCTGCCTCAGCCTCCCGAGTAGCTGGGACTACAGGCGCCCGCCACCTCGCCCGACTAGTTTTGTATTTTAGTAGAGACGGGGTTTCACCGTGTTAGCCAGGATGGTCTCGATCTCCTGACCTCGTGATCCGCCTGTCTCGGCCTCCCAAAGTGCTGGGATTACAGGCTTGAGCCACCGTGCCCGGCCGGAAATAATTTTAACTACTGTAGAATCTTAAATGTTCGTGTACTGATACCTTTCACCTTCCTTTAGTCACTAATCACTCCCAAGAGTAATTGCTGTGTGCATGAGTTTATAAGTTAATTGTATTTTGCATTCATTCATCAAACTTTTTACTTCTAGTGTCTCCTATGGGGCAGCACCATAGATGTATTAAAGAAAAGACTGGTCCTCCCAGTCTGGTGGAGGAGACATAGAAGTCAACACACAATGATAATGCATTGAATTGACAAAAGATGCTCAGTTTTTCCAGCAGCATAGAGGAGAGGTACCTAACTGGGTAAGACTTTTTTGGATGAGGCAAGACTGAGCTGACACTTGAAAGAGCTAACTGCACAAATAAGGAGTCATTTGATTTTCCAGAAAAGGGATCAGCATTTGTAAAGTCTAGAGGTGTTTGAAAATCGAGACTTTCAGGGGATAGTAGATATAAAAGCATTGGCCTGTCATCAAAGGTATTTTGTGCTTTGGTTTTAAAATTTTTTAATTTATTCACTGTTTTGTCTGTTTATATTGCTATAAAGGAATATCTGAGACTGAGTAATTTATAAAGGAGAGAGGTTTATTTTGGCTCATGGTTCTGCAGGCTGTGTGGGAAACATGCTGCTGGCAACTGCTTCTGGTGAGGGCTTCAGGAAGCTTACAGCCATGGTGGAAGGTGAAGTATGAGCTGATGTGTCACATGGCAAGAGAAGAAGCAAGAGTGAGAGAAAGGATGTGCCTGGCTCCTTTAAACAAACGGATCTCATGTGAATTGTTAGAGTGAGAACTCACTCATTACCTCAGCACCAAGCCATTCATGAGGGATCTGACCCCTGTGACCTGAACACTTGAGGTAGAAACACTGGAAGTCTTGTATCAACATGAGATTTGGAGGGGTCAAAGCATCCAGACCATATCATTCACTTATTTACTTTTGTTTGTTTGTTTGTTTTTGAGACAGGGTCTTGCTCTGTCACCTAGACTGGAGTGCAGTGACATAATCATAGCTCACTGTAACCTCAAACTCCTGGGCTCCAGTGACTCCTCCCTCCTCAGCCCAGCTCATTAAAAAAAAAAATTTTTTTTATAGACCAGTGTTGCGGGAAGTCAGGGACCCCAAACGAAGGGACCAGCTGGAGCTGAGGCAGAAAAACATAAATTGTGAAGATTTCATGGACATTTATCACTTCCCTAATAATACTCTTATAATTTCTTATGCCTGTCTTTACTTTAATCTCTTAATCCCATTATCTTTATAAGCTGAGAATGTATGTCACCTCAGGATCACTATTGTACAAATTGATTGTAAAACATGTGTGTTTGAACAATATGAAATCAGTGCATCCTGAAAAAGAACAGAATAACAGCGATTTTCAGGGAACAAGGAACAATAACCATAAGGTCTGACTGCCTGTGGGATTGGGCAGAATAGTGCCATATTTTTCTTCTTGTAGAGAGCCTATAAACGGACATGTGAATAGGAGAGATATCACTGAATTCTTTTCCCAGCAAGGAATATTAATAATTAATACCCCGGGGAAAGAATATATTCCTCAGGGGAGGTCTATAAACAGCTGCTCTGGGAGTGTCTGTCTTATGCGGTTGAGATAAGGACTGAAATACGCCCTGGTCTCCTGCAGCACCCTCAGGCTTACTAGGATTGAGAAATTCCAGCCTAGTAAATTCTAGTCAGACCAGTTCTCTGCTCTCGAACTCTGTTTCCTGTTAAGATGTTTATCAAGACAATGTCAGCACAATGGGACATAGACCCTCATCAGTAATTCTAATTTTGCCTTCGCCTTGTGATCTTTATTGCCCTTTGAAGCATGTGATCTTTGTGACCTACTCCCTGTTTGTACACCCCCTCCCCTTTTAAAATCCCTAATGAAAACTTACTGGTTTTGAGGCTCGGGGTTGTCGTCATGGTCCTACCAATATGTGATGTCACCTCCGGAGGCCCAGCTGTAAAATTCCTCTCTTTGTACTCTTTCTCTTTATTTCTCAGATTGGCTGACACTTAGGGAAAATAGAAAAGAACCTACATTGAACTACTGGGGGCTGGTTCCCCCAATAGACCAGGTCTTGTCATATTGTTCAGCTACTTATTTACCCACTCATTTATTTATTTATTTATTATTAGTGAGAAAAGGTTGTATGGAGCCAGTTGGTTTTTTTTTTTTTTTTTTTTTTGAGACCAAGTCTCACTCTGTCACCCAGGCTGGAGTGCAGTGATGCAATCTTGGCTCACTGCAACCTCCACTTCCTGGGTTCAAGTGATTCTCCTGCCTCAGCCTCCTGAGTAGCTGGGATTACAGGGTTCTGCCACCACTCCTGGCTAATTTTTGTATTTTAGGTAGAGACAGGGTTCCACCATGTTGGCCAGGTTGGTCTCGAACTCCTGACCTCAAGCGACCTACCCACCTCAGCCTCCCAAAATGCTGGGATTACAGGAGTGAGCCATTGCACTTGACTCACTTAGGCTTTTTAACCAATCTAGTCCACCGGTTGGTTTGTGCATGTCCAGTAGTGCACCTACTGTGCACCAGTCCTGAGTAAGACATCAAACTGCAACCTTGGCGTGTTGGGCAACAAGCACCAACTGAATGATCTGGCGTAACCAGTCATATCTACAAGTATTCTGTGTGGGATAAGAGAGTAGCTGGTTTCAAGCCAATAAAATTCAAGGCAGGTAAGATGACTGGGTGGTTATGACACTGCTATCTCCTTCTCCTGGTAAAAATGCTTACCTGCTGTGGCTGCTCCCTCAGTGCTTCTACCTGGCACCTGACCTTTCAGTCTTCCTAATAAATCTGCCTGAGCTTCATCGTCTCCTCAGGTGCCACGAGGGGAGTTTGTCTGGAGACCCTTTGGGAGCTGATGTCAAATGCTCAACAAATGTTCTGTTAAGTTAGCACTGCAGTAGGCGGGAAAAGGAGAAGATTAAAGGAATAAAATATGCCCCGAAAAGTTTTGGAGAGCACTAGCCAGTGGGGACTCTGCTTTGTCATCTAAGGTGACCATAGGGTTGGCTGATGAATGATAACAATTTTCTGTAACACGTGGGCTTTTAATCTTCCTAACAGTCTGGAGGAAAATGTTAGATATGATGACAGGAGCAGTTTTATCATGTCATTAGGTAGTTTTAGATTCCATAGACACTAAATCCAGCAATGCCACAAGAATGCCTGTGCAAACAGGATCTGTGTTGATGCAGGCTTTAAGTTTCTTTTTCATTTTTGATATATACAAAGAAAACTCACTTCATCTAGCTTAAACAAATAAGGTGATTTTGTTAGGAGGATACAAAGTATCTAGCAGAATCCAGGAGAGCTGATGTTGCTGGGTCTCTCAAGGGACTGCCACCAGGTTCCCACAGGGCATCAGCCACCAGGAAGAAGCTCCCTCCCCCATCTTTTGCTTCCTGTTTTTGGTCTTTGGATTCCCCTCATTTATTTGCTTTATTCTTCCCTCCATACAGCCGCCTGCCTTTCTCTGCCTCTCCTGGGCTTCACATATTCAGTTCCAGACCTGAGCAACGATTGACTTGCTCTTGGTCCCTGTTATAAATTCCCAGGAAAAATAACAGAATTGGCTTCATGTGGTTCAGGTCTCCCCCTTGACCCATCAGCTATGGCCCTGGGGAGGTAGGTAGGGTGGCTTAGAGCATCATGGCTTCAGGGAGGCACGTAATTCTGGGTGGGAGTTAATAATCTCAGAGGAGATTGTGAATGATACAGATACCCCCAAACTAGCCTCTGGGACCTCTCTGATCTATTAGAGAGGTAGATTTCTGTTAAGGCACAATTGCTTTGCATTACAGGCTAGGAATTTACATGTAGGCCTGCAAGTCAGTGTTTCTGCTTTTTTGGAGGTTTACTTCATATCTGCACTGGGTGCTGTTGAAGAGGTGAACACTGGGTATATAATACTGTTCTTATTACTGTGTTACAACACACAACTGAGAAGTTCTAGGAGGGTACCGACGAGGCGATTATATCCAGGTTTAAATAAGGAGCTTTGCAGAAGTCGTATAGCTCATGATCATATATTTGAGCTATCTGGCAGAACAAATGGGTGTGTCCTCGACTGTCCCTGGTCCTTGAGTTTGGAGACACTTCTCTGCTATCCTTCCAAGGCTCTCTGCTATTCACCCATGCCCTCTTATCAACTTTAGTGTCCACCAATACCTGATAGGGACCTCACCCCGCCTAAAGCAGGATTTTTGGATTCTTGCCTTGAAGGTTTCTGCCCAATGCTGTTCCCCATACCTGAGATTCTTTTTACTTCCTTCCATGTCTCTAACTCATACATATCATTTAAGGTCAAGTTCAAGAACCATGTCTACCATGCACCTTTCTTTAAGATGTCATGGTTCACTGGGCTTCCTTACTTTAGAACTCATTCAGTAGTGATTCGCTGAGCAGTTATCATTCAGCAGAGTGCTGGCTGGTTATGTTTGCTAGGGCTGTTACAACAAAATACCACAGACTGGGTGGCAAACAAAAATTGAGGCTAGGTATGGTGGCTCACACCTGTAATCCCAGCACTTTGGGAGGCCGAGGCGGAAGGATCACTTGAGGTCAGGAGTTCGAGACCACCTGGCTAACATGGTGAAACCCTGTCTCTACCAAAAATATAAAAAATTAGTTGGGTGTGGTGGTGCGCACCTGTAGTCTCAGCTACACTGGGAGGCGGAGATTGCAGTGAGCCAAGATTGTGCCACTGCACTCTAGCCTGGGCAACAGAGTGAGACTTCGTCTCAAACCCCTCCCCACTGAAACAAAACAAAACAAACAAACAAACAAACAAAAAATTGATTTCCTCACAGCTATGAAGGTTAGAAGTCCAAGATCAAGGTGTCAGCAGGTTTGAATTCTTCTGAAGCCCCTCTCTTTGTTGTGCAGATAGTCTCCTTTTCACTGTCATTCCTCTGTGTATACACATAACATACCTGGTGTCTCTTTGTGTGACCAATTTTCCTCTTCTTGTAAAGATACAAGTCTGATTGGCCTTATTTTAACTTAATTACCTCTTTAAAGGCTCTATCTCCAAACACTATCACATTCTGAAGTAGGGGGCATAGGGACATTAACGTATGAATTTTGGAGGGACACAATTCAGCCCCTAACACCAGTGGAGACAGGGGTGAAGAAGATGTGCATCATCTTAGTGCTCCTGTAGTTTGACAGCGTGGTAAGGAACACAGGTGTTAAGCAACCATTTACGTGACTAGGCATTAGTTACCATTGTGGGATGATGCAAGAAGTAGAATACACAATACTGGAAAAGGTAGTCTGGTGAAGTGAGATTGAAAGTAATCTGAAGAAGTGAGATCTGAAAGAAGGATGGATGGGAGCCAGCAAGCTGAAGAGAGAAAGAGAGAGAGTCAAGTATTCCAGACAGGAAGATCAGCATTTGTGAATTCTGGGCAGTGGGGAAGAGCATGGCTATCCAGGGAATTGAAAGAACCAGTGTAACAAGGAGTGAGTGATGGGAGCTGGCACCAGAAAGTCAAAAGGGCCAGATTACACGGGACCTTATTTACTGACATCCTCATTTCTGTGCTTAGTATATCCTGTCTTGGACTGTTGTCAGAAAATCTTTTATGGGGGAGTGTTGGCATGCACGTTTTGCTTCTCCTTATGCTCCTT
This sequence comes from Rhinopithecus bieti, assembly GCF_001698545.2. Lineage (NCBI taxonomy): Eukaryota > Metazoa > Chordata > Mammalia > Primates > Cercopithecidae > Rhinopithecus > Rhinopithecus bieti. Next base: position 3,003,130 of record NW_016814655.1, on the reverse strand, counting down.
GAGGGAGAAGATCCTGTCTTCAACTCCTTTTGTATTCTCTCTCCATAATATGCAACATAGGGCTGGACATATAGTAAGTGCTCAAGAAATAAATTAAGTGGATATAATGAGAAATGAGATGAATAGAAGCACTCATTTGTCTAAATTAGGGGCTGACGCGATCTTGTTGGGTGTGTTTCTCCTAGAGGCTCTGAAAGGTGAGGACTTTTGGTACTATAATGCCACCTAGTGATTCTTCTTATTACAACAGCACAGGGGAGCAGGGTGGTGACTAGTCTTCTGTAATCCAGAAAATTGGAAATCAAACATTTTGTTTCATCAGCATAAATTGATTTGTCCAACCACCCATTCTTTCATCCATTCATCCATCTCTGTTGATGCCCCCTGCATCTCTTTCCTATGAGCTGAATATGTCACATGCCTTTCTACCTCCTGTGGTTCTTTGATTGCTTATATTTGGGTCTTTTTGTCCTCCTACAAGTAAGGTCTCAGATATCAGTATCTAGATTCTCTGAGCTCCCATTGTGCTTTCTGTTAAAATGGCATATACTAAATTATACCATCATATTGCGTTAGAATTAACTGTAGATGTTCCCTTCTGTCTTTCCCCCAATACAGATTGTGAATGCAAAGGACTGCCATAGTCACTTTGGTGCTTCCTGTGGGCAGCCTTGTGCCTACCATGCAGTAAGTTCTTTAAAAATTGTTTACTGGATTGAATTGCTGTCACCTATATAGGCCACCTGCTTATGAAATCTCTTTTAGGAGATCCCCTGGACATGGGAAGACACACAGCCCTGCACTTGACATCAGTGCAACATATGGGTGACCAGCGCCCTCTAGGTCTTTATTTTTGTTATATACCTTCAGAAATGTTACGGAGTTTCTCTGGATCATGGCAGTCCCACAAGCCGATGGTCCCAATGTGTAATCAGGTTTCCTGTGAACACACAAAGCAGCCTGAGCTGGGTTGCTGGTCCCATTTCAAGCTCATTTCTATTAGCTTGGCTTACAGTGTGGTTCAGCCTACCTCTCCAGTTCATCCGCCACCTCTCCAGCAACCTCCATGCATATTATGACTCAGCCACATTTCCCTCTTTTTGTTCACCAGATATATAGTGTCAGGTCATGAATGAGATGTCACTGCACAGTTGTCAATTTTCCTTGAATTAATTTATCAATCCAACACAGTTCTCATAAACTTGACCAACTTACTCTAAAAATTATAAGGGAGGATAAAGGTCCATGGATAGACAAAGCAATCTTGACACAGAAGAATTTGGAATGGGGGACTTGCACTTCAACCGTGATGACTAACTAAAAACCCACAGTGATAAAACCCTGTGCTACTGACACATGAACAAACCAGAGAGCTCAGAACATACTCATGTCTATTTGAAAACTTTCCTAAACCAATTTGGAAAGAATGGATTGTTTGACATGAGTTGTTGGAAAATTTGCTCACCCCATGGAGAAAAATATAGTTAGATCCCTATCTCACACCATATGGGAAGGAGAACTCCAGATTGATTAGATAACTGAATGTAACAAAGTAAAACTATGAAGCTAATAGATAGAAAAAAAATGATGGGTGAATACCTTTATGACATTGGGGTTAAGGAAGTCTAAATAATACCAAAAACTATATAAACTATAGAGGAAAAAAAGAACTAAAGAGCCACAGTATCAAAATTAAGGACTATTGTTCCCTTAAGGACATAAAGGCAGAGTTTCTAGTCTTCTAAAGCAGATTGATGTCCAGGCCTCTCAAAGATGTCTGCAAATCAAAAGAAAAAAGACCAATAGAAAAATAGACGAAGACGCTGAAAAGGCAGTTCACAGAAGGGAATCTCAAGTAGCCTATGAATGTATAAAGAAATGGTCAAAAAATTCACTAGTAGTTAGAGAAGTGAAAATGAAAGCAAAAAATGTACTTACACTACTTTCATCATATTGACAGAAATTAGAAAATTAGCTAATTAGATGAGTCAATATTTGCAAAGCACTTAGAATAGTATTTGGCATTTACTAAACACTTCATGAGTGTTTAATAAAAAAGACCCACTACGTTCTGGAAGGGATGGATGGAAGTGTTGGACGGAAACCCTTGTACAACACACTGGAGTACAGCCTAGGGTAGTAACTCTGGTACACAATCTTAAAGTGCTTGGTAAATACCCTGGGCTTGTACTAGGCTGTTGGACATCTTTGTGCTTTTGGAAAACTGTTCACTTCTGGCCAGATGAGTTTGAAAATATCACACCCTCTAGATAGTTACAGCCTTCTAGGTTCATGACTTGGCTGGGGTACAGAGATTTTGTGAGAATAAAAAGTGCACACCTTCCTCCAGTAGGGCACATGACATGGGAAAGAGAGTAGAGGCTGTTTTTCAGCCTCCATTGCCCCATGGTTGGATGTGTTTGTGCAGGACGCAGCTGCATAAGCAAATGTCCCTGTGCATCCCTATGACTTTAACAGTTTTGCTCGTTGGCATATATTTCAGAGGAATTTGCGCAGAGGTCCATAAGGGACCACGGACAAGGACGATCGTGGCTGTATTACTTGATGTATTGGAGAATTAGAGGCAGCCTTGTTACCTAACACCTCGGGAATGGAAGTGAAGTGTGGTAGATGCCCCTTCTGAAACGCTGTGCAGTACTCAGAAGCAATGAACTAGAATATGCTTGCCAATCGCAACGAGGACACGTCCTTAAAAAGAATTTTGAGTGAAAAAAGTAGAAAATAAGATAATCTCCAAAGTCCAGTAGCATTATTTAAACATTTTTTAAAATACACTGATAAAATGCTGTACATTTCCCAAAATACATATGGAAGTACAGTAGCATGAATACCTATGGGGTTGAGGATAGGGGTTGGGCGTAGAGGTGGGGATAAAGGGAGAAAATAAAACCAGATAGGAGTCTTACACATTTCACGAACCAAGGAGTATAATTATTTCAACTATTTGTACCTGAAGTCCAGAAAGAGTGGAGGCAGAGGGGAGAGAAGAGGGCGAAGAAACGGTTTTGGGAGTGGGATCCCAGAAGAAAGATTTTCGTGATGTGGTGCTACATACGTTTTTCCAGGATGCCTTAAGCTCTGCACCCTATTTTTCTCACCACTAATATTAGATTAAATCCTTTGAAGACAGCATCTGTGGTTTCTCTACTTCAGCTGTCCCTCCGTGTCTTGCACACAGTAGCTGTTTTACAAGGGTTGAACTGACTGGAAGTGAGATTATTCCTCGTTGTTTTAGAAGGCAGAGAGTAGCCGTCTGTCCTTCCCTCATCCGGCAACTTCTGCTCCACATTTCCTTCCAAGCGTTAGTCCTCGGTTCTCCATGCTTGGCTCCCGGGTGTCCCCCACCGTCCTTTCTGGATGGCCTCTTCCCATTCGCTCACTTCTTTCTCCTGGGTGTCTCCATCTGCTCGCACTGTGGGACTCCTCCCAGCCTCTCAGGGGCACCGCTCCCTTATTTCCTTGGCTCCGCCCCATTCGGGAGATATTTGCATATTTCTCTGAGGAACCCTGCCCAGGTGCCAGCTTCAGAAGCTCCTCCCCTTTCGAATTCCCGCTAGCGCCCCTAGAGGGCGTGTCGGTTGCCAGGCGACGGGACGACGCGCCGAGCGCGGGTTTCCGCTCGGGGCGGGAGATAGAGACAGCGCGTCGCGCCTTTAGCATCTTTCCCAGACTCCTGCCCAGCTCCTGCGATCTCCACAGCAGCCTCTGAGGCCGCCCCCAGAGAGCATCAGGATGGCTGAGGTCAGGAGTCAGCGCCCTTCTGTCGCCTCTCCCTTGACCCCTCCCCATTGTCCCTCTCCTGCTGATGATTGTTACAAACGGTGATTCCAATATTCCCCCCCCATCAACATCTTATCTGTCTGCACCCTTACTCACTCCCCCGCCTTTCTCCGTTGGCTCTGGTCCCTTTACCTCCTGTTTCTCCTTCAATTGTGTGGACACCCCCTACCCCCACTGTGGCATCGGCGTTATACTAAGTGTGGTAGGAAATTAGTGAATTCTGAAATCCACACGTGACATGCACCCAGCCCTAGATCTTTAGTCATGGAGTGATACCTCAAGAGAGGCTCACGCAGAAATATTGGAGATGTCTTATCTCACAGGAGAAACCTGGCAGAAAGCTTCACAGATGCCTGCTGTTATCCCAATCAATGGCCCTTGTCCACCTGTCACACCCTGATTTCCTAATATATGATCACCTGCTGTCACACATCTTCATTAAGGCTCTTCTGCCCAACACCACTGCCCTGTGTGTTCATTGACTCCTGTGTTAACATCTTGTATCACCCCACCACTACCCCATATTACAGTACACCCCATTTTCAGCCTCTCTAATGAGGGGTTATTTCTGCAACCCTTCAATGACACCCTGCCTGCCCCCCAGCCCCCTCATTTATAACCTCAAGAGCCTCGGGTCCCTGTCATTACTTGCCATTCACAGTCCCCATCCACTGTTGGCCTACCTAAATCCTTCATGGCCCCATCAGAGCCCTTTGCCTATCACCCATCCCACGGTCTTTTCCAGCCAGGACCAGCTACATGATTTGCAAGGCCTGATGCAAAGTGAAAACACAAAATCTCTTAAAAAATTACAACGAATTTTAAGACAGAACAACAGAGCATTCAACCAAGAATGGGACCTTTCTGAGCAAGGGGCCCTGTGCAACTGACCAGTTTTCACTCCCATGAAGCCAGCCCAAGCCCCATCTTCTTTCAGCACCATCATGCTCCACACCCCCGACCCCGTTCTAGTTACTCCCTTGCTTCCTCTGCACCATTCACATCCCTTCATCATTGCTTTTCCTCTTTCTCTAGCTTTATAAATTCCATCTTCCTGTGATCAACACCTCCTTCCTTTCCTTATCATACGATCTCTTTCTTATCATCCGTCTTCCTCACTCCTGGTCTCCATCACTCTCATCTCTCTCTGACATCCATGCTGCTGTGACCACATCACTTCTCCCCATTACCCATTGTCATTTGCATCTCTCTTTCCATTTCCTTTCTTCTTCCTTCTAGTTCTTTATTGTCCCATTATTGCTTTTGAGTGTTTTCTCCTCTTTTCTCCCACTAGTCATCTTTGTTTATTTCATTCTTCATTCCCAGTAGGAAAGCCCCAGCCTCCCAGAGGCACCGACCCCTCATTTCCTTGGCTCTGCCCTATTCAGGATATATTTGCATATTTCTCTGAGGAACCCTGCCTAGATGCCGGCCTCAGAAGCTCCTCCACTATTATGGATTAGTTATTTCCATTTCCCTCTTTCTGTTACTCCTCTCGCTTCTTCCTTTCTTCTGCTTTTCTTCTTACTTGACCTCAGCCAACTTTCTCGCCTCTGCTTTCACCATTCTCTATTTTCCCTCTGGCCTCACCTTATATTGCAGTTCTCTTTTCCTTTTTCCTTTTCCTTCTCCCCACTAATTGATATTCCCAGAACTTAGGACAGGACAGTGCCTGGCACATAGCAAACACTCAGTGAATAGGTGAAGAATAAAGAAATGCCACAGTTCCTTTCTGATCGGTTCATGTTGATTTCATGCTTCTGAAACAGATACTATTATATACTATAACAGTGGAAATATCAACTGTTTATTGGCCAAAGCTAAGAGATTATTTTTCCTTTGCTGTTAAAAGTAATATACTTTTAATAACAATAGGAACAAATCTCTTTTGTTCCTAAAAGTTTCTTCAAAACTTTTCCTTCTTTGGTATTTTTCCATTCCTGTGCTAAGTAAACAGGTAAAACTTGGACTGCAAACAAATCATTAGGCTGCTGATCAGGTGTTGACATTAATACCATTTACAGGGATGGAACCAAGAACATTGTAGTGATAAATTTTTGTGTGTGCTTATGTTTAGCATCAACAAGGGAGAAGTACAGAGCAGCAGCAACACCGTATTTCCTTAATATGGTTTTTCCTCCTTTGTAGAATTACTACATTGTGGTCTTTGCAATAATCTGCTTTCAGTCAGGAAGAAAAACCTATGTGAATTTAAAATTAATACTAAAGTTGTTATACAAAATGCTATAGATATGCTTGTGACTCTACATTTCTTTTAATTTACAAAGACTGTGTTTTGCTTGCATGTCATCATTAGAGATTTAATTAATAGTACAAGTGTTTTTGAAAACCAAAAATATGTAGACTTTCTCCATATTGGGCAAGACAGGCTTGTCAAATAGAAGGTAAACTAGACTCCTTAAAATCTTCAGGGTGAATTGAAATTTTACTTTATTATTGGGACTAGAGATTGTTTCAGTTGGTTTCTTTTAGCAAGAGAGTGTTGATACCAAGGCCCTTTGTAGAGTAGAATATTAAAACATAATGTTGCAAATGTAAGTAAGACCTTGCAAGCCTTATGACTACTTTGCTCAAAAGTATTGAGTGGTTCCCTGTGGCTTGCAGAATAATGCAATCCATACTCCTTGGAATGTAATTCAGTGTCTTCACTGTGTGTCTCTAACTCCCTCGCTAGTGCTTGGCTTCCTTCTCCCTGTCATACCTCTTATCCTTTTCTAAAATGTGCACAGACTTTTTTAAACCTTTATTTTAGGTTCAGGGATAAATGTGTAGGTTTGTTATATAGGTTAATTGAATGTCACAAGGGTTTGGCATACAGATTATTTCATCACCCAAGTAGTAAGCATAGTACCTGATAGGTAATTTTTCAGTTCTTTACCCCTCCCACCTTCTACCCTCAAGTAGGCCCCAGTGTCTGTTCCCTTCTTTGTGTCCATGTGTACTTAGTGTTTAGCTCCCAGTTATAAGTGAGAACATGTATTTGGTATTCTGTTCCTGCATTAGTTAGGATAATGGCCTCTAGCTCCATCCATGTTGCTGCAAAGGACATGATCTCATTCTTTTTTTATGGCTGAGTAGTATTCCATGGTGTATATGTACTATGTTTTTCCTTTTTTGTTTTGAGATGGAGTCTCACTCTGTTGCCAGGCTGGAGTGCAGTGGACAATCTCGGCTCACTGCAACCTCTGCCTCCCTGGTTCAAACGATTCTCCTGCCTCAGACTCCCGAGTAGCTGGGATTACAGGTGCCCACCACCATACCCAGGTAATTTTTATATTTTTAGTAGAGATGGGGTTTCACCATGTTGGCCAGGCTGGTCTTGAACTCCTGACCTCAGGCGATCCACCCGCCTTGGCCTCCCAAAGTGCTGGGATTACAGGTGTTAGCCACTGTGCCCGGCCCATGTACCATATTTTCTTTATCCAGTCTATTGTAGATGACATTTAGGTCAATTCTATGTCTTTGCTATTGGGAATAGTGCTGTGATGAGCGTACGCATGCATGTGTCTTTATGGTAGAATGATTTATATTCCTTTGGGTATATATCCAGTAATGGAATTTCTGGGTCAAGTGGTAATTCTAAGTTATTTGAGAAATTGCCACACTGCTTTCTATAATGGCTGAACTAATTTACATTCCCACCAGCAGAGTATGTTCCCTTTTCTCTACAACCTTGCCAGCATCTGTTATTTTTTTACTTTTTAATGAAGCCATTCTGACTGGTGTGAGATGGTATCTCATTGTGGTTTTGATTTGCATTTCTCTAATGATTAGCGATGTTGAGCATTTTTTTCATATGCTTGTTGTCTGTGTGTATGTCTTCTTTTGAAAAGTGTCTGTTTATATCCTTTGTCCACTTTTTAATGGGGATGTTTGTTTTTTGCTTGTTATTTTATTTAAGTCCCTTATAGATTCAGAATATTAGACCTTTGTTGGATGCACAGTTTGCAAATGTTTTCTCCCATTCTGTGGGTTATCTGTTTACTCTGTTGATAGTTTTTTTTTGGTTTTTTGGTTTTTTGTTTTTGTTTTTTGTTTTTTTTTGCTGTGCAGAGGCTCTTTAGTTTAATTAAGTCCCATTTGTCAATTTTGTTTTTGTTGCAATTGCTTTTAGCATCTTTGTCATGAGATGCTTGTCAGGGCCTATGTCCGGAATGGTATTTCCTAGGTCATCTTTCAGGGTTTTTATAGTTTTAGGTTTTACATTTAAGTCTTTAATACATCTTGAATTGATTTTTGTATATGGTATAAAGACGGAGTCCGGTTTCAATCTTCTGCATATGGCTAGCCTATTATCCCAGCACCATTTATTGAATGGAGAATACTTTTCCTATTGCTTTTTTGTTGACTTTGTCAAAAATCAGATGGTTGTAGCTGTGCCGCATTATTTCTGGACTCTATTCTGTTCCGTTCATCCCTCTTATTCTTTAGCCAGCTTGGATACTTGCTTGGCACTGAGCTTTGCTCAAGCTTTGCCATCTGCTGGGAATGCCCCTTTTCTCCATATTCCCCTGTGAAAATTCCACTTTTCCTTCTGGGCCTGCTCAAATGCCAATTCTTTTCTAAGATTTTTTTTTTTTTTTTTTTTTTTTTTTTTTTTTATTCTTGCTGCTGGGAATAATTCTCTTTCTGTGGGTTCATAGAGAACTTTGAATACATTTTATGGTAGGGATCAAATCAAATTCTATGCTTTCATTAACTGCATTCATACCCCACCAGGAATTAAGTATAAATTCCCTATGGATAAGCTGTTTATTCTTCATCTTGGTATCTCTTACAGAATCCATCACAGAATTTATATATGGCAGATGTTCAGTAAATACTTGCTCAATGAATGAATAAATATATTAACCACACCCATTCTTCTTCATTATTGTGTTGTACATAACAAGGAGTAGGTGGATTTGTTTGCTAGGGCAGCCATAACAAAGCACCACAAACTGGGTGGCTTACTCCAGTCTGAGTTCATCTTAACTTATTAAATGACTCTGTTCCAAATAAGGTCAGATTAGCAGAGTTAGGACTTCAAAATACCTTTTTGGGGGACACGGTTCAACCCCGAAAAGTAGAGAAAGAAGAATTCTGATATAACTTACTCTTAGGTTCTCATCTAAGTAATAGCCAGACTTGCTTGAATTATATCTATATGTCTGGGCTTATATTTTTCAATAATTTGTTTCCCATCTAACCATGGAAAGCAAATGTGGAAAAGTTCCATGAGTATTGCATAGGGGCATTTTAGGACACTGTGGGGCATGACCTAGCCTATATTTCTGAGGGATAAAAATGATGGAATCTCTTTTGGGAGACAAGTCCATATTTCAGATGAGTTTCACTGTATATGTGATTTCATGATATCTATGCCAAGATCTTCCTATGTCTGGCCTCAACACACCGTGGCCACCCCCGCTGCCCTTTGCAGTCTTAGGGGCAATAAGAAACAGGGCCCAATGAAAAGAGACTAGGGTTGGAATAATCATAACAGCTCTGAAAATTCATTGAATTCCTACTATTTACCAGGCATTTGGCTAAGTGTTTAACATCAGTGATCTCATTTAATCTAATGCTTAGCAACACCATGTGGTGGGAACTGTTATTATCCTAATGCATATATATTCTGCATACATATTCCAATGCATATATGTATGTATATGTAATGTAAATATAAATGTATAATGTGTATGTATGTGTGTATATATGTGTACACACATATATATGTACATAAGCATCAGGGTCTGAACAAGGACCTTTCCTTTCATATAATCTTAATTTTTCTGCTTATCTGTGGTTTTAATTTTGCTCGTATGGAGGTGTTTCATTCAGAGATAATAGCAGTAATTCCTTGATAGTAATGATGTAGATGTTGCAATGCCCTTTCCCATCCCTGCTTTTTTTCTATAGGAAAAGGGCGAAAAACAAGTCCTGGAAGAATCTGCATTTGAAGAAATGGAAAGAGATTTTCAGGGAGTTCTTCATGAACTTTCAGGAGACAAAAGTCTGGACAAATTTCGGATTGAATATGAGAGGCTTCATGCTGTCATGAAAAAGTCTTATGACAATGAAAAGCGTCTGATGGCCAAATGCAGAGAGCTAAATGCAGAGATTGTAGTGAATTCCGCAAAGGTCGCCACTGCCCTTAAGCTCTCTCAGGATGATCAGACCACCATTGCATCCCTAAAGAAGGTCAGTGATCTTCTAGAAATGGAATGAACCTGAATTTAAAACATCATTCTCTCATTACATTGGCACCTCTAGGCTGGTAGTAAATGAGTTATTAGGTAAAAATTTACATGATTTTATATTCATTAAGCCTAAGGAATAATGTTCATTTTCAAAGAAAATGATTTTTTAGCCTAGGTGAATCATATCATGCAGAAAATAATGGAGAATCTTACTGGCTTGGTTTCTGAGAAAAGATTTAGAGATAAGTAAATTCAATATTTGGAATCTCAATATGTCTTATTTGATGCATGATGAGTAATTTAATACCTCATGATGATAGCTTAACTGTTAAAGATATTTTCATATTTCTGCTTTTTCCACTGTTTTAGTAAAGATTGCCTTGAGAATTCCCAGGTAGTAGTTTTCATGACCTTTCTTCCTAGCACCCCTTTTCTTTCCTCTCAATCCTCCCAGTTCCTCATAATAGGAGAACAGAGATTCAGTCTGGGGATACTGAGGATGTATTGCCTTGTTTTACACTAGATTTTTTTCATCCTTAAATGTGTTGCATTATTTTGAAGTAAAATATAAACGTTCCTTGTTGACTCATGATGATAAGAGGTTGAAACATAATTAAAACCCTAAATATGAGAAACAATTTATAAAATTTTTAGACAGTTGCCTTGATATCATGCAATTAGATGCCACCCAGTTCAAATGAATTTCCAAGTCCAGCACTAAATATGGATTATCAATTATCTTAGAAACTATTCACTTTTAAGTGCTATTTTAAAATTTATTGTCATGTTAGCCTCCTAACTGGTCTCCTTGCCTGCAGAAGACATGTCCTTCTTTATTCCATCCTTGCTGAGAAACCAATATAAGAAGGCTTTAAGTTGTTTTATAATGGAAAAAAATTTTTTCATTGCAAATTTAAAAACTGATGATGGGCGGGGAGTGGTGGCTCATGCCTGTAATCCCAGCACTTTGGGAGGCCGAGGTAGATGGATCACTTGAGGTCAGGAGACCAGATTGGACAACATGGTGAAACCCCGTCTCTACCGAAAATACAAAAATTAGCTGGGTGTGGTGGCATGTGCCTATAGTCCCAGCTAGTTGGGAGGCTGAGGCAATAGAATCACTTGAACCAGAAGGTGGAAGTTGCAGTGAGCCGAGATTGTGCCACTGCACTCCAGCCTTGGCAACAGAGCAAGACTCTGTCTCAAAAAACAAAACAAAACAAAAACCCCAAAACATACAAACAAAATCTGGAAATGGAAGTCATGAATGGATTAAAATCTAATTAGTAAAGTTGATTTGGATAAAACTTTTGTAATCTTTTTTAAATGTAAATATCTTTCATTTGTGTTGCTAAATATAGCACATATGGTTGCTACATAACAAATATTCCACAAACCGACATTTTACTTTGAATCACTGAATTATTTGCTATAGTTACCCAAGGTAATCTGTCTAATGTAATAGTGACCATGAATTTGTTACATTAAATACTCTTTTCCACCCATTTTATTCCTTGTCAATATACAAGTGGAATATTTTAACCGAAAGCTTATAGGTTCTTATCTATTTAAAAGACCCACATTCTACTTGACAGAATTTTGCAAGAAAGTTAAGTGGTAGCCTAAAACTCAAAGCTGTTGTGTATTAGTTGGTCATCACATTGCATTAAAGAAATACCTGAGACTGGGTAATTTATAAAGAAAAGAGGCTTACTTGGCTAATGGTTCTGCAGGCTGTTCAGGAAGCATAACACTGGCATCTGCTCAGCTTCTTGGGAGGCCTCAGGAAACTTAACAATCATGGCAGAAGGCCAAGTGGAGCAGATGCTTCACATGGGCCAGAGCAGGAGCAAGAGAGGGAGAGGGGAGGTGTCACACACTTTTTTTTTTAAACTTTTAAGTGCAGGAGTACATGTGCAGGTTTGTTACATAGGTAAACGTGTATCATGGGGGTTTGTTGTACAGATTATTTAATCACCAGGTATTAAGCCTAGTATCCATTAGTTATTGTTCCTTATCCTCTCCCTCCTCCTACTCTTCACCCTCTGAAAGGCCCCAGTGTGTTATTCCCCTCTAGGTGTCCATGTGTTTTTATCATTTAGCTCGCATCTATAAGTGAGAACATGTGGTATTTGGTTGTCGTTTCTTGTGTTAGTTTGCTAAGGATAATGGACTCTAGCTCCATCCATGTCCTTGCAAAGGACATGATCTTGTACTTTTTTATGGCTGCATAGTATTTCATGATATACATGTACCACATTTTCTTTATCCAGTCTATCATTGATGGGCATTTGGGTTGGTTCCAAGTCTTTGCTATTGTCAATAGCACTGTGATGAACATATGTGTGAATCACACACTTTTAAATGACCAGATCTCGTAAGAACTCACTCACCATCACAAGGACAGTACCAAGAGGATGGTGCTAAACCATTCATGAGAAATCCGCCCCCATGATTCAATCACCTCCCACTAGGCCCCACCTCCAACATTGGGGATTACATTTCAATATGAGATTTTGGCAGGGACATACATCCAAATTATGTCATGTTGCAAAATTTACTGTTTGTTGCTCCTTTACTGGAACTGCTGTAATTCACTTTTAAGTATTTATGTCAATATTGCACATTGCAGTTTATAATAGTAAGGAAGCCAAACCTGCGTGGGTCATTGCCTCCATTCCCTGTTATGGGTTTTTCCCATATATAAGCATTTGATGAGAAGGCTTGGGCTTGAGTTTCTGAAAAATGGGAATTACCAAGGTTGTTTGGTACAATTAGGTAACAGTAAAGAATAGCATTGTGTGGGTTGTTCTAAAGCTCACAATGCCACTAGGAGCTCACTTGGGACCAGATGATAAAATGTATTTTTTATTTACAAATCTATCGAGAGGTTTAATTCAGTCTGTCAATTTAGGACTCGGATCTATGATCATTCCTCATGTGATAAAACTTAACTGTTTTTCCTTTTAATATCTGGACTTGGAAAGCACATAAACTTTCCCTTCTAATTTTGCAAACCTTGCGGTAAGTGAGCCTTGTAGCCACACTTAGCTACACAAGAAAAAATACCCTCTGCCAGTCCCTACTTTATTTTATTTTTATTTATTTATTTTTTTCGAGACAGGGTCTTGCCCTGTCATCCAGGCTGGAGTGCAGTGGCATGATTGCAGCTCACTGCAGCTTCAGATTCCTGGGCTCAAGAGGTCTTCTAGCCTTTGCCTCCCTAGTAGCTGGGACTACAGGCCTGTACCACCATGTCCAGTCCAGTCCTCCTCTTTCAATGTGCTATTCACTATTGACTAGCTCATGTTAAACAATTTAGTCAATGCACCTTTATACAACTACGCTGTGGTTATGGTGTTATTCTGTTTGCTAGTTTATCTTGCATCTAGAACCCAGTTTGGTCTTTCTCACTGATATCCTATGGCCCATCTAGGAAATTGAAAAGGCCTGGAAGATGGTGGACTCAGCCTATGACAAAGAGCAGAAGGCCAAGGAGACGATTCTTGCTCTGAAAGAGGAAATAGTGAACCTGACCAAACTAGTTGAGCAAGGGTCTGGACTGTCAATGGACCAGGATAGCAAGTAGGTCATAGCCTTGTTGATGTATGTTGAACTTGCCTTTGCAGAGGCCTCCTTCAATAGACAGCCTGGGGCTTGCCAGTGTCTTCTTGAACATTCTCTGTGATACAAAACTCTTCTTTATTGGGTTCTCAGAGATTGTTTTCTGTCTATTGCATTTTAAGTAATGCTCTTTTCTCCACACCTAAGAACTTCTAATTCGTGGTTATCTTAAACTTCTGACTCCATAGGAATTCAGTAGTATAGTTTCAAAATGAATAAGATGTTAGGTTTATTTATTTCTCTTTGACTTGTGTAGAATATAAATGACTGATTTTCTGCCCAGAGTCCCAGCTTCTCCCACCTACTCCCCATGATCAATCTCATCACCATCCCTCCCACCCTTCAGTTTCTAGGCCAGAAAACAGAGCTGCTCTTCCCTCCTGCTGCTCCTCCATCTCTTAAAGCCACTGTCTTGTGGACTTGGTCTTCTAAGCATGGCCTTTTACTCCTTCTGGTCACCAGTGCTACTGCCTTGGTTCAGGCCTCCTATTCTCTGCCAGATTTGGCAGTAGCCTCCTAACTGGTCTCCCTGACTGCAGAAGACATGTCCTTCTTTATTCCATCATTGCTACCAAATCTAGGCTCCTGAAACACATGTGCACCTATCCCCAGCATAAACACTTTCAATAGCTACCCATACCCAAAGGATAAAGCCCAGACTCTTGAATGTGTCATCCAGAGCCCTTTGAGAATCTGCCCCAATCAGCCTCTCTAGCCTCGTGCCAGCCCATCAAGTTGCTCACACCTCCATGCCTTTGTACATGCTGCTTTCCATGCTCAGAATGCCTTTTCTTCCATTCTCCCCATGATCACCTTTTATGCCTCCTTTAAGACCCATCTCAAACACTGTCTTAACTTCATCACCATCAGCATCACTCTTCCAACATCCTCTCCACATCCAGACTCCAATGACCACACAGAAAGTCACTATGTTTTCTATTTCCATAAGACCCAACATTTACCTCCAGTATGGCACTGATCAGATTGTATTGAAAATTATTTGTTGATGTGCTTCTCTACCCACTAGGCTGTGAACTCCCTGAAGGAAGACACCTTTATATCCCCTCCAGGAGCCCAGCACTGTATGGGGCATGCAAAACATGGCATCAATGAATGAATCAAGAATGAACATACACTTCCTTGGGCAACCAAGGAAATTAACCAGATCTGATGTTGCTATTTAAGTTTCTTATGTTTTTTTGATGCGTTGATCCAACATTGACAGATAGTTCTAAGTACAGGTGTTGGGACAGGGAATAGGAAATAAAAACAGAAAATATGATGCCTGTAGTGTGGGCTTTATCTTCTCGTTAAGGAAGTCAAGCATATTCAGAGCAACTACTGAAGAGGAATGCGAGGGAACTGATTCAGATACAAGGCATTTTAAACAAGCATTGGAAGAGGGTGAGGAGGAGAACTGAAGAAAGAACCCAGCCCATAATTTTATCTTTAACAGTGTGCCCAGGCGTAACTGTCTGTCTTCATAGTAACCTTAGAATTTGAGGTTTTATTTCTGGAGTAGAATTTGAGTGCAGGTTTAAAGTTTCCTTATTAAACATTTGTTACATCAGAGGTGTTGGTAAATACATTTTGTCAAATTACTGTGTTTTGAGCAGTCATTTGATGACTGTCAGCTGCAAGAGTCTGCAGTGCAAGTTCTCCTCTGCCTTCTCAGCTCCAAGAACTGCCTTGTTCTACATTCATTCTGCTGCAGAGGTCGTATCAGACACTGAGCTTCCACTTGCAAAGTGCTAATTCTGCAGAAAGTCGTGCCAAATCATATGGAATGGCTTTTGAAATTTGGAGGTAACTGGTTTACAATTCAAATCAATAAATATTGTCACATAACCTCCAAAAATGGACATCATGAATGATTTTCCCAATTTTGTTCTTCGTAACATTTTATCTGGGCTGCATTCATTTGGGAGAAACTAATCTCTTTGGGTAAATGGATAGAAAACTAGCAAAGCATATTATTTGGTTCTGTTTATGTTTTATTCTAGAGTTTATAGCTGTGATCATAGCCCTCCAGTGGATATATTAAACAAATAATTTCCTAAATTGACATCTGCTTAGGATTAATTACCAGAGTTCACAATAGCAACATAGTCTTATTGTAACAAATTCAAGTAATACAGAGGTGTGGAAAGTATCAACCTCCACAACCTTCCACCCTAAATTTTTCAGAGATAATCAGTGATATGTTTTTCTGGGCTTCTGTAAAACACACACACACACACACACACACACACACACACACACACACACACTCTCATGCATGAATAGACATTGTATTTTCTTAAAGATAAAAAAATAAATTATACTATGCATGTTATCTTTAGTACTTCTTTCCAGTTAACATCTCACAATCTGATCCCATATCATGGCATAAAGATCTTTCTCTTTAATGCCTGAATAGTGTTAATCATTGACCTGACATCTTTCTCATGAAAATGAGCTCAGAGAATGATATGAAGGACCCCTGAGCAGGTGGCCATTTAGTCTGACTCCTATGTTCTTCCTATTTAGCATCCGAGATTTACTGAAGTTCAAAGAAGAAGTGACAAAGGAGAGAGACCAGCTCTTATCAGAAGTGGTAAAATTACGAGAATCGCTAGCTCAGACCACTGAACAGCAGCAGGAAACAGAGCGATCCAAAGAGGAGGCTGAACACACCATCAGTCAGGTCTGCCATGGAGGGCAAGAAGAAGGAAGATTTCCTTCCAGAGGATGTTTGTCCTTCCACAGTCTCTATTCCCTTCTTGTTCCTTTCTCAAATTTACCCCCTTGTGCCCAAGTGAAGCATCCTCAGTTCTGCTTATCTCTTTAGTTTGTTCTCTGGAGAGGAGCTTTACTTGAATTGAGCGACTTGATTTGTTCTTTCTCTGCATGCTCTGTCTGAGAAGTCACTGAGGCAGGCACTCCCTACTTACAGTTCTGGCTCAAAAAGATGATCCCCACGAAGGCCAGGGGCCCAGCACCTGGGGATGGTGGGAGTCATTTCTTTGGCCCTTCTTATTTATTTATTTATTTTTTATTAGAAAGCCATTTAGTGGACTCCTTCTGAACACTTTTATATAAAGCCCGAAGTCAAATAGATCATATACAATATGCAGTCCCCAAGAGAAAAACGTGAGACTTCTTTGAACATGAGATAAGAAAAATGCTTTTCATAGAATTTGGACATCAAGATAAACGTATAGTGCTCTCTTTAGCAATATCCAAGGTCATGCAAAACACAATTTTATAGTTAGGGTAGCTAGTCCCGTTTTATTTAATCCCTATTGATAGAGAATCGGATGAATTCTTTCCATGTTTAATGCCCCTAGAACTCTGAGCTTCCATATGTATTTGATTTTGTACCATACTTTGTGGATTTGTTGCCCACCATCAGAGTAGTCATTTGGTTTCAAGGCCCCGAGAAACAGTATAGAATATTCCTGAAAAGTTTGAACACTGGGGCTCAAGGATGTCTGCCCTATAGGGGAAATGCTACTACAAAGTGACTGCCCTGACAATCACAGACCTGAGAGAGCAGGGTGGGGTTTGACTGGCTGAGGCCTGCCATGGTCAGGGCTCATCTCTTTCTCTCTTGTCCTTCCCGCACCCTCTAGTTCCAACAAGAAATCCAGCAACGTCAGAATGAAGCTTCCAGGGAGTTCCGGAAGAAGGAAAAACTAGAGAAAGAGCTCAAGCAGATTCAGACAGACATGGACAGCAGGCAGACAGAAATAAAAGCCTTGCAGCAGTATGTGCAGAAGAGCAAGGAGGAACTTCAGAAGCTGGAGCAGCAGCTGAAGGAGCAGAAGGTGAGTTGGGTGTGGGCCTTTGCTAAAAAAACAAGAAAAACCCAGAATGGCACCTTTGTTCACACCCATTTGTGCATTTTGAATTCTCTTGGAAAGCAGCAAATTCCCTTCACTACTCGTGGTGATGATGTAAAACTTAGCATTGCAATTTGGTCTTTGAATGGCTCTTATGAGGTAGTTATGCCCCCCTTTTAAAATTTTCCAGCTCTAACAGGTTAATAAGTTTCCTTTTAACCTTTTATTGACCTATACTACACATATAGAAAAGTGTATATGTCACAAGTCAGCTTGATGAATTTTAACCACTCAACCGCATCTTGGTCACCTGCTCCCAGCCGGAGATACAGAACATTCCAGCACCCCCAGAAGCCCTTTTGTGCTCCCTTTTAGTCATTCTCCCCCTAAAGTACCACCTCTATCCTGAATTCTAAGCAGAGTTTGGTTTTGCCTGTCTTCATACTTTACAGAAATAAAATATTACAGGATATATTCTTTGTGTCTAACTTCTGTTATATTCTGTTTGTGAGATTCAGTCATGTTGTTGCCATGTAGTTATAGACTTGTGACACCCAATATGGTAACCCTTAGCAACAAGTGGCTATTTAAATTCAACTTTATTAAAATGAAATTAAATTAAAAATTCATTTCCTTGGTTATACCAGCATCATTTCAAGTACTCAGTAGCCACAGGTGGCTAGTCAATGCCATATTAGCACAGACAGAGAACATTTACATCACTGCAGAAAGCTCTACTGGACAGAGCTCAGTAGACCATAAACTCTCATTGCTGTACAGTATTCCATTGGGTGAGTATAACAATTTATTTTTAACAGTTTTATTTTATTTATTTTATTTTATTATTATTTTCTTTTGAGATGGAGTCTCTCTGTCACCCAGGCTGGAGTATAGTGGCATGATCTCAGCTCACTGTAACCTCCACCTCCTGGGTTGAAGTGATTCTCCTGCCTCAGTCTCCCGAGTAGCTGGAGTCCGCCACCATGCCTGGCTAATTTTTATATCTTTAGTAGAGACAGGGTGTCACCATGTTGGCCAGGCTGGTCTCGAGCTCCTGACCTCAAGTAATCCAACTGTCTCAGCCTCCCAAGGTGCTGGGATTATAGGCATGAGCCACCGCGCCCGGCCAACAGGTTTATTTTTAATTTATTTTCAAGTTTAGCAAACTATGGTCAGTCTTTATTTATTTTTACTATGGGACTGTTTTTAACGCTTTCTCTATTATAGCAGTTTAAGGTGACACAAGTATTGGTAATTGTATTATGTTTTCTCTCATTTCTTAAAGAAGCAATTCATTTAATTGAAAAGTCTTTTCTTAAATATGTTTTCCTCAGGAAGCTTGTTTCCAAAGACTTGTCAAGTCGTATAGCAGTTTTATACTCAAAAATAGATACAAGTATACCTTTTTTTGTCCATTGCTCTATTAATTTTATGTAAAGCCAGAAGTCAAATAGATAATTCACAATGTGCAGCCTCCAGCAGAAAAACATGAGACTTCTTTGAGCATGAAACATAAGAGAGAGGCTTTTGGACATCAGGATAAAAACTATCCTCCTATGAAACACAATTTCATTTTTAGCATAGCCAGTTACATTTTATTTAGTCCCTATTGATGGACAATTGGTTGGATTCTTTTCATGCTTAATTTTTGTGTGCATGGGAGTTATATTTTGCAGACATTACTTAAGCTGTCTTTCTATTTTTATCCTGCAATTCATTTGCTATCCCTCCACCTCCCAATAGAAATGAGCCCCCAAGATATAATCCTTTGTTTTTATAAAACCATATCTGCTCAGGATAGTCAAGGCAGAGAAGAGGAAAATCTGGCTGACACTGAACTCAAGCAGACATAAATCACTCCGCTGCTGTTCCATGGTTTTGACTTAAGTTAGATTAAAAGAAAATTGTCTCTGTGTTGGTGTTAGTGAACAGTTCTGTTGATGAAAATGTTGCAGGATTTTAATGCAGGATTTGCTTCTGAAGATGTAGCTTCCAAGCCCCACAGCTTATAAAATCCGTTTGAATCTCTAGCTCATTTGCAATGATTATAGCAATTGTTGCGTATGCAAAGCCTGCCAAATGGCAAACAGGCATTAAAATATTTATCCACCACCTGTGAACAAGACTTCCCAAGGCTCTCAGAAAAAAAATTATGCTCACTGTGTTATTCATTAGAAGGCGTCATTTTCCTCAACCGTTTAACATTCATCATATTTGAGTGCGTTAGTGCTTTCATCGGGGATAAAGAACAATTTCTACAAAGACAAAAACTCAGGGTTACTGTTATCTTCCCAGGAGGTTTGTGGGGCCCCCTGTGTGTATATACAAGTATTGTAATCAGATTAAAAAGCATTAACCAGCTCATTCCATCCCTTTCAGATATTGAATGAGAGAGCTGCAAAGGAACTCGAGCAATTTCAGATGAGAAATGCTAAACTTCAGCAAGAGAATGAGCAGCACAGTTTGGTTTGTGAGCAGCTATCCCAGGAAAACCAACAGAAGGCGTTGGAGCTCAAAGTAAACACCAAGTCACATGTCTGTTCCCTAGCTCTTCCTTCCTCATTCCCTATTAACACAGGTTTGCCTTGGCAATTGGAGCCCTCGGTTGGATAACCTGTGTTGGCTCTACTGAGTGCCTTGACACATCAGAGGCAGGTGCAAGCCTATAGTGATTGCTTTATGCCCAAAAGCAGAGTTTGATGGCTTCCATTCTTATAAAATTGCAAACCTGATTATTGATCATATCGTTATGCAAATGGTTTCCAAAGTGAGCTCAGATGTCTACCTCTGTAACTAGCCTTGCAAGAAACCAGTTGCTCAAAGCAAGAAATCCATTCATACATGTGAACAGCAAAAAATTTCAGATTATAGTTTACTACTTGTTGGAGAAGGTGGGATGGAATGGTTGAGGGAGAGACTGATACTACCTAGTATTTACTTACAGGATTGTGGAATCATGATTTCCACTTCTGTCCAAGGTATACTTTGAGACAGATTTCCTGTTCTTCTCCTTGCTATCATTGAAGAGTGCTGGCAAATTAAGTTTAGATAACAATTTATACTCTGATATATATTGTACACCTACCTGCTTAACAGAGCAGCTTTATGTTTGTCACTTTAATTCTGAAAAAATCTATATTCCCCACTCTGGTTATGTTAGAATACTGGATGTAAAAAGAGTGGTCTAGCAAGAACCAACCCAAATGTCCATCAGTGAGAGACTGGATTAAGAAAATGTGGCACATATACACCATGGAATACTATGCAGCCATAAAAAGGATGAGTTCATGTCCTTTGTGGGGACATAGATGAAGCTGGAAAGCATCATTCTTAGCAAACTATCACAAGGACAGAAAATAAAACACCACATGTTCTCACTCATAGGTGGGAATTGAACAACGAGAACACTTGGACATAGGATGGGGAACATCACATTCTGGGGCCTGCCGTAGGGCGGGGAGAGGGGGAAGGAATAGCATTAGGAGATATACCTAATGTAAATGACGAGTTAATGGGTGCAGCACATCAACATGACACATGTATACACACGTAACAAACCTGCATGTTGTGCACATGTACCCGATAACTTAAAGTGTATGTGTGTGTGTGTGTGTGTGTGTATGAATAATACATAGATTTGGGCTGAGAACCATAACATTTTTGTATCACAATCTCTTTTGAGAAGCTGATGGTAATACACACATGCACACACTTATTTGCATATCTTACATCTTGTGTTGCATGCATCCCCAAAATAGGAGAGGTTTCCAGGATTTTTCTGAAGTCTAACTGTGGAGTCTGGATTAACCACTGAATTAGAACATCTTAGAATTGGAAGAGGCCTTAACATCAACTAATTTGAACCCTATAGGGTCTGAGGGTCTGACGCTGAAAAACTTTTAAAACAGCCCAGAATGGGTAGACTTGAAACCATTCTTTATGAGAATGCAATAAGTTAAAGCAGAGATGAGATGACTACTTAAGTCAAAATAATATATTAGCCCCTAAGGTAAAATTAAAGGAAAAAGACTCATGCCATTAATTCTTTCCCTTGATAGCATGAATGGGGCATTTTGAAAGATGGACTATTTCTGTTATTACATCATGAGCCTAATGGGATTCAGCCTCTAGCAATAATCTGAGGATAACATGAACAGCTAATTTTAGTCTCTTCATTGTTATGAGCAGAGATAATTGCTAACCTTTGTTTGCAAAAGAATCCCAGCTGCTTTTCCAGTCACTTCTAATGGCAAAATTTTTAAAAAGTGAATTTAATTAAAATTTCCAAAATCTGGAAAGCTTGAAATCTGTAGGCAAAATCAGGTGCTTTTCTTTGCTGGGATTATTTTGGGGACTGTTTGCCATTTTATAGACTGCCTATTCATACTATGAAATATCTGGTCCACTTATCCATATGTATACCTACAGACTAACATACTTTGAGGAAGGAGGACCCCTTCTCTAGTGTATATAATTGACCTACAATGGCCCAGTGAGTCCAAAAGAGTGTTTGAATATTTTATAGCATGTTAATAACCTTCTGAGAGAGATCACTTCATAAGTCCATGAAAATTGCTAATTAAATACTATATACAAAATTCACATATTTTTGATACATATAACTTAGCATTCTTATCTTATTTGATTCTACAATTAGTTGGTGTATTAGTTCATTTTCATGCTGCTGATAAAGACATACCCAAGACTGGGCAATTTACAAAAGAAAGAGATTTAATTGGACTTACAGTTCCACTTGACTGGGGAGGCCTCACAATCATGGTGGAAGGCAAGGAGGAACAAATCACATCTTATGTGGATGGCAGCAGGCAAAGGGAGAGAACTTGTGTAGGGGAACTCCTCTTTTTAAAACCATCAGATCTTGTGAGACTTAGTCATTTAGTCTGTATCATGAGAATAGCATGGGAAAGACCTGACCCCATGATTCAATTACCTCCCATTGGGCTCTTCCCATAACACGTGGGAATTCAAGATGAGATTTGGGTGGGGACACAGCAAAACCATTTCAGATGGTGACTTGAAACAAAATTTTCAGTCTTTTATTATTTTAGTTTATAAAATATAAAACATAACCACATATTTTATTCAGTGAACAGAGTTTTTAAATTTCTCTCAAAACCAAATTGTGTATGCTTGATTTAATCTCACAGAACAACTTTACATTGCCATGGGAAGAATTTCCTTTTATTCGTTCTGAGTTTACCATCATCCAGTTCCTGGCTCTTCATTTACAAAGTGTCTCATTAATTCTTTCTCACTAATTACAGGCCAAAGAGGAAGAAGTCCACCAAATGCGCCTTGACATCGGGAAGCTCAACAAAATCAGAGAACAAATCCATAAGAAACTGCACCACATTGAAGATCAAAAGGCAGAAGTCGAACAGCACAAAGAAACCCTAAAAAATCAGATCGTGGGATTAGAGAGAGGTAAACCATTTTGTGCTTTTATTCATTTAGAAACATTTTATTGGTGACTGATGTTATCCTGTAACCCATGTTTACAAACACAACCCATGCCAAATGAAATCAGTAAAACAACACTCACACTGGTAAACAGTCAATATGGGGTGGGATGGGGGGGCATCATTTTGAACACCTTAAACCCTTACCTTAAACAGTTCTTCCACAGGTTCCATTGGCAAAAATGAAAATCCAGCCTGAAGTATTGCTCAGTATTTGTCCATGAAATAAATAGCATCTAAACTCTTATGTCTGAGGTTCACATGACCTGCTTTAGTTCTTCTTTTCCACAGAAGATAGTGGATACATTAGAATGAATGTCCTTCATTAGCAGTATCTGGGACAATATTGCAGTAAGAATCAGCAGAACAAAAATGAATGGCTTCTAACATCTTTTCTCTGTCAGTACTTTGCCATGTGATGAACCCCTGTCTTATTCAGTTATAACCCACCTGTGAAGGGAAAATCTAAGTGTCACAGGGAGGTACAGAGAAATCAGTAAGGACCCAAACCCTGGAGTCAGAGCTGCCTGGGTTTAGATCCCATCTCCCCACACCTGGTGGTTGGGGGTGAAATAAGTGAACACAGAGCACTTGTGGAACTGAAGTATGTGAGGCAGGAACATCTGTGTCCCGCTGACTTTACCCAGGTGGCTGTCAGTTGTCAATCACTGAATGAGACAACATACATAAAAGCACAAAAGCGTATATTCCTCACTAAAAGGTACAATCTAAATCTCTGGATAGAATTACTAGAAATATTTGTCACTAGTGAGACTCTGTCTTAAAAAAAAGAATTAAGGCAGGGCACAGTGTCTCATGCCTGTAGTCTTAGCATTTTAGGAGGCTGAGGTGGGTGGATCACCTGAGATCAGGAGTTCAAGATCAGCCTGGCCAACATGGTAAAACCCTGTCTCTACTAAAAATACAAAAATTAGCTGGGCATGGTAGTGGGTGCCTGTAATCCCAGCTACTCGGGAGGCTGAGGCAGGAGAATTGCTTGAACCTGGGAGGTGGAGGTTGCAGTGAGCCGAGATTGTGCCACTGCACTCTAGCCTGGGTGACAGAGTGAGACCCTGTTTCAAAAAAAAAAAAAAAAAAAAAATTGTCACTTAGGTCTTTGTGGATATTTTTCCTTCTAAGGCATCAAGAAATAATGTTTTATTGAGATGCAGTTGCAGCTTATCTCAACAGTTTCTCTGTTCATTCATTCAATAAATCAAACCCAAATTGTGGGTAGGCATTATTCTAGGTGCTGGGTGCATGGAGGACTCTGCCCTCAGGATACCTACAGTCTAGTGTGAGTTTTCAATCTAATACTTTCTGTGACAGATATGAAGAAAAACGGAGCTATAAGAGCATTTTTTTGTAACTGGCTATTAAAACACTTTCATATTTAAACCTCTATTTGCTTGCAATAGTTCTAAGCTTTCGAAAAAAAAGTTTTACCCATTTGGCGTTAAGCCCAACTCTTCATCTTTAAATCATGTATACAAAGTTATCATTCTCTCTCTTTTGACTACTTTATAGGTGTCATCAACATTGTTATTTCTTCTTAGGGATCATGTTCTTTTGGTGTGTTCAATCAAAAAGTGGCACTGGGCATAACGATTAGGAGCATGGGGCTCCCTCCTACATATTAGGATTTTCTACCACAGAAACCAAGAAATAAACGGAAAAACTACCAGAACTAATAAGAGAGGTTAATAGAGTTCAGTAGAGTGGGAGGTTATAGAATAAATATGTAGATATCAATAGCTTTTTTTCATACCAAAAAAAATCAGAGTATATGATGGAAAAAATTCTCTTCACAATAGCAACTAAAGTAATAAAATATCTGTGAATAAAGTTACCAAGATATCTGCAAGATCTATATATTTAAAAAACCACAAAATTCCATTGAGGGGTGTAAAGGAAGACTTGAAAGATGGAGAGATATATCAAGTTCCTGGATGAGAAAACTCAATAGGATAAAAATATAAATCTGTCCAAGTTAATTTATACATTTAATTTTTCCAAAAAAATTTCAGTGAGTTGGGGCCTGGCATGGTGGCTTACACCTATAATCCCAGCACTTTGGGAGGCTGAGATAGAAGGATCGCTTAAGGCTAGGGGTTCAAGGCCAGTCTAGGCAACATATTGAGATACTATCTCTTCAAAAAAAAAAAAAAAAATGCCAGGTGTGGTAGCATGCTCCTGTGCACCTGTAGTGGCACATGCCTATAGTTCTAGCTACTTGGGAGGCTGAGGCAGGAGGATCACTTGAGTCCAGGAGGTCAATGTTGCGGTGAGCTATGATCACACATACTGCACTCCAGCCTGGATGAGAGAGTGAGTCTCTTTAAAATTCAGTGAGTTATGTTGTACGGGACTAAAAAATTGATTCTAGAGTGCCTCCAGAAGAATAAACAGAAATGAAAATAGAAATGAAATAGAATAGAATAGAAATGAAATAGAACAGAATAGAAATGAAATAGAATACAAAATAGAAATGAAATCTGGGAAATAAGGGAAGATTTGCCTTCCCAGATGTATAAATGTATTATAAAGCTTCAATAATCAAATTATGTAGCGATGATGTCCAGATAAACAGATCAATGAAAAAGATTGGAAAGGCCAGAAAACACCCAGGATTATCATCTAAGGTAAGTTGTTGTTTCACACCAGTGTGTAGTATGGAGTTTTAAGAAAATAATGGCATGACAATAAGCTTCTGTTTTGGGGGAAAAAGTCAATACCAAATGTAGAAACCATAAAGCCAAGATTGAGAGATTAAATGAAATAAGTCAAAATTTTGTATATTCTGTATTCTCTATAAATGAAGGCAAATTGACTAAAAGATTGTCAAAGCTCTTTATTATATGTGAAGGGCTTCTTTTAAAAGTCCACAAAAAAGATCGGGAGTGGTGGCTCATGCCTGTAATCCCAGCACTTTACAAGACTTTGGTGGGTGGATTGCTTGAGCCCAGGAGTCTGAGACCAGCCTGGGCAATATGGCAAAACTCCATCTCTACCAGCAAAAAAAAAAAAAAGAAAGATAAAAGTTAGTTGGGCATGGTGGCACACGCCTGTATTCCCAACTACTCACGGGGCTGAGAGGCAGAGGTTGCAGTGAGCTGTAGTTGCACACTCCAGTGTGCACTCCGGCCTGGGTGACAGAGCGAGACCCTGTCTCAGAAAAGAAAAAAATCCAGAAAGGATAAACATATTATGAAAGAAATTCGTAAAGGGCAAATTGGGCAATTTGAAAAACAGAAATACAAATAAATGGTCATTAAACATGAAGAAGTAGTAAACTTCACCACTAAGCAAAGAAATGCAAATTAAATACTGACATATTGGTTTTTAAACATCTATCAGACTGTCAAAGATCAAAGAGAATGATGATATCCAGGGGTGGTTTGGGTGTGGATTTAAATTGCTATTAATTTTCTAGAGAGAAATTTGGCAGTAGCAGAGAAATGTCTTTTAAAATCCCCTTTGATCTAGGACTTCTTCTACAGGAAAATATGAATAAGAACTTTCACAGGATTGTTGCTTATAACTGCAAAAAAAAAAAAAGAAAGAAAGAAAAGATAAATTATGTATTTTCACACAGTGAAAACCATGGAGTTATTAAAATTCGGATGCTGATGCACATTTATAGTATGGAAAGGCATTTATTCTATGCTTGTTAATTATAAAAGCAAGCTACAAAATAGTATACCGTGTGTACAGTAAGCTTCTGTTTTGGGGGAAAAGCTCAACACCAAATGTTGAAACCACAAAACCAAGATTGAGAGATTAAATGAAATAAAAGGAAAATTTTCTATATTCTGTAATCTCTTATACAGAATATGGAGTGTACTATAATATACTTGTACTTCCTTTTGGGTGTATGTGTACTTATACAATATATATATATTATATAAATTATAGATATAAATATATTTATGTACACATGTATATTTACATAAGAATAAGCTGGGAAAGAGACATATTAAAATACTAAGTAGATTCTGGTTGATTTAAATTTTTTCACTTCCGTTTATCTGAATTTCTAATTTCGTTCTGTATTTCTATTTACTTGTATAATAAAAAACATTAAAAAGAGCAAGGGGCCGGGTGCAGTAGCTCATGCCTGCCTATAATCCCAGCACTTTGGGAGGTTGAGACAGGCAGATCACCTGAGATTAGGAGTTTGAGACCAGCCTGACCAACATGGTGAAACCCAGTGTTGACGAAAGAATCAAACTCTGTAAAATATTTTAACAGATTTATTCTGAGCCACATGTGACTGACCATGGCCCATGACACAGACCTCAGGAGGTCTTGAGAACATGTGCCCAAAGTGGTTGGGGTACAGCTTGGTTTTATATATTTTAGAAAGGCATGAGACATCAATCAAATACATTTAAGAAATACATTGGTTTGGTTCAGAAAGGCGGGACAACTCAAACGGGGGTGGGGGAGTGAGTGGGGGGCTTCCAGGCTATAGGTAAATTTAAACATTTTCTGATTGACAATTGGTTGAATTTATCTGAAGACCTGGGATCAATAGACAGGAAATGCTCAGGCTAAGATAAAGGACTGTGGAGACCAAGTTTTTTTGTGCAGAGGAAGCTCTCAGACAGCAGACTTCAGAGAGAGCAGGTTGTAAAATGTTTCTTATTGGACCTAAAAGTGTGCTTGGCTCTTTGTTGATTGTCTCCTGGATCTGGAAAGGAAGGAAGGAAAACAAAGGAAAAGGGGATTCTCTATAGAATGTGGATTTTTCCCACAAGAGACTTTGCAGGGCAGTTTCAAGGTACTGCAAGGAAATATATTTTGGGGTTATATTTCAGTTTTCTTCCTTGTTATGCCACAGTCAGATTGGAAAGTAAGTCGCGATATACAGGGTTAAATAAAACCCATCAGATGAGAATTTATGATTTTAGGGCATGACTCCCCTGACCTCTTAGATAGGAATTTGGGCAAGATAAAAAAAAATCAGAGCTTGTCCTCACCTGTCTCTACTAAAAATACAAAAATAATTAGCCGGGCATGGTGGTGCTGCACCTATAGTCCCAGCTACTCCGGAGGCTGAGGCGGGAAAATCCCTTGAACCTGGGAGGTGGAGGTTGCAGAGCTGAGATTGCGCCATTGCCCTCCAGCCTGGGCGAAAGAGCAAAGCTCCATCTCAAAAAAGAAAAAAAAAAAAAAAAGAGCAAGGACATTTTGGCCTTAGAGAAATCTTAGCCCTGTCACCTGTTGGCTTCAGACTTTTGGCAAATGGATTAATCTCTGCAAGCCTCAGTTTCCATCTCTTTAGTGAGAGAGGGAGACCTGCCTCACTTGGTTATACCAAAGGTCACATACACTCGGTTAATAGTAGTTTTATAGCTAGAGACGAACATGTAAAGCGATTTTTGTTTCACTTCAGCTTTTGTAGATTCTCTTAGATCGACTCTACATTTATTATTATTTTTTCTCCCTGGGGGTTTAGAGGTGGAGGCTTCAAAGAAACAAGCAGAACTTGATAGAAAGGCAATGGACGAGCTTCTGAGAGAAAGGGACATACTAAATAAGGTGAGTGTGTTACAGTCACACTGGTAAATAAATGTCTTTCTTCAGCACTGTAATATCTGGCTATAACCAGTTGGATGGGAAAAGAAAACTCCAAGGCAAACAGAAGTGGATTAGAATAAATAATAGTGCTTAATTTTCCTCTAAGCCGCTGCCTACAGTCTACCATTCACTGGCCATGAATTGCAATTGCATTATCACCTGAGAACACAAAAAGACTTTGGGGAATTAGCATATAAGCCAGGAGGAGATTTCAGAGTGTTTTGTGGATTCTTGTTTTCACTGCTGGTGTGCTATCTGGCATCCTAAGCAGTTAATCAACATTTGTGAATTTAATATCTATAATCGACAATGTTTGCTAATCCAAAAATTATAAGCGAGTGCTAACTGAATTTTAACTCTGAGGTGTTAGGTGTAGGAATGGCAGGTCTAAGCTTTTCTCCATCTTTTCAGGGTTGTTGTAGGTATTGGTTTTTGTCTTCTGTCCTTATTTTGTCAGACCTTCCAGCTCAGTGTGGTCCAAAGCTAAGGGAGGGGTTATGGGAGCTTGAAGGCAGAGATCTGAAGATTCTCCATTAAATGTAGGACCCCTCCTTTTTCCTATCCCACTTCCTGAAGATTTTTTCCATTGACAGTCACTTTTAGGAGTTTAACTACAGGGATTTAGGGTAAATTTTCCTGCTCAAGGATTTCTTCCAGGGAGGAAGCAGCCACAGGCCAGGTGTGGATGGTTGGAGGGTTGTGGGGATGGTGGCAGGTTGCTTCTATAATAGTCGTGTGGCTTTCGGCCAAGACAGTTTCATCTCATCAAAGCAGAAACGGTCTGTATTTGTTCATTCTGACTTTCATTATTTCTTTGGGTTTCCCAGAATCGAACAAATGTTAACAAAATACACTATACTTTAGCCTAAAATAGACTATTCAGGGAATCTCAGGAAGTGATAGATCTTCACATGCTAATCGCTTTTAAAGAAAATCACTGAAGTGGTTTTTTTCTTGGACAATCTTGGAAACTGTTTTTTATTTTATACATTTGTACATATAAACAATAATGTTGGATTTAGATTTTTAAATTTATATTCAACACACATTTAATCCATTTGTATTTTATATCTACTAATAAACAACCAATAGGTTTTCTGCCATGATAAGACATGTAGCACAATAGTAATTTTACATTTATTTGTTGATTTGATTAATGTTCATTCTTCCTTTAGGGCAGGGTATACTTTTGTATTTTTTATTTCCTGGCCTTTGTATTCTTAGTGCCTAGCACAGCACCTGACTCTGCAGATATGCAATGAACTTTAATTGATAATACATTCTTTCCCCATTGACTCAGTTGGAATGCCACCTTCATCCAAAGAATGAGTTGACATGGTTTTGACAGGTAGCAACATGAATATATTTTGATTCTTTTAGTGTCATGTGGAAGTGGCTTTATCTTTTATAGAACAAATGTTTAACCTAATGCCTGAAAAAAAAGTTGACCTTTTCTGTTTTCTACATTGTCACCCAATCAACATTTAATAGGCATTTTACCTGATTATTGTCCAGCAGTTTTCAGACCTATCTGTTGTTCTGTGTTGGTTAGATTTGAGAAAGAACTCTAAAGTGCCTCATGGAACTCAAGGATACAGCTGGGCCTCAGGAACCCATTGGAAACTGGCCTGGCATTCTTGGGATGAAAGCATCTCTCTCTGCCAGTTGACTTCCTGCTGAGTTTTTGCTCCATTCTTCTTTCAATGAAGACTGTCACTGTCTCTCTCTGTTTTCCAGTCCATATGACAAAAAATGACTGTCACCAATAGCTCTCAAGGTTACATCTTCTACTGAGTTGCACAAATCTAAAGGCCCTATTTCAGAAGTCCTGGGGAAGGGTCATTTGATCCATTCAGTTGCGGTTAAAGAGGTGAACCCTTTTGCATGAGCGTGGCTGCCAGATTGCACTACTACTCATTCTGTGTTTCAGGGAAACTTGGACAGCCAACCCAAGATATTTCCTTTTCAGCATCAGAAATCTCCAGTGCAATTTAAAAAAAGAAAAATGTAGGTGCCTCGGTCCTATCCCAGACCAACTGAATCAGAAACTCTGGAGTTGGAACATGAACATCTGCATTTTTTAAAAAACTGGGTTAATTGTTTTTGTTGTGGTTAAATACACACAACACAAAATTTACCATTAGTGACATTTAGTACATTCACAGTGTTGGGCAACTGTCATCACAATCTAGTTCCACAATCTCTTCCCCGCAGAAGAAACCCTGCACCTGTTCAGCAGCCAGTGTCTATCCCCCCTCCTCCCACCCCTGGCAACTACGAATCTGCTTTCAGTTTTTATAGATTTGACTGTCCTGGATATTTATACAAACGGGATCATACACTATGTGAACTTTAGTGTCTGGCATGTTTCATTCAGAACAGTGTTTTCAAAGTTCATCCACTGTCGTAGTATGCATCTGTACTTCATTCCTTTTTATGGCTGAATGCTATTCCACTGTGTGGATATGCTATATTTTGCTTATCTGTTTATCAGTTGATGAACATTTGGGTTGTGTCTATCTTTTGGCTCTTGAGAATTATTTTGCTATGAATACTCATGTACAAGTTTTTGCTTTCATTTGTTTTGAGTATATATTCAGGAGTGAAATTGTTGGCTCACATGTTAATTCTAGGTATCTGCATTTTTATTAAGCTGCTTTTTATCTTCCTTTGTAATCAAAGCTCAAGTTATATGATTAGGTTCAGTTCTAACCTCACAAGAGAAAGGCAAGAGCTAGATTGGAGGTTAAAGGCATGGACTCTGGGGTTAGCCAGCCATGGATTTAAATCTTTGCTCTGCCACTTCCCCATTGTATGAACTTGTAGGCAAGTAGCTTAACTCTTCAGTCTCAGTTTCCTACCTCTAAAATGGGGCAATATGGGGCCCATTTCTTAGGGACGTTGTGGTTGCTTAGTGTATTTATATGTGTGTTTAAAGTGCCTTGTGCAAAATTAGCATAATAAGCTCTTAATAGGCTGTAGGGAACATGATCATTTTTATTCATCCAAAAGACAAGCTATCTAATTATGTTAGATATGAGGCAGAGGGTAAACTTAACCCCAAATCCTCAAACATTATGAGTAATGTGACTGCTTTGTGCCCTTATTTTTAGAACATGCTTAAGGCAGTCAATGCGACCCAGAAGCAGACTGACTTGGTAAAGCTCCATGAACAAGCCAAGAGGAACCTGGAGGAAGAAATCCAGAACTACAAGGATGAGGCTCAGAAGCAGAGAAAGATCATCTTTCATCTGGAAAAGGAGCGTGACCGGTACATCAACCAAGCCAGTGACCTTACGCAAAAGGTAAGCCGCTCAGTGATGTTGTGGGTGGAGCAGAGGCACATTCCTTCCTCCGCATTTCTGATGGTCACAAACTGTTGCAAAGAGAATTTATTCAGATTTCTGCTTTTAATTTGTGTGAAGATTTGGTAAGAATGATGTGGACGAAATATAAGCTGTTTCTGAGCTGATCCTGGGCCACATTGTGAAAAGGACAATGTTTATGCGTGTTGCTCTCTCATTTCTACTTTCCAGGGCCCTCTTCCAACTTCTGGGTTCTCCCTCTTCTCTGTTGCCCTGCTGTGCAGCATCCCTGGGCTGGTACCAGGGCTGCCAGCATCATCATCTCTCAACTCTTCAGTCTCCACACCCACCCACCATCTGGCACTGATTTTGTCTCCTCAGAGAAAGGACTCCAACTTGACGTTAGGAGAAAAGCATCTAATTAAATGACCACAAGTTAAGATGTGAGTGACTACTGCATCTACTAGGTGTGTCACAATTTCAAAGAGCATTTTTTTGTTCTCAAACGATTGTGAACTCCTGCAATCCCAGCACTTTGGAAGCTGAGGCAGGATGATTGCTTGAGGCCGGGAGGTCACAAGTAGTCTAGGCAACATGTCAAGACCCTGTTTCTACCAAAATATAATAAAATAAAATAAAAAGGAAAAAAAAAAAACTATTGTGAGCTGGGTGCGATGGCTCACATCGGTAATCCCAGCACTCTGGGAGGCCAAGGGGATGGATAGCTTGAGGCCAGGAGTTTGAGACTAGCCTGGACAGCATGGTGAAACCCTGTCTCTACAAAAAATACAAAAATTAGTCGGGTATGGCAGTGTGCTCCTATGGTCCCAACTACTTGGAGGGCTGAGGTGGGAGGAACACTTGAGCCTGGGAGGTGGAGGCTACAGTGAGCTGTGGTTGTAGCACTGCACTCCAGCCTGGGTGACAGAGTGAGACCCTGTCTCAAAACAAGCGAACAAACAAAAAAAACCACTGGAGGAAATCCACACATTGGGGAGCTGAGTTCTAGATCTCTGCTTCTTATAAACTGCTTAGGAGAGAGAAGGCTCAAGGATATATGTCTCCAAGAATGGCTTCGGAGATTTGGATTTCATTTTAGCCAGCTGTCTTAGTGCATCGCCTGCATGAAGCATGAGTAGTTACAATAGTACTCTCTTTAATGCATTCATAGATGGCATAGAGCAGTGGTCTATGGAGTGGGAGGCTGGGAAATGGAGAAAAGTTTTAGTTATGAGGCTGATTAGAAAGTTTGGGAGAAAAGGCTCGTTTAATCACCTTTTCCCCCCCTAGCAAGATGTGATCTGTTATGCAAGGTAAGCCCTCTCTTCCATCTCCTCAATGAAATTCAGGTTACATTCTGCAGTGCTTACTAATGCTCTTGCATGCTTAAATTTTTTGTTTTTTTGGAGTGAAATGTCAAAGAAGGTGACAAAGGGATAGCCAATATTTGTATTACAGAAATAAAGAAAGTGGGAAACAAGCTTTACTAATAGGAAATCAGCTTCTTTCCACTTAGACTAAATCTGCCATGCAGACGATTTGGGAAGGGCTGCTGGAGAAGCACAGTGCCTTGGCTTTGTCTAGCTCTGCAGGACAGTGATCCCCAATGGATTCTCACACCCCTAATTGGGAGTCATTGGAGCAGAACATATTTCTTTTCTGACTTAACCATGTAAGAAGTTCCACTGATTGATTTACTGACTCTGAGGACTTGTCAGTTTAGGCCCTGGTATTCTCGAGCTTGGACTCACACGTTAGCTTCTGTATTCACCAGTTTACTGCACAAATAACCTTCAAACCTTAGTGGTTCACAGCAATAAAGATCTATGTTTTGCTCACATAACTGGCCTTTGCAGGTCAGCTGCATCCCTGTTTTTTGTCCTCTTATTTCCAGGCTGACTCTGTCAGGATGCCCTGGCCTCTGGACAAAGGGAAGGGGTGGAAACAGTGGACCCTCAGGGTGCTTCTGAGCCTCTGCTGACAAGGGAAGGGCACAGATCCTACCCACTCATATTCCACTGGCCAACCAAGTCACGGGGATCCTGGGCCAGGCATCCTGGGCCGGAGTGTGGTCCTCCTTAGGGAGGGGCCCTGCAGGGTGAGGTAGCAAATGTATTTGAACATATAATGTCATCTGTTGCAGCCTCCAGTTTCTTCTTCCTGATAAGCAATTTCTCTCCATTCCCAGGTGCCATCACACTGCCATCAGAGCTAACTCTTAAAAATTCCAGTGTGATTTTATTATTACTCTGGATATAAACCTCTGTCACCTCTCCCTGGGGCAGGGCTTCCTAACATTTTCACATCACAGCATATGTAAAAAATTACATGTTGATACAGTTTAGCTCTGTGTCTCCACCCAAATCTCATCTTGAATTGTAATCCCCATGTGTCGAGGGAGGGAGGTAATTGGATCATGGAGGAGTTTTCCCCAAGCTGTGCTCATGATGGTGAGTGAGTTCTCATGTGAACTGTTGGTTTTATAAGTGTTTAGAAGTTCCTCCTTCATTCTTCCTTTTCCTGGTGACTTGTGAAGAAGATGCCTGCTTCCCCTTCCACCATGATTGTAAGTTTCCTGAGGCTTCCCCAGCCAGCGGAACTGAGAGTCAATTAAACCTCTTTTCTTTATGTTTACCCAGTCACAGGGAAGTTCTTTGTAGCAGTTTGAAAATGGATTAATACACATGTCAGTGGCACATGGGAATAAGGAGATGAGGCTATTTGGGGCTGAAGGAACCAATCCAGGGATGCCAGCTGCCCAGGTCCCACCTGGCCATCCTGTGGGTAGAGTAAAATCAGTGTTTTAGCACACATCTGAAACCCATGCAAGGCACAGCAGTTGGGATACTGGATACTCTGCATTAATGGAATAGAGTCTAAGCTCTTTGTTCTCTGTGGAAAGTTCTGTCCTTTCTCTGCATGGCACATTCCTATTCACCCTTCAAGACCTAACTCAAATGCTCAGGTCAAGCTTCCTCTGATTCCTTATGGGCAGAGCTTGTCACTTTGTACTTTATGGATTTGTTAATGTCTCTGGAAAGACGACTATCAATCTATAGTGTAATTATTTATTTGCATATTTGTTTTATCCACTTTATAGTGAGCTTTTGGGGACAAGGACTTTATTTCATTCATTTCTTTATTTCTAGCATCCTGGCACATGAGAGACACCAAAAAAGTATTTGTTAAACAAATGGATAGATGATAAGTGGTAAAAAGAATGCTACCACTGATTTTAATATAGGATTGTATATTTTTCTTGGCTTCTTCGTAAAAGAGAGATTCGGATATCAAGTTTTGTTGTTAACTGTTTTTCACAAGTTCTGATATGTAACTGCACATAATGTCTTACCTAAATAATTTGAACACAAGTTCTTAAAATATTACTTATCACCTACAATTTTTCTGTGTCTTGCTTAACCCCTGACAGCATATATCAGTTGCTACGCAACTTGTGCATCTCTGTACTTCTTAAGAATATATATGTCTCTTTGTCCCCTTCTCATATTTCTTTCTTTCTTTACTGTCCAACACACCCACACACCCTCATTCTCACAAACAAAAAGCTCTCTTATGTGCATTCTGTTTGTAGGGTATTGAGAAATAATATCAAAGGCTGGGGAAGATGTCATGAAACTGACATTTTCATCTACTTCTAAAGTGAGTATACATTGTTCCAAGTTTATCTTCCAAGTTTATCTATCTTTTATCCAGAATTTTCCTTTTAAGAAAACTGAATCTAATGAAAATAAGAAATGGAGAGATTTATATGAAAGAATATTTTTTCAAAACATAATTTATAATAATGAGAACTAAGAATTAGCCCCCAAAAAGGTTAAATAAATCATGCTACATTTATTTGACATAGTATTACGTAGCTGTTAAAATCATGTGTTTGCAAATTATTTTTAAAGATGGGAACATGTTTCTAATATGAATCTGAGAAAGATAACGTAAAATTATTTGTAGAGTTTGTCTCCAGTTTTTTCGGTGTGCATACAAAAAGGATTGGAGACATACGTAATTTGGCCCCTCCAATATCACTAAAGAATATTAGAAATTGGGAGGTGGACTGGGACTTGGCATGTCACTGTGTTTCCAGCTGTAGATTTGAAAGTGGATCTGCCACCACCCTAGGGTACTAAGAGTTGGGGAAAGGTAAACCCCTTCACCTTAGTGGCATTGTTCTTAGGTTACGGTAAATCCTGTCTTGCTCAAGAATGAATAAAGAAAAAAGCAGCCTAATGGAGACTTGGGAAAACATGCCTGAGAACGAGAGAAAGAGAATGGCTTCTAGGATACCCAGGCTAAAGGTCTGGCTCTGAAAATTCTTCTGTGGCAAGATCTTTAGGTTAAACCCTTTGAAAT
Source organism: Rhinopithecus bieti (assembly GCF_001698545.2). NCBI lineage: Eukaryota > Metazoa > Chordata > Mammalia > Primates > Cercopithecidae > Rhinopithecus > Rhinopithecus bieti. The sequence goes on along the minus strand of NW_016814655.1, from coordinate 2,966,942 downwards.
AGTCTTTTTTTGGTAAATAAGAAACAATTGACTATCAGCAATTTCATAAAGTTCTTAACCTAATAGAAAAAAATGCAGAGAAAAGGTTTGGCTTCCTTCAAAGAGTGTAAATATGTAAAACCTGGTGCCAAGTTTCCACTTGTGGGAGGAACAGTCTTTATTTAGCAAAATACCTTGATATTTGCCTTGGTTTGAAAGGTGAGGCTCCATGAACCAGAGCGAAACATGGTCATCTGAGAAAAGTAACAGGAAGTGGGAAAGGAGGAGTGGGTGGTGAACAGGAAATGGGGAGAAGATGGGGAAGAATGGGAGAGGAGGACACACAACGTCAGCATCAAGGCAGTAGGCTGGGCGCTGCTGGAAGTGAGGAGTTCCCAGAGACAGGAATGATGGAGGAATTGCAGAAAACAGTGATGTCCAATATTTGATTTTAAGTTCCTCAAACCTCTGGTGACAAATCTACTACATCAATCCTACAGTTGTGATTGCACTTTGGGGGCACAGGCGTGGGGTGGTGAGGATGTGAAGTGACACATCCCAGAAAAAGGACAGTATGTGCAAGAGACAAGATGTGCCCGAGAATCTAGAAAGCTATGGCAACAGCAAACCGGAGCTACAGCAAGTAGAAGAAATGCAATTCCTCCAAGAATTCTTGGAGATATTAGAGGGTTTGAGGGCTTCCCAGCACACAGAATGGAAAGTCTAGACTTGTTGTTGTTGTGAAGGACAAGGTGACCCCAGTAGGATACAGGACTATCACCTGAGTTATAAATCCAACATGGCGTTACCTCTAGGGAAAACCAAAGATGAAATAAAAAGAAAGAGTTGGACAAAATAAGGATCAATTGTATAAAAACTAAAAAAAAAAAAATTGGCAGATTTAAAATCCACACCAAAGTTAGTAAAGAACAAAATTGATGTTGTGGAAAACGGAATCAGGCCAGGTGTGGTGGCTTATGCCTGTAATCTTAGCCCTTTGGGAGGCTGAGGCAGGAGGATCCTTTGAGGCCAGGCTGGGCAACATGGGAGAACCGGTCTCTACAAAAATGATCATAGAGAAGATAATACAGAAGAGGACAGAGAATAGAAACCAGCCTACAGAGAGTTGGTTTCTGATTATGGAAATGAGCCCCTAGTCAAGGATGTAGTGGGAAAATACTTTCTGGAGATGAAGAAAGAATTGCACAGGCTGACCATGTTCCAGGCAAAATCAGTGACAGGAGACTCTCCATAGACTTGCCCAAGAGGAAAGTCCTTTTGTGTGTGTGTGTTTTTCATCTACAATAATGAAAAGTTCTCTGTGAGAATTTAGGCAAGAGGAAAAAACAGATAGATGCCTAGTTACCCTTTTTTGTTTTAATAGGAAAATGAGTGGAAGGAACCATATTAACATATTAATAGTGGTTATCTTTGGGTGATAAGAATACAAATTGTTTTAATTTGCTCCTTTTTTGCCTTTTTTTTTTTTTTTTTTTGTATTTTTTAAGCTATTCTAAAATGGATAGGCTGGGCATGGTGGCTCATGCCTGTAATCCCAGCACTTTGGGAGATCAAGGTGGGTGGATCACTTGAGGTCAGGAGTTCAAGTCCAGCCTGGCCAACATGGTGAAACCCCATTTCTATTTCAAATACAAAAATTAGCTGGGTGTAGTGGTGGACACCTGTAATCCCTGCTACTTGGAAGGCTGAGGAAGGAGAATCGCTTGAACCTAGGAAGTGAGGTTGCAGTAAGCTGAGATTGTGCCATTGCACTCCAGCCTGGGTGACAAGAGTGAAACGCCATCTTAAAAATAAATAAATAAATAAAATAAGAAAAGTAAAATGGATATGTATTACTTTAGTATCTTGATTTGAAAAGAAATAATATTAGTAACCTTGCCTTTCCTTCAGGGACCAAATAAAATTCCACCTTTCCCAAGAAGGTTTATTAAAAGTGGTGTCTAATTCCTCTGTACTTGGTTCCCCTCTGGCCTGTGTGCACATAACTGTATTTTGCATATGTCTGCCTCATTCTAAACATTGGCTGCTTGGGGGCAAGTCTTATTCAATTTTGAGTTCTTCATATTACTTATTTACTAAGTAAATACTCAAATATTTTTTGAACTAAGAATGAATGGAAAGCTTAATTGGACATCTGAGTTAACCAGTCAGAGGCTAACTTTTAAGTATCTGTATCAAGTTATTTTCTAATAATATATTTACTTATGACTATGAGTCTGCCCTTCCTTTAAATTCATATGAAACATGTTACCACGATGGACGATTTTATCTGAATTATCATTGGCATTTTTAGCCGTGAGTGACTTCCAGGACTGATCTCTTCTTCCTTCTGAGCTGCAAAACAGAATCAACATTTGCCAACAACATTTGCCTTCTTGTTCTTTCTTGCTTAGAGAAAGAAAAGTGAACTCGAAGATGCTGAACTCCTACATTATATTGTATTCATTTAACTTGGCATTTGCCAGTGAGAAAGAAGATCCCCTTTTGTGCCTGAACTGGATGACTCAGAATCCCAAACCTTTTCCTATGTGTTTGTCTCTGTCAACACTTGCAATAATAATAGTGCATGATAAATAGCCACAACACCTCAGTAGGATACAAAAACAAGCACTTATTTCTTATTCACACACCTGCAGTTGATAGAGGTTCAGGTGACCTAACCTGGGCTTGCCTGGACTTGGTTCTGGGATGTAGGTTGGGCTCAGTTCTGGACCACATGTTTCTTATCCTCCATGTACATGTTCTTCTCATGGGGAAAGGAAGGAGAACGAGACAAAGTCACACATACAAGCACATTTCGTGTCTCTCTACTTGTCTAATATTCTGACCTCCCATTGGCTGTAGCGAGTCACATGGCCAAGGCTAACATCAGCAGCAAGGGAAATGCACTTCTCTCTTTAGGTTGTGGGACAAGGGGAGAGAGTGAACATTTGTTAAACCATAAGATAACCTACCCTAGGATTGTAGCACTTTTTATCCTCATGATTTTCCTTTGCTGCACTCTAAATTTCACTATTCAGATGAATTGAGAGGCATGAGAAACGGCAGGCATGGTAAGTTGTGGTCTACCATATTTCCTGCTTTCTGAACTTTTGCATGTTCTAGGTAAAACCATTCCTAGTAAATTATTAAATCTGCTGAACTTTTTTCCCATGATGCACTTACCTCATTTTAGGATCTCCCACCTTTTTCATTTCAAATATTAAACTTCTGGCAGTCACCTCCCAGACATTTGATATGCCAAAAAACATTCTTTTGCAACAAATCCCTAACAACAAATTTCCTAGCTCTTTGCTCATTTGCCTATAACAGTGTCAAGCAAAGCTCTTCAGGACAGAGGTTCCAGGAAATGAATAATAATGTGCTTTCAAGGACTTAATGCAAGCAAAGAAACCAAAAATTGATTAAGGAAATATTGTCCACTAGATAGGTATCTTCATAATGAAATAAAGCTACTATTTCTTTGATGTTAATTTGAATTTTATACAGAGCCTTTGTAATTGAGTAGAACCCTGGAGAGAGGAATCAAAGGAACATAAATTATAAGCTTTTTGTGTCATAATAAAACAAGCATACTTCGTATCATCACTTTTTGTGCAGAACAGGATTTGATTCGGAGGAAAATCAAATTAACTTTTTAAAGTACTAGTATTATGTAACATGACATAATGTAAACTATCATAATAACCTGTTAACATTTATTAAATGATTAAATTATTATATGCTAAGTACTTATATGATGGCACAGGTGTATATTCTGTCACTTAAATCCTCATAATAGCCCTGTGAGATAGATATTATTATATCCCACATTCATAATATAATATGTTATAAAAATGAATCAAAGCCATAGATATGCCTCTCTAAATTCGAGATAGAGGGTAAAATAACAAAGCAAGAAAAATAGGGAAGACTCAACATTTCACTGGCCGGGGCACGTAGTTGTTTTCTATTTTGCAGAGTGAGTTTTCAGTTTCATTATGAAGGTAAAAGCATTGTCAGCATTCAGACCATTGACATCAAGTCAGAAAAACTTATTTGAGAAGTTTATCGTACTGATATTTCATCAAATGTACGTTAAGGGGTTCCAAATGCAATGACCTACTTTCTAATCCCACCTTGGTCTATATGATGTTTTGGCTATGCTGCAGTTTTCCTGTACGCGTTATTGATTTCTATCTCACTCTTATTTCTATTGGCAGGTTGTTTTAACAGAAAAAGAAAAGGTAGGAGTAGGTTATAAACTGAGACTGTACTTCTGTCATGCCCTGTAAGCATTTTCTGGACTCCTCTGAAGCCTAGGAGTGCCAGGAGCTCTAATTCACTGGCTATGATAAAACTTTCTATATTTGGATGTGATTTATCTCATGAGTTGGTTTGAGGTATCTCAAAGTGTATATTAATTACCTCCAGCCCCACAGCTGGCAGCCTGTGTCTCTGATACACCACTTCTAACAGGGGCAGCTTGCTGACAAGAGGTTTGGCTACACTTAACACCCATATACTTTATGAATTTTCAGGATTTGAACTTCTGCATGACTTTGGCCTGAATGATTTCCATAAAAATAAACCGAGTCCCAACACTTAGAAATACATTGCTTGTCAATTGTCTTTTCCCTTAGTTTCAATATTTGTGAATCCCTTTTATCTTCTTGGTGTCCTGATGGGTTCTTATTACCCCGGCTTCAAGAATCCGGAAGCAAGTTTGTGACTTTTGTGCACTGTTGTGTGCAGAAAGATGGACCATGCTAGTTGGATGCTCAAAAAAGAGACGCCCCTGGCTACCTCCTTTCTCTGTGGCATTATTCTGCCTGTGCAAAGAATTATTCTTGTTCCAACATCTCTCAAAGTAACTGAACAAACTATTTTTTTCCTTTCTCTAACGTGCTGCTTGATATTCTGAATGCTGATGATGCTGTTCAAAGTATTTTCAATCTATTAAGCATTAACCTTTCAGTCTTAGGTTCTCCCATAACACTTGGTGCATATCTCAGTTTACTGGTTATATCCATTCCTTGATTATCCATTCTGTGGTGAAGTCACTCCCTACAAGTGAACTTGAGGGTAGGGAATGTGTCTTATTCTTCTTTCTATCACACATGCTTTTACAGTGCCTGCCATAGATAGGTAGGTCCTCAGTACCTGTTCATTAAGTGAATGAATAAATGGGGGAGTGAATGAATGAGTGAACATAAATGTACTCAATTCACTTTATGAAACTAGCAGAAACCTTGAGATTAAAAAAGACCTGAAAAGAAAGATATAGGCCTAGATCACTTGGGAAAACACGTGCAGAATCCTAAATGAAATTCCAGGAAACCAAATTCAACAGTACATTAAAAGAATCATCCAATATGACCAAAAAGCGTTTATCCTGAAGCTGCAAGGATAGTTTTCTATTAAGAAAGCTATTGCTGGTGGTATGGAAATGTAAAGTGTTACAGCCATTTTGGAAAGCAATCTAGCAATATCTATTAAAGTTGAAAATATGTGTGTCTTTTGAGCCAGCTATTCCACCCCTGGGAATCCATCTACAGAAATAAAAGCATAAGTACATGAGAATACACATACAAAAATGTTTCTTGTGGGATGGTTCAGAGTGGCAAAAACGTGGAAACAAAGTTAACGCCCATCAGTGGAGAAGGATTAAATTTTGATGGCACACCCACGCTATAGGATATTATGCAACCTGTAAAAAGAATGAATTAGAGTGATGATTTCTACAAGGTATTATTTGATGATAAAAAGGAAAATGCATAAGAGTAGTTATAAGATCCCATTTGGTTAAAAAATAAAAACAAACCCCAAAAAGCAAAACAGAAAACAAACAAATCTATGTAGTTGTCTATTTACTCATTGAATAACTTTGTAAATATTACTTATTTTGATCTGTTTCCTTCTTTGTAAAATTGGGGGCAATAACAGTACACATCTTAGAGGATTTTTGAGAGATTAAAGGAGCTAATACATGTAAAATGTCAGGTACACAGAAAGTAACTGATGAATATTAGCTATTATTGTTAGGTTATAGACCTGAATAGAATATGCAGCAGAATCCAATGAAAAATATGGAAGAATACATAGTAGATTGTTAACCTACTTTTGTTTCGTGTAGAAGAGAGGCTGATGTTGAAAGGAGAAAGAAAGTTCAAGTAAATAAGGAAAATAAATGTATATTTCACATTTATGAATTTATTTTAAATTGTGGCACATGGAACTATATTATAAATAAATTGAAAAATCTGTTACTAGCTTTATCAAATCAATTGACCCAATAAGAAAGAATAATACAAAATTATATACATTGAAATACATTTACTAAAATTCAATCCCATCCCTCCTTAAGCACCTGTAAAAAAAATTTGAAAGATGCTTATTTAAATAGGTAAAGGATAAATATTTAAAATAATAGCCATCATTAACTCTGACGGGGAAAGAATAGAACCGGGCTTCTCATTTACGTATTTTCTGGGATGGTAATTCTGCAAGTGGAAAAAAATGGATTCTTGTAAGTGCAATAATTTGGGAACATGTTGCTCACAAGTAGCCCACACCTGAGTCATGGTGAATTTCACTTCCTCAGAGACATGGGCCCAGAGACATGGCCCTATTTCTTCATGTGTGTCCCCTTTTCCTCCATGCTCTGTCACATTGCTCTGTGTCCTCCCATTGCAACCATTAATTAAGGGAACACCAAGAAACACAGCGAAATTTTCTTAAGAATTTTCTCTTTATGTGCTCTAGCTGTTATTTACACTGTAGTTTCCTTGATTTAATCAGATTTCTTCGTGAACATTTTTCTTCTTAAGAACTTTTTAAAGAAGTTTATCTTTAAAAAGTCAATTTCTGTGGACATTGCAGTGGAGAGTCATGATGACGTCATTGCTACTGTGTGCATGGCTTGTTGAGAGGTATTGACTCATGGTGGAATTTCAGGTATTGGTTTTCATACTTGAAAATGGGGCAGTAGTTCTTGCATCCCATCTTTTTTTGTGGAAGTATTTTGTGCACAAAAGAAAACATTTTTACAGAGTCCTTTTCAGTTCCCCTGATGGAGTGAGTTTGACATTGGCAAGATAGTGTTATGATTGCTATCAAAGTTCAAAGACCGTTTTTCTTTCTCATGGTTAACTTTATAAGCAGCCAGTGTGGCCAAACAGCTAGGTTATCTCTTATCTTTCTTAGTGCTTTGTGTTAAGATCCGTTTAAGCCTGTGACTATTTTTTTCCCCCTTTTTCAGGGTTAGGGTGGTCAGGAGAGGTTTTCAGAATTGAAAGAATTTCTTCTCTTTTTTTTCTTTCTTGTGATCACAAAATAACTGTGTTGAGCCTTTATACTTGAGCAGAACTCTAGTATAGATAAAATGTATGTTTGCCCCTAATCAGTTGGGCTGAATTTCTGTGTCGTACTGCAGTGATTATAGCCACTGTCAAATTTCTGATTACTGGCATCTCTATCAGCCACCCTTAGATAAAAAACTCCATTTGTCCTGAACCGATAAGCACAGGTGGGCTATTTAACCATTTTCATATACTTCTTTCTCCTCCAGGTCCTTATGAACATGGAAGACATAAAAGTTCGTGAAACGCAGATTTTTGACTACAGGAAAAAAATAGCTGAATCAGAGATTAAATTAAAACAGCAACAGAACCTGTATGAAGCTGTGAGATCAGACAGGAATCTGTACAGCAAAAATCTGGTTGAGGCTCAGGTAAATAATATATTTATGTCCTTACATTTTGATTTATTTTCACCCTGCATTTAAAACAGTTTCTGTTACCCTAATGGCAGAATTTAGAATAGTTAAAAAAAAAATCTCATGGAATTCGCCTGAAAAGAAGATCAATTTATGCAAAACTATCAGGTTATTTGAAATGGAAATGACACATCTTAATAGGATGTGGAGATCATGGTTCTACTTATAATTATTATGTAGAATTACTATTCTTGTCTTTCTACTTTTTTTTTTTTTGAGGCGTAGTCTCACTCTGTCACCCAGGCTGGAGTTAAGTGACATGATCTCAGCTCACTGAAACCTCCGCCTCCCGGGTTCAAGTGATTCTCCTGCCTTGGCCTTCCGAGTAGCTGGAATTACAGGCGCATACCACTATGCCTGGCTAATTTTTGTATTTTTAGTAGAGACAGGGTTTTCACCATGTTGGCCAGGCTGGTCTGCAATCCACCTGCCTTGGCCTCCCAAAGTGCTGGGAATACAGGCATGAGCCACTGTGCCCGGTTCTCTTTCTAATTTTTAAAACTGCCAATAGCTACCATGACTCAGAGTGCAGCAGCATACTCTTTTGAATTCCAGAGCTTCGCTTCAAAATCTTTTAGTTATATGTTTGTTGTGCTTCCAATTCCTTTCATAAAAGGAGGAATAAGGTGTGTGTGTGATGTTCATTATGCATATTTTGTGTGTATCTCATGAGAATATTTTGAGAGTTAATACTATAAAGTACTTTGAGGTCGATGGGCACTAGAGACAAAGGAATAGCCCAGTTGTAATTGATAAAGAGACCATTATTTTGAGAGATAGTCTCTTAAGAGCTCTTAAATATATATTGAACTTCCTTAGGGATGATGATGTCTAATTCACTTTCAAACATTTCTTCTTTCATTTTGTTAGGATGAAATAACAGAAATGAAGAGAAAGTTAAAGATTATGACTCATCAGGTAGATCAGCTGAAAGAAGAAATCTCTGTCAAAGAGTCTGCACTTGTGAAGCTGCACCTGGAACAGCAGCGAATAGAAAAGGAAAAGGAAACATTGAAGGTACTGACCTCGTAGTAAAAGCAAAGGACCAATAGTTCATCAGCCTACCTGGGCAACCTCCAGTCTCACTGAAGGTAGCGAGGGGCAGGGAGTACAACCACGTCTGCCTGTGGTCACTGTTGCTAGTTATCCAAACCAAGCAAACATGGCACCAGGAGGATGAGCCTTACCATCTCTTGTTCAGGGCTCCTTACAGGTAGTGTTGCTAGGTAGAATGGAGGAAGGGAGTAGTGGAGATGCACACAGACCCCTTTCATTTATGCAGGCTATCATACATCAGTGGGAGAGAACCTAGCAGGTCGGCAGTGCCAAGAAGTCCTTGAACTTGCATGCCCACTACAATCCCTCTGCATTCACAACCAAGTCCAACCGTTGTGCTCACACTCAACCCTCCCAAACTCCTCCCTGGGCCTTCTATAAGGTGGTGCTTTGTACCTCTGTTTTTTACTTTGTGTGTCTGTGACTTTTCTATCTGCAGTCTTATCAAGTGGGTGATAGAGCTCTGTTCTTACTTGGTTTACCCTTGACCAGGTTTGTAGTTCACTTTACTTCTGTGGGTCTAAGAACTTTGCAGCTACTCTTCCAGGGATCATCTCTGTCTCCATATATCTTACTAAGATATACACTTTAAAATCTACTAATTTAGAATATTCTATGTCTACTAACATAAGGACCCTTTCCAAGAATACAAAGCAAATAATTATGCCATTTTAAATCCTCTAACCAAATATGTTTTACTATACACTTCACTAAACTTAATGTATTTTTCTTTTTCCTATCCAATCCAATAGATTTCCCTTCCAATCCTTTTGACCAAGGATTAAAAAAGAAACTTCTAAGAAAATAATGCCAGTTTTGTTATGAAAATATATGTGCAGAATGCTCATGAGTTCTTAAGAGCCACTTGCAGAAACTGTTTACAACAAATTAGAGACTGGGGACCTTGGTTTCTGCACATATTAGCTTTCAAAGATAGTCACTGTCTTGAAAATGTATATCTAGTGTTGGGCAGGTTCAATGCCATATTTCCTAGATTCTAAGATACCATAGATTGAAATAGGCACTCTCAATTTAATAATGAGTTTTGTCAAGTTAATGATAGGTTTTCATGGAAATAGAACTGCTACATTAAATTAACTTAAAGCTCGTTTTGTTTGACAAGATTAAACTGTAACAAAAGTGAATGTACAAAAAAGGATATTGTAACTGATATATTTACCTGTCTCAGACATTCATCTTCCCCACTCTGTCTTATGATAGAAAAAGAATAGAAGATTCTGCATTCAATGTTTTTTATGTATAAAGAAATATACATATTTTTCTAAAATTGGAAAATGTTCTGCACTTTGCCTTTGTACTCCTTGTTTGAAACCAGAGTTTTATAGAAAACAGTTTGTTCCACTGTGGAGCTTGCAGTGGGATAGAGTTTATTTATTGCTGAATGAATTGGAAGAAACTTATTTTTTTTTTCCAAATTTCTTTTTTTTAAATTTTTTATTATACTTTAAGTTCTAGGGTATATGTGCACAACGTGCAGGTTTGTTACATATGTATACTTGTGCCATGTTGGTGTGCTGCACCCATCAACTTGTCAGCACCCATCAACTTGTCATTTACATCAGGTATAACTCCCAATGCCATCCCTCCCCCCACCTCCCCATAATAGGCCCCGGTGTGTGATGTTCCCCTTCCCAAGTCCAGGTGATGTCATTGTTCAATTCCCACCTATGAGTGAGAACATGCAGTGTTTGGTTTTCTGTTCTTGCAATGGTTTGCTGAGAATGATGGTTTCCAGCCGCATCCATGTCCCTACAAAGGACACAAACTCACCCTTTTTTATGGCTGCATAGTATTCCATGGTGTATATGTGCCACATTTTCTTAATCCAGACTGTCACTGATGGACATTCAGGTTGATTCCAAGTCTTTGCTATTGTGAATAGTGCCGCAATAAACATACGTGTGCATGTGTCTTTATAGCAGCATGATTTATAATCCTTTGGGTATATATCCAGTAATGGGATAGCTAGGTCAAATGGTATTTCTAGTTCTAGATCCTTGAGGAATCGCCATACTAGTTTTCCACAATGGTTGAACTAGTTTACAATCCCACCAACAGTATGAAAGTGTTCCTATTTCTCCACATCCTCTCCAGCACCTGTTGTTTGCTGACTTTTTAATGATTGCCATTCTAACTGGTGTGAGATGGTATCTCATTGTGGTTTTGATTTGCATTTCTCTGATGGCCAGTGATGATGAGCATTTTTTCATGTGTCTGTTGGCTGTATGAATGTCTTCTTTTGAGAAATGTCTTCAG
>NW_016814655.1:2924289-2953235 GCF_001698545.2 Rhinopithecus bieti | reverse complement strand
AAGCCTTCTCTCAGCTCCTCAAAGTCATTCTCCGTCCAGCTTTGATCTGTTGCTGGTGATGAACTGTGTTCCTTTGGAGGGCGAGATGCGCTCTTATTTTTTGAATTTCCAGCTTTTCTGCCCTGCTTTTTCCCCATCTTTGTGGTTTTATCTGCCTTTGGTCTTTGCTGATGGTGATGTACTGATGAGGTTTTGGTGTGGGTGTCCTTTCTGTTTGTTAGTTTTCCTTCTAACAGTCAGGACCCTCAGCTGTAGGTCTGTTGGAGATTGCTTGAGGTCCATTCCAGACCCTGTTTGCCTTGGTATCAGCAGTGGAGGCTGCAGAAGATAGAATATTGCTGAACAGCGAGTGATCCTGTCTGATTGTTGCTCTGGAAGCTTCGTCTCAGGGGTGTGCCCCACCGTGTGTGGTGTGGAGTGTCGGTTTGCACCTAGTGGGGGATGTCTCCCAGTTAGGCTACTCAGGGGTCATGGACCCACTTGAGCAGGCAGTCTGTCCGTTCTCAGATCTCAGCCTCCATGTTGGGAGATCCACTGCTCTCTTCAAAGCTGTCAGACAGGGTCATTTGCATCTGCAGAGCTTTCTGCTACTTTTTGTTTAGCTGTGCGCTGTCCCCAGAGGTGGAGTCTACAGAGACAGGCAGGCATTCTTGAGCTGCTGTGGGCTCCACCCAGTTCGAGCTTCCTGGTGGCTTTGTTTACCTACTTAAGCCTCAGCAATGGCGGGCGCCCTTCCCCAGCCTCACTGCTGCCTTGCAGTTAGATCGCAGACTGCTGTGCTAACAATGAGGGAGGCTCCATGGTCGTGGGACCCTCCCAGCCAGGTATGGGATATAATCTCCTGATGTGCTGTTTGCTAAGACCCTTGGTAAAGCGCAGTATTAGGGTGGGAGTTACCTGATTTTCCAGGTGTTGTGTGTCTCAGTTCCCCTGGCTAGGAAAAGGGATTCCTTTCCCCTTGCACTTCCCAGGTGAGGCGATGCCTCGCCCTGCTTCAGGTCTCGCTGGTCGGGCTGCATCAGCTGACCAGCACCAATTGTCCAGCACTCCCGAGTGAGATGAACCCGGTACCTCAGTTGAAACTGCAGAAATCACCCATCTTCTGTGTCACTTGCCCTGGGAGCTGGAGACTGGAGCTGTTCCTATTCGACCATCTTGCTCTGGGACCTCAAGAAACTTATTTTAAACATTGCTTCACCCACGAGCGTTATGGACTGTGTTAGCAAGGCTCAGTGTAATCCATTTGGTGCATCATCTCTTTCCCTTTAGAGGATGGCATTAGGTCTCATCTCTTACTTTCCCTGTAATACTCTATTCAAAAGATTAATTATTACCCCATAATGGGGTCCAAGTTGGAACTAATGTCATTCTACAAAATCCTGCTTTAGAACAAATGTCCTATACAAAATATCAATTATTCCTAATTCCTCGGAGTTTGACTTTAGCTAATATTTGTTTCATTTATGGCCTCTGCCATCAGGTGTCTACACATAAAGCTCCAAAGAAACATCATAATAAAATAAAATACAGGGCAATAGAGTCCTGTATTGTTTGGACCTGGGCCAGCAGATTTGGCAGCTGGTGAATATGAAGGATGATTAAAAGGCTTCTGCTCCAGAGACTGCTCCAAATGGAGAATCCCAGGTCTGGATGGCTTTGGGTCATCGATTATAGGAAGATGATTGCTTTGGACTTACTGTGGAACTAGGATGCCCTTTCTCCCTGCATTTCCCATGAAGGCAAGAATGAGGAGCAAAGACAGAGGCCTCCCTGATTTATTATTTGAGGCTATCCAAGGGTGACTTGCAATGGTGCTCCGACTGGATAATTTTGGCCTATCATTAAGCCCGTTTGACATTCTCTAGAAAAATATGACAGCTCAAATGTTGAGTTTTAGCCTCTTGACTTTTTTAGCCTAAGAATGAATCACATTTCACACAGGTCCCTGGATTTCATGCATCTAAAGTCTGCCAACCAAAACCCTGAGGGAAAGGGCAGATTTTCTAGTAACTTTGCTCCAGGAGACATTTATCTTATTATTGCGAGTTGTACAAAGCTACGTGGGTACATAATCTCTCCCAGAGGGGCAAGCCCTCGCCTGCTAGGTAGCCTGTGAGATACCCTTGGACAGGACAACCAATTTACGACTTTTCCAAGCCGATAGGCAAACGACTGTCTTTAGTAGGTCGTCCTCATCTTCATTCATCCCCTTCAGCAGACAAATCTTGTCCTTCCATGTTTCTTTTACTTTTTCTGTTGCTACTAGCCTCCACTGGTGCCTGAGGATCCTGTACACTATCAGCACATTATGGTTATGACAGGATGTCAATAGTTCTCTGTAGACGTTGCTGTGTCTGCATTCATCTGCCCATTGTGTCCCAGGCTTGTTTCATCAGCACTGAAGGAGCCATCTCATTTGGAGTGTCTGCCTTCCAGTCCTAACAAGCCCCTGCTTCTGTCTTGTCTCTTTCCAATCATCCCACATGTATCTGACAGCACTTTGATTCTTGGTGAATAATTCATCAGCAGATTCTCTGTGTCCAGAGCTCAGCACCACATTAGGGCCTGGCTTCAGGGCACCATATTCTTTTACTTAGTGGACTCTGTAGCTCACCATGGATGGGGAGCTGTCATCCATGTGAGACAGAGAGAGAGAGAGAGCCTAATTATTCTCATGGCTAGAAGACTTCAGGTGGTACTATTTGCTTTGCTAGATTTAAACAGACAATTTCTATGAAACTCATGTTGAGATCATGTATGAATGGGAGAAATTCTACAAGTATGATTCTTGAGATATGATTTATGCCCATAGCCAAATCTGGTTACAGATAATCCATAATGCCTATTGCAAAACTGTATAATTGTGGAAGTGGTGAGTAAAGGCTGTGTCCTGCCATCTCATTACAACTTCATACCACCAGTAACACTTGGATAGGTGCAGAAACCTCAGGTCCCACCTAGGGCATTGTTTGATGAGCTTTTGAATGCATAGTGGTTGTTGCCATCCTTCCTGAGTGAGATGGCTCAGATTTATAACTGCTAAATGCATTACACCCAAGGTATTTTGTTGATGTTAACATTTGCTGCCAACATCTAATGACACATCTTGTTTACAGCCCGTACATTTATGACATAAAGAGACCACTCAGAATTTTGATATATTATGAAAAAAGTATGAAGCAATGCCAAATGCACGAGTGGTTTTACATTTCAGACAGATACTTTTACACACTGTTGATTGCATTTTAATATAACAGGGGTTTCATTTTGTTCTGCTGATGGATTCTGATCAGCTCTTGGCACTTAAGAACAGGGAAGTGAATGTTGCACATCTGGGAAAATAAAAGTTTTATTAAAGAAAGCATGAGCAAAACAGGTATTTTATTGCTGTCTTTGCTGTCACCTTAAATGATTATAGAAACAGAAAGACTGGTTCTTTGCTCTCTTTCCTAACAGATAATCCCCCCAAATGGTAAATACTAGATGAGATCTTTTCTCAATAAGTATTTCCTTTTGCTTATCCCTAGACCAAAACATATTTCATGAAATGAACAAACAAAATGTCATAAAAGAAACCCTTGGTTTTATAGTAGCTGGTTGCATTCAGTTTGTGACATTACACATCTGTTACAAGGTACACAGTGTCTTTTACTGTTTGGATAAGTCTGAGGTGTAGAATTAATGACTTCTGGTTTTCATGGGGCAGGGACAGACCGTAACTAAAGCTGGGTTGGTTCAAAGGCACTTTAAAGTATGAGGTTTCCATCATCTGGGTGTCATTTCTAGGTAGGCGGGGGTCCAAATACTTACTTGAAGGAAAAAATTATTACTCTTTTACTGACATTTGCCAACTTGCAAGCCATTGACAAGTTGAAACCTTAATATTATCTTGTCGTCTCCCTTGTGATTCCAGCATGAGGGAATGCAGAGCTCTTCCTCTTCATTTGCTTCTTCTTGTTCTGACCTGGTCTGTGATATCCCTCATCTATCCCAGTTGGGCATGGAACCTCTCAAATGCATATTATTCTTTCCTGTAACATACGTAACTTTGGTTCCCCCACTGCATGCCCTATATAGTGCCTGGCACACAAGGCCTTTCCCTGTCTGCCTTAGCTGTTTGTGAGCCTTGCCTCCAGCTATTCCCTACCTAGCTCTCTAATTCAGCCATATTGGCTGTTTCACTATCTGGTGAACACACCAGGTACTTTATAGTTTGCATGCCTTTTTTCTCACAAGCCTGACTGCTGAATGCCCTGCTCTCACAACACATACCCCTCCATGTTGGCAATATCTGTCAACTGCCAGTGACCTGACTGGTTCTTCCCTCTAAACCCCAGGCAGAAAAATAAACACCTTTATGTGTACACCCATGTCCTTTTCACATAGATAGATAGCATTTTCACACTGTTGTTGGTTATTCATCATCTTCAGTGGAAGGTGAATCCCTCAAGTCTTGCTTATCTTCTATATTTAATTTGGAACTCTTGGGTGGTGACAGCAGAAGGAGCACAGGCTTTGGAATCAAAAGATCTGGGTTGGAATCTCAATCTGCTACTTAATAGCTCCATGACCTTGGGCAAGTTATTTGCTTTTGTCTCTGTAATTGCATTAAATGGAGACAGGAGTAGCTACGCAAATGCCTAGTATCATGCCTGGGATATGGTAGGTCACAAACAAACTTGTGGAATAGAAGTGAATGTACACTTTGATGAGACAAATTGTCCTGCTGAAACTTAACAGTCCATAGCACCCTTTCTCCATAATTCCTATGATTTTCGTATAAACTTAGGGGCCAGATTCAGGTGTGAGCTCTCTGAGAAAACATCCCTGCTACCCCCAGTCTAAGGATGACTTTTTCTTTGACCTCCCATAATATCAATTCACTCTGTGTGATCATCAAGATGCTGACAAATTATTGCCTGGACTTCTTAATATTTGCCTAATATTTGTCTATCTTATCCTCTCATCTGGGTTGGAAGTGCCATAGAAGTAGAATCTATGTATCTTTTTATAAATGACATCCCTTCTGTTTCATTAGGATGTTTTATAAGATAGACAGTTATTATCTTTGAGTAGTTTAATTTTGCTTACAAAGGGCTTTGTCTTTGCGGTTCATGTGCTGGTGGTGTTAGGGACATTATAGGAGCTGGTACACATAGAGGCCTTCCCTGTCCTCACCCCACATCCTGCTCTGCACTATTCTTTGTGAATTCTCCTGGTGTTTAGCCGGTAAGAGATGAAGTGCTGCTGAATACCAATGAAGCCCCTGCTACACATATATAGAAAAATGATAGAAACCCCTCAAGGGCATAACTCAGGATAAACATGATGACTGTAATGTTCATTGCCATTTCTTTATGAGTGAGTGTGTGTGTGTGTGTGTGTGTTGTAAGCTTGTTTTGCTTGTGAGAGTGATCAAACTGTGTTAAATGAAACATCAGAGGAAAGAGTAAGAAGCACAACTGTACATCTGAATCCGGGCCCTGTCGTCCTGGTTTGTGCTGTAACGAATTGAAATTTGCCTGTATCTTCCACTCTTTGTCAGGCTGAGCTGCAAAAGCTGAGACAACAAGCCCTGGAAACCAAACACTTTATTGAAAAGCAAGAAGCTGAAGAGAGAAAACTCCTGCGAATAATTGCTGAGGCTGACGGGGAGAGGTTGAGACAGAAGAAGGAATTAGACCAGGTAGAGCACCTCCTCATCAGACTTGCAGACCTCGTCAACAGACACGAGTATTTAATTCCGCCCTTCGAACCCTCCTTCCTCTCTAAGCTCTGCCAACCAGCCCTATTGGAAGAACAGCAGCAGAGACCCATCTTGTATTGATTAATTATGAAATATTCACTCCTTTATTTGACTTATATTTATGAGCACTTCCCATGTCTCAGTCACTCCTCTAGGCACTAGGACCACATTGGCCACCAAGACAATATGGTTCATCCTCAAGGAGCTTGCATTCTAGTATAATACAGTTGCTCACATATCATTGCAATGAATAATTACATGATTTGATCTTGACTGGATGTTCACATGTATGTGTAAGATATGCCTCCCTCACACCTTATCACAATGTCAGCACATTACCCATCCAACATGAAAAAAATGAAAATAACAATTTGGGAGATAGAAACCCAAATGCATAGTTTGGGGGTTAGAAATTTAACTGCTTCCAGGGACCTGGCAGAGAAAAGTTGGCCAGTGCAAGATAGAAGGAAGTAGTGGAACTTAGGAAGAGCTAGCCTGCCGTGAAGTCATTCAGATTTGAACATTTATAAATATAAGGGATTTGGAAATAAATAAAACGACACATACATAGGCTAAAGATTATTAGATGATTGGACTATTATTATTATTATTATTTTTGAGACAGAGTCTTTCTCTGTCACCCAGACTGTAATGTGGTGGCACCATCTTGGCTCACTACAACTTTCTCCTCCCAGGCTCCAGTGATCCTTCCATCTCAGCCTCCTGAGTAGCTGGGACTACAGATATTGCCACTACCTGGCTAATTTTTGTGTTTTTAGTAGAGATGGGGTTTCGCCATGTTGGCCAGGCTGGTCACGAACCCCTGGCCTCAAGTGATCCACCTGCCTTGACCTCCCAAAGTGCTGGGATTACATACATGAGCCACTGTACCCAGCCTTGGACTATTATTATTAATATTATTAAGGATTATTTGTTGTATGGTGTTTTCAAAAACTCTAGTGGGAGGGGTCCAGTGTTGATTGTCTAGCCAGCTCTTTCCAGTGCCCAGCCCACATAGTGCCCAGTACATGTGGGTGTTCGAAAGATACTCATTGAATGAATGGTGCTGCCACAATGAAAAGCTAAGGCTTCTCCTTTCCTGGTGGCCATGCCCCTCCCTACCTTCCTAGGTCATCAGCGAGAGAGATATCCTGGGGTCTCAGCTTGTTCGGCGCAATGACGAGTTAGCTTTGCTCTATGAGAAGATCAAGATCCAGCAGTCTGTGCTGAATAAAGGGGAGAGCCAGTACAACCAGAGGTTGGAGGACATGAGAATCCTCAAACTTGAGATCAAGAAGCTTCGCCGGGAAAAGGGGATTCTTGCCAGGAGTGTGGCTAATGTTGAAGAACTCAGGTAATAGATAATACATCTCAGGGCTGAGGGCACAGTGCAACATGGGAAACTCCTAAAATCACTTCGTAGTCATGCTTGTTGCTCATTGAAGGTCTTTATTTAGTTGTACAAAATGAAGTTTACAGGATGAAATTATTAACGAATGATAAGAACAGCTTTTCCATAACGTCTCCATTGTTCCCATGCTGTGTCACAAAATGAACCAGCTTCCTTTCAGGGGGGTATGGGCAAGTGCAAAAGCTTTTAAAAAATCATATTCTGGAGTTTACAAAATAATTTTAAGGAAATTAGTTACAATTCAGAAACTTTTTCCCCCAATGAGCTTTCTCGAATTTCTTTAATACGTCAGTATGCAAGAGAGGGAGCATCAATATTGAAATTTAATCTGGTAACATTTGCACATCTTTTTCTTGGAATTATATACAGGAAGAAAAGAGGTGGAAAATATAATTTTATCACTACTTGAAAACTTCGTTTCCTTAGAAGGCAGCCAAATTTTATATCTCACTCTTGATTTATCTTCTGCAGCTTTCACTTTAGCTTAGTGCGCCTTCTTCTTTCTTGAAATCTTGCATTACACAAGATCTACTTTCCCTTTGGGAAAACATCACCATGTTTTATAAAGGCAATTGCAGGAAACCAAATAAGAGTTCTGGTATTTTCTCAGTAGCTATCCTTATTCCCCACAGACTTGTAGATGAACAGTATCCTTGACCATCTTGGAATAAGGACATGGTTTGGATCTGCTTCTCAAATCAATTGGGTTAGAAGATAGTTTGGATATTTAAATGCAATGAATATATTCAGGAATAGCAAGTTTGCCACTATCAAGGATAGATCAATACTTTTTCTTTCTTTTTTTTTTTTTGGAGTTGCTTGTATTTCAGATGATGAAAGTAGTACAAATTCATTGTAGAAAATGTGAGAAATGCGGAAAAAATATAAAGAAGTGATTAGAAAATCACTCATAAGTTTACTACCCAGAGATACCACCATTGACATTTTGGAGACAAATGGATTAATTCTAAGTAACTATTGAATAGTCTCCAAATCATTGCTAAACTTGTCAGCCATGAGTTATTTTTATTACATACACAAAGGACGAAATTTTATCTATTCCCGTTCAGTATTGCTAGTTTGTTGATAATATATTTTATTTTTCTTTTCAATGGAAAGACAACTTAATAAAGGTTGGAGGCAAGCTAGCATGAATTCCAATCTGTCTTGCTACCTACAAGCTGTGTGACCTTGGGCAAGTCACTGAACCTCTCTGAGCTTTGGACTTGTAGTCACAATTAAACAGCAAAACAATCAATGTGCCATGTACAGAGTCTAGTACAAAGCAGTCCATCAAATATGGTAGCTAATATTTCTGCCCTCCCCTTCTGATGACATTCTGGAAAATTGAAGTGTTACAAATATGCTTTTAATTCTAAGCAGCTTGCTCTGAGCGCCCTGTTGAGTGAGCATCATGCAGTTAATTCTAATGGTTTGTCTTGCTAATGAGGGGAAGTTGCATTATTGGTTTAAATGAAGCGATTAAGTAAAAGAGATGGCTTAGTATTAGTAATCTGCACCCCTGCAGCAGGCGAGGACAGATAATAATATCCTTATTGCCCGTGTCAATGCAAGTGCTTGCTTCTTCTCTGCCTCCCAACATCTCATTCGATAGGGCGACAGCCAGCTCGCAAACACTGACGATGGCTATTGCATGTTACCTATCAACTAGAGATTTCTGAAGATTTTAGCAGTGTATTTCAGCCAGAGCTAGATATTCAGGACTTTTTCAGCCATCTGTGCACAGTTGTGGAACTCAAGATAAAGTATCATCACAACTCCTAACTTAGGTTTCTCAACCTGGGCTTCATGTGAGAATTACCGGCAGGACTTTCAGACCTCTGAAGCCAGGGACCCATGCTAGACCATGAAACAGAATCCCTCTAAGGATTGGGTCCAGGAGAAGAGGTAGTTTTCAAAGCTCCCCAAGGGATTGCAATGTGTAGTGAGGGTGGAGATGTATGCCCTGACTGGTGTTAGGTTATCACCTGAGCCTCAGCATATTGCTGTCAGGTGCTGAGTTTGTGGACTGTAGCCTGTTCACTTATTACCACTGTAGAGACATTTAGAAACATTAAACAGTATATTGAAACTCTTATAATTCACTGCTGAAATGGTTCGGCTCTGTGTCCCCACCCAAATCTCACCTTGAATTGTAATAATCCCCATGTGTCATGGATGGGGGCCAGGTAGAGATCATTGAACCACAGGGGTAGTTTCCCCCATTCTGTTCTCATTGTAGTGATGTAGTGAATGGGTCTCACGAGATCTGATGGTTTTTATAAATGGGAGTTCCCCTAGAGAAGCTCTGTTGCTTGCCACCATATAAGATGTTCCTTTGCTCTCCCTTTGTCTTCCTCCATGATTGTGAGGCCTCTGCAGCCATGTGGAACTGTGAGTCCATTAAACCTCTTTCCTTTATAAATTACCCAGTCTTGGGTATGTCTTTATTAGCAGTATGAGAAAAGACTAATACAATCCCCCTGCCCTTTGTTCCTTTCATATACTTATAAATTTCTTGAGTATCCAGAATCATGACTCTGACTCTGAAGCCCTGGCACTTTTTTTTTTTTTTTTTAAAGCTAAGCCAATTCTTGAGCTCTGCAAGAATTAGTATCATCTGTGTCTTGCCCAGATTTAGGAGGCTGGTCCCAGTGTTCACAATATTCTCCCTAATTCCAACTTTTTATATAAGACATAGTGTGTATGCAACCAATTAAAGATAGACAGGATATTCACACGGGTGGATAATTCTTTGCAAAATCAAGTTTGTCTTATTCAGACAGGAGTTTTTTCACATGCAAAGAGAATTCTTGAAGGAGAGGACACGCTGCCGAGCCCTGGAGGAGGAGCTGGAGAATCCCATGAATGTGCACAGATGGAGGAAGCTCGAGGTAACATCTGGCAGTGCGTTCTCCCCATCCCCAAATCTCTCCTCCTATCCCACGCGAAGCTTCTAACCTAAAGCACAACGAGAAGCGAGGTTTTATTTAATGCTATGCAAATTGTCACCTAAAATGTAAGGCTGGATCAGATGTAAATTGAGTTCTCTCAGAACCAGATGGTTCATTTGGGTTTTGTTTTAAAAGTCTTGCACAAAATCCTTTCTACCTAAAGAAAGCCCAGTGAAAGCTGTGAACCTGCCTCACCAACTGACATTTATTTTTCTGGCTTGGGTAGGTTTTGGTTAACTAGTTATCCTGAGGCTGCCTATTAGTCTTGGATGTTCATGGCCTTTAGTGATGTTGGTCACCAGCATCTCTACCATCTTTCAATTGATCTTTGCATCCTTTTATTACTTACAGAAAATATGGTTTTGTGAACTGCCCTCTTGTGGAAAGCATTGTGTTAGCCAAGCCCTTTCTCTTAGCATCTGGGGACACAGCTAAAGTCTCATTGGAAGGGGATGGATAATCAACTTCATATTTAATTTTATTCTATGACTTTCTGGTAGTCATTACCACCAGCACTGAAAATAACAGTTAAAGACAAACTCTGCTTATTCAAGGAAAAGAAAGCTATCTCCTTTAGTTGTAACTAGCAATGTGGATGCCAAAAGGGCCTTCAACTAGATGAATGGTCAGGGTATTGGGAAATGTAAGTATGTCATGTAAGATAAAGCAGGGCAGGTATAAGAAAGAAAATCAGCCAGGGAGATTTTTGTTTTTCATTTTTATTTTTTTTCTTTAAGAACGGAAAGGACAATATATATTTTACATAGGGACCTTTAAGAGAGGAAATAATTAAAATTCCGTTATTTTGATTTTAATTTTACTTTTCCTTATAAGAAAGAAAATCAGCCAGGCAAATTCTTGTTTTGCATTTTATATTTTCCTTTTAATGAAGAAAGCATTAAGGATAATGCATTATAAATTGTTATGTAAACACGAGGCCTGAATTTTAACAGCATCCAGCCCTGCCAGGTGAATGTGTGCCAAATCTAGTCCCAATAGATGGATATCAGTTGGCACTGCTTAGTATTTCTCAAGCAAAGTCAGAGTCAATGGCATCTCTTTTTCTTTCCCCTTTTGGACCCTCATTCCTTCCTCTTCAAATGCCAAGAGTGATGTAGTTTACTAACCCAATAGTAATATGCATATGTCTGCAGAAGCGGAGATGAAGATTTTAAATTCATTTACTGTCACATTAGTTTATTCTGTGTGTTTTCATGCAGGTCTTTAAAGTTTCCAATTCCCCATCAATTTCTATTAGAAAAATTAGAAAATAGAGACTCTGGGAGGCAGTTGAAAATATTTAGCTATTAGATTAATTCAAAATGTCAGTACAGTTGAAAGTGAAGCCTTGGCTCAAAGTCTAGAGGACAAATTACCAATTTATAACTGTATATCTTGTTTGAATTGTACACAACTAGTGAAGGATCATCAGAGCTTTGTGGACTGATAATTCCATTTCAGAGCTAAATGCCATGGTAGTGTTCTGCTGCCAATGATTAGCAGAAGTCCACATCCTGGAAACCATCCCCATCATAGACTGCAGTGAATCCTCCTGCTGACAATTACCAAAGGAGAATCCTAAGGCTGAGTGAATTTAGGGAGCTCTGTCTCATTCCATTCAAGAATTCTAGGGACTGGGTGCAGTGGCTCATACCTGTAATCTCAGCACTTTGGGAGGCCAAGGTAGGAGGATTGCCTGAGCTCAGGAGTTGGATACCAGCCTGGGTAACCTAGTGAGACCCTGTCTTTACAAAAAAATTAACCCAGTGTGGTGACACGTGCCTGGGGTCCCAGCTACTGGGAGACTGAAGCAGGAGGATTGCTTGATCCCCCAGAGTTTGAGGCTGCAGTGAGCCATGATCGCACCACTGCACTCCAGCCTGGGCAGCAGAGTGAGACCCTGTCTCAAACAAAACAAAGAATTCTGGAAAATTAAGTAAACAGAGGAGATGGTAGGGTAAGCCGCAGAGCATAGGAATTGAGAACTATGCTTTGGGGCTTGGCGTATTTGGGCTTGACTCCAGCTCTGAGCCTTGCCAGTCTAGGTAAATGACTTAGTTTCTCTCAGCCTCAGTTGTCATATCGGTATAAAAGGAAAAGACATATTGTCTTCTAGGGCTGTCCTGCAGCTAAAGTATAATGTTGTATAAAAAGCACTTAGCATAGTATCTGCATGGTGGCAAAGAATCATATATCGAGCATATTAGCTACCATTATTGTTATTCCCACTGGTGGAATAAACACATTTACTTTGTATTTATAGAATAACTAATGCCATAGATAAAACATTAGGAAAACTGCAGTCTGCCTTTTTGGGGACAGGAATTTATGACTATCTCATCTATTATACTTTATTTTTGGTTCTAATTCCCTCTGTATTAGGTCTGCAGGTTTGCAATAGATTTTAATAAGACAATGTACATTTTACATAGAGACCTCAGTGCTTTGAAGTTGATGATATCTCAGCTGCTATTGTTGTTCCCCTTGGACAGGCTAGCGACCCCAATGCATTTGAGCTGATACAGAAAATTCACACCCTGCAGAAGCGTCTCATCAGCAAGACTGAAGAGGTGGTTGAAAAAGAGCTGCTCCTACAGGTAGCATTTTTGTTTTCTGTACTCACTGTACAAGTGGATTGCCTTAGCACCACCATCTCCAGGACTACGTTCTTAGAATTAGTCAGTTATTTGGCAGCATTGCATGTCCCATATTTAACTGTAGATGGCAACAGTGACTCACACATAGAGAACAAGCACAGTCTGATTAATTGGTCTTTTATGTTGCGATCACTGATATTTCAAGAATTCTGGAAAATTAAGTTCAAGGCTAGACTTACTGCAATGGGTAATGTGAGCAGCCCCGCCCCCCCACACTTCTCTATAGTTTTATTTATCAGATTCTTTTAAACATTTTTCTTCATATCTTCACATAATGCAAAATGCTGTGATTTTGATTTTGAAAATAAGCTTTCTCATAGAGCACAAGTGATCTGTTCACATGAAGATTTGTGTGAGTGAAATGGAAGGAGAGATTTCTTTTTGAGGATTTCATGCAGTAAATTGTTCTGTAGCAATTAGGCCTGTATCTTTGCAAGGGCCAGCTGTCATCATCACCATCACCATCTTCCTCACCACCATCATCATCATCACTTACTGCATGCCAGATATGCTGGTGGCTTTACCTGCTTGGTCTCATGTCCTCTTTGCAGTTCAGGAAGCGGGTATGGTCATCCCCAGCTGATGGCCGAGGAAGTCAGGACCCACGAGTTGAGTGTGGATAAGAATGTCAGCTCTTGAAGTTAGATGGCTTGGTTTGGAACACTGCCAGTTGCTATGTCAGTTTAACTTCATTGTTCTTAGTCTGTATTATGGGACAATAACAGAACCTGTGAAAATGGATATTGCGAGGATTGAAAGAGTTTAGTATTATCCATGGTAACATGGTGTCTAATAAATATTAGCAATTATTCATGTTACTTTGGATTCCAAAGCCTTTAATTAATTAATTAATTTTTTGAGACAGTCTTGCTCTGCTGCCCAGGCTGGAGTGCAGTGGCACCATCTCTGTTCACTGCAGCCTCTGCTTCCCAGGTTCAAGTGATTCTCCTGCCTCAGCCTCCTGAGTTGCTGGGATTACAGGTGTGTGCCACCACGCCTGGCTAATTTTTGTATTTTTAGTAGAGATGGGGTTTCACCATGTTGGCCAGCCTGGTCTTGAACTCCTGACCCCAAGTGATCTGCCTGCCTTAGCCTCCCAAAGTGCTGGGATTATAGGTGTGAGCCACTGTGCCCAGTCCCAAAGCCCATAATTTTAATCGCTAGGTTAATATTAGTAGGAGTAGGAACTTGTATATATGAGTAAGAGGCATTTGCTCCTTTTGTTTTACAGTCTACCTTAAGAAAGATATTTACCCTAAAGTTGGGTATACAGTAAATAACCTTCCAGAATATCACGACACTGAATGGCCAACAGGGATTTTCCTCTTCTCTTGTAGATTACTGTGGTGGTTGAGGGAGTAGACTTTGGAGTCCAGAAAGATCTGGTGTTAAATCAGTTTCAACCCTTGATCATTTCATAACTTTAAGAGAATTGCATACGTTGTACAAATCTCAGTTTTCCCATCTGTAAAATGGAGATAATAATACCTGTTTTTTTAATAGCAGGAGGAGGATACTCTAATCAGAGTACATAGTTTGGATGTCTTGTAAGGGTAACCGATTAGTACGTGGCACTGGGCTTTGATAGTCCAGAGTTTGCTGTGGCTCCCCTGATGCTAGCCATAAGTAGTTTCCCAAGTCTGTGCAGCTGGTAAGTGCTAGGGTGGGACTTGGTCCACGCAGTCACTCCAGAGCTCACACTTTCTACTGCTTCACTACCTTGTCTGTTCTGTTATCACTTTGTTAGTTTTAAAAAGAACCAAATCCTATGTTTGCCAAGCATCTGTATTGTAAGTTTGTTTTATATTTCATGGACTGCTTTAACTTTATTATTTCCTTCCCTCTATATACCCTGGGTTTACTGGGTTCTTCTACCTTTTTAAGGTTAATGCTCAGATCATTGATGTTCAGTCTTCTCTTCTAATATAAATATTTCAGTTATAAAATGTCTTTCAAATAATGTATTTAGGGTTGGGTGCAGTGGATCACGCCTATAATTCCAGCACGTTGGGAGGCCAAGGGGAGTGGATTGCTTGAGCCCAGGAGTTCGAGACCAGCCTAGACAACATGGCAAAACCTTGTCTCTACAAAGAATACAAATATTAGCCAGGTGTGGGGGTGCATACGTTTAGTCCCTGCTACTCAGGAGGCTGAGGTGGGAGAATTGCTTGAGCCCATGAATTTAAGGCTGTAGTGAGCTGTGATTGTTCCACTGCACTTCAGCCTAGGTGACACAGAGAGACCCTGTCTCAAAAAAATAAAATAAAATAAAATAAAATAAAATAAAATTTAGTTCCTTTCCACAGGTTTTGATATGGGGAATTTTCATTTAGTCCTAAGTGTAGTATATTTTCAGAATTACTTCTCCTTTGACAATAAGTCTTAAAAAATATTCACTATTTCTCCTGATAATAATTAGGAGATATTTTATGATATTTTAGGATAAATAAAAGTGTATTTTAAAATTTCCAAATATATATGTATTTAAGTTATCTTTTACTTACTGATTTCTCACCTTTCTGCATTGTGGTCTGTATTATACAGATTTTTTGGAATTTGTTGAACTTGATTTGTGACTAACTAAGTGGTCAGTTTTTATACCCGACGCCTGCTGTTTGAAAAAGATACATACTCTCTAAATGCTCTGGGTTCAGTGTTCTCTATTTGTTTGTTAGATCAACCTTGTTAATTGTATTGTCCACATCTGTACTTTTCCTAATTTTCTGTCTGCCTAATCACTGAAAAAAGTTTGGAGATTTGTCTATTTCTCCTTCTTTCTGTCATTTTTTGCTTTAAGAACATTTTAGATCATGATAAGGTGAGTATAAGATTACAATTTTTATTTTTTCCTGGTTGAATTGCTCCTTTCATATTATATAAGAACTCTCATAATAATATTTTTACTTACAAATTTGCCTAGTATTAACATAGCTCAATCAGCTGGATTTTGAAAAGTAGTTTTCCTATATTTTTACTTTTAAACTTTTGGTGTCTTTGTACTTTAGGACAATCTCTTGTAATTAAAAAAATCTTATCTTTGTCTTGGTGTTTAGTTTGTTTATTGATAATTTTAGGTTTATTTCTACCTTCTTATTTTCCCTGATTTTTTTGTAATGCTCAAAAAAATTCTATCAGACTGAGTTTTCCTTACGTTCTGTTTTTCCCGTTTACCGGTCTCCCTGCTAACCATTACTACCTATTCCCTTTTTAGTTTTTCTTTTACTCAACAGTTACCACCACTCAGTATAATATTTTCTGTCTCTGATTCCCCTAAATACATATCTTAATCCTTTGTTTTCTTTTCATGGATTCCCTTAAAATTCACCATGCATAGTTGACATCAAATCTAAAGTCTAAAGTTGATCAATATCTTTCTCCTTCTTACAAACAGCGTAAGAATTTGGAATGCTTTAACTGCAGCTACCCTGCTGTTTCCAAAATCAGCCATCACCACTATTATGTTACAGAATCAATTTACTAAGATTTACCAAGATGTTTACCTGTTCTTTTGTTTTCTATTTCTATATATCTCCAATTCCTTACTTCTGGCTTTTTGAAGTATATCCTTTCATAATTCTTTAACCAATAGATTTTTTTCAATGGTTAACACTCTCCTTTGCTTGTCTAAAAATGTTTTAAATTTGGCCTTATTTGTAAATGATTAACTTGAAATCTTATTTCTATTTGCACTTTGAAGACGTAGGTCCTTTGTGTCCCCAGCTTCCAGTGATGTGATTGAGAAGTCTGCTGTACATCTAATTGTTTCTGCTTCTTTTTAGGTGACTTGCCTTTTCTTCTGTTTGATAGTTAGATCTTCTCTTTGCCTTTGATGTTTCAGAGTTTCAGAACAGCACACAAATTAATTTGGGTATTAATTTAGTTTTGCTTACCATGTTCAGAACACACTCCATTTCCTGAATCTGAGGATTCCTGTGTCTTCGAATAGTCTCTGCTTTAGTGTCTTTATTCACTCCTCCTGGAAGTCTTATTAGAGGTACATTGGGTTTTCTTATTCTTTTTTTCCTATTTACTGACCTAGTTGATGTTTTTCTTGTCTTTAACTCTTTATGTTACATTTTCTTAGCTTTATCTTATTTATTTATTTATTGACATGGAGTCTCACTCTGTCACCCAGGCTGGAGTGCAGTGGTGCAATCTTGGCTCACTGCAACCTCTGCCTCCCAGCTTCAAGCGATTCTCCTGCCTCAGCCTCCTGAGTAGCTGGGATTACAGGCACCCACCACGATGCCCAGCTAATTTTTGTATTCTTAGTAGAGACAGGGTTTCGTCATGTTGGCCAGGCTGATCTCGAACTCCTGACCTCAAGTGATCTGCTGGCCTCAGCCTCCCAGAGTGTTAATCTTAATCTTCTTGTCTACCAATTCTTTCAGTGTGCTTGTCTGCTAATAGTCAATCCATTGAGATTTTATTTTCAATTATTTTATTTTTATTTTCTAGAGATTCTTTTTCACATATGCCTGGTTTTCACATATAAATATAAAATATAAAATAAAATTTTATTTTATTTTCTAGAGATTCTTTTTCACATATGCCTGTTGATAGTTTCTTGATCTTTTCTTATGTTTTACATCCTTCCTTTATGTTCCCAATTAATTCAAGAATTTATTTCATAGTCTTGATCTGAGTGTTCTATTATTGAAGTTCTCGAGGGGTTTTCCTATTTGTTGTGACTGCTGACTTTCACTCATGGTGGATTTTTCCTTTCGTATTTTGTGATTTTGGATTGTGAACTCATTTTCAGAAAGCCTTTATTTGGGGACTTGGGAATGGTTTAGGTTAAGGAAATGTCCATTCATTTGTTTCTGCCAGGTGCCTTAGAAGATATCACTTGCTTAGAATAATTTTTTTTAATGTTGAATTCTCACCTTTGGCTTCTTGGACTACTTGGCTAACATATACTAGAACCTCAAACACTTGTGACAAAAGATCCATGGATACAAATTCTTAGGGAAGCAACTTTTTTTTTCCCACCCAGAGCCCAGGAGAATTACTTAGGTTTTTAATTGTGGTCTTGTGGTCTTCCTGTCCCAGTGGGTAGATTTCTATCTGTTGTATCTTTTCGCCAAGGGTGAAACTTTTAAAAGTCATTAACTTTATGTTGAGGAATCTTAGTACTAACACCCGCTTCACACAGGGCCAGCACCTTATCCTTTGCCTTCTTGTGGCCACAAAAATCCAAGCCCTTTGTTCAACTATCCCTCAAGGGATAGCTGCAATATATATCTATTCATTGTTCTAACATGCAGTTCACGCTTTGATTTTGACACTTGAGCAAACTAATTGCAAACTCTGTTTTGTGATTAAAGCTCATGCTGAATTGTTTTACTCAGCATGTCTAATGCTTTGTAGACATTAGTTTTCATGTTATTTAGTCTGACATATTGCCATAAACAGAAATCTCTTATTTGCTTGACTCACTAGTTTCTTCATCCATAAGTTGGGGACAATAATATACCCATAGAATTGTGTTAGTACACATAAAAGTTTAATAGAATGCTTAGTTCTCATTAACAATGTTATTAATAATACTATTGTTAATATCATTAATTACCAAAACAGTTTTTCCAGGCCTCCAAAGTTTAATGTCCTGTCTCAATCCCTTTTAACCAATTCCTTATTTAGAATTTGGAATGGTTGGGCTGCCCTGTGCCTGCTGTGATTTTTCTCAGCAGCTTGCATATCCCCAGACAACAAGCCTTGTTATCTTGCTGAAGCCTCAAGTGTTCCACAGGATTTGACAGTTTCTCAATTTCATCTTTTTAAATTAAAATATTAGAGAAGTTCTGTCACTCACAACAGAACATTTTGCAATTAGGAAGACTTTGGGTTGAATTCTTCTGAGTTTCACAGCAATTTTTAAATAACTGTTTAATCTGTTACATGGTGATAGAGACACCCCATTATTTCCAACCAGCAGGTATGATGGAAGCTTATTTTCAAGCTCCACTTGCCTGTGAACTCTTTGAGGAGAGGTACTTCCCAGTTCACCTCTCTAATCCCAATACCTGATACTGTACTGGGCACACAGATGCTCATTATAGATGGACCAGCTCTCTGCCTAGGCAACTCCTGCCCACCCTTTAGGTCTTAGCTTAAATATTTTTTCCTTAGGAAAACCCCTTTTCCTAGGTTAGGTGTCTTGGTACAAGTTCCCATAACTTGACTTCTTCCTTATACCACTCATCATACTCGTAATTAATGAAGTAATTGTAATTAATATGTAATGGCTCTTTCCTGTTAGACTATAAGCTTCACAAAGGAGTTCCGGTGTCTGTCTTGTTGATCATCACATCCCTAATTTCTCATCCACAAATATTTGTCTAGCAATTTATTAAAGGTTGGAAGAATTGTGGTCCTTCAGAAAGTGGTATGTTGCAGTCATTTAAGTTCTGTCTTTGAGCTCTCTGAGAGGTGGCCTTTGCATTTTTTTATTGACTTCTGACTTTGCAGGAGTCTGGAATTTACTGTGGGTTTATGGATCTATAAACTTGATGCAACTTGTCAGTGTCCTTTTTGTTTGTGGAGGCAGGCTGATTCATGTGGGTCTGCTCAAAGTTCTTCCCTTGCTTGGGATTAACATGAAAATGGTTCTGGAGACTAACTTTATAGCTTCAGTGGTAAGATGGAGATGTCTGTATTCTTGCCAGAATTGGAATCTAAGGTATGGATGGGAAGGATTTCTTTTCTTCTGCTCACCAAGCTATTCTCCCCTTCAAAGAAGCAGGGGCAATGGAAACGTACCTGAAGCATGCCTCCTGGTGGCCTCTCCTTGCTGTTGTTGCTTCATTTGTTCCTCATCTCTTCTGAATCCTGCAGGATTAATGACTTCTTTTTTTCTTTAAAGGCACCTGTGGGATAAGACAGGCATATATGCCTTGAGTAACTGCTATCTGCTACCCGGGTATCTTTACATCATCATCATCATCATCATCATCATCATCATCATCATCATCATCATCATCATGGCATTCCTAATAATGGGCATACGGCATGATAGCATTGGAGTAGGAAGCTCTAACCTCTTGCTAGAGGCACTTAAAACATGATGAACACTCAGAGCGGCTCAAATTGTTTCTTCCAAATGCTTAAATATGGGGTAACAAGTTCAAATGCACTTACCCTCAGGGCCAGGCATGTAACAAGAAAAGAGTGAGGTGGATTTTGCATGTCATGATCAGAAACAGCAACTGGTAGGCGCCTCATGGTCAGAGGCCAGTGGGAGTGGTGGGGATGGCAGCACGTGGCCAGCTATGGGCCCCAGTCCTAGGAAGCATCCCTAGGAAGCAGCTAATCCCACCCCAGCTAACTGCAGGCTGATGTTGTCAAATCTTTAAACTTTAAAGAGCTGGAAATGTAGATTTGTATGTTCAATATACTGAGCTTTAAACATTGACAGTCTTAAAAACACTCCCAGAAACAAGTTTGCCAACCATCCTTGGCCCACAAGTGGATAGTTTACAACGTCTAGCTTCAAGGCCTGGGAGAGAAGGAGACGTAAAAAAAAAAAAAAAAAAAAAAAAAAAAAACAGCAGCCACACAATTGGCTTTACTAGTTTTGATTTCTTTAATCTTGTTCTTTGTTGTGATTCCTTGATAGACTTTCAGAGCCCAAGAATCAAAAGGGAAAGAAGGAGGGAGGAGAAGGTTCAGGCTGTAGGTGCTATGCAGCAGCAATCAGAGGTGAGCAAGGCTGGATTCTTCTAAGGATGTGAACAGAGAGGCAGAGAAGCAGGGGCTGTGTTCTGTGGGGCAGAGTGGGTGGGCTTCATGCAAGATGGGCTTTCTTAAGATGCCTTTTGTCTTGCCGCTAATAACTCTTGATTTTATTTTATAAAGTCTTCTAAAACAGAAAAGGTCTTCTCTGAATTGTTAAAAATACCAAGGGTTGTCTCTGAACACTCCCCACCCCCGTGAATGGGCAACAGGAATATTTTGTATTGCCAGCCTGCCCACCACAGTCACTGAGCGCCCGGAATTCCGGGGTCAATGACACAGACCTGGTCCCAGCCTTGAAGGACCTCTTAGCTCTGCAACCACAGGGCAGTGTGCCAAGGGCTCTGATACTGGGATGCTACGGGACTCTAAGCAAGGCTCTGGAGTGGACAGGTGTCTCAGTTTGGGTCTCTTCAAATCAGACACTGAGACAAAGATTTGAGGTCTGGGCATTTGGGAGGCAGTTGCAGGAAGCTGGAGTCAGGGAGCAGGAAAGTGAGATGGGGAGGGAGGAAAAGCCAGTGGGTGGAGGGGGAGGGAGCAGATCACCCCATGGACATCTGAGCTCCAGTACCACTGAGATTCCTCTGAGGAACCACACAGAAAGAGGATAAAATTGTCCATCAGAGAAAAGAGGACTGGGCATTTGTTCAATGGTTCCCATTCCCCACCAGTTGAGTTGCCTCTGGGGACATCGAGCTGCTTCCAAAGGCAGACTGAGGGGGAGCCCTGGCCTGAGGCAGAAACACTGGCACCCATGCACCTGAGGTGGAAGCTGCTAGAGCATTCTGGGAACTATGGGTCCTCCCAGTGCACCAGGCATGTCAGCTCAAAATCATGAAATTTAGGATGGGCTGTGAGGAGGAGGCTCAGGGTACCACAAGTGTCTGCTACATGAGATCAGGTCTCCTGGCAGGTCCTGGGGACTACCAACCAGGTAGACCTCTTTACTCACTCAGTGATTCACCTAAGGTGTGCATTGCCAATCTGCCTTTAGAAAAGGAGGGGCGTTTTCCCAACCAAGTTCCCATTAGACCTCCCTCTATTCTACCCACCTGCTGCCATTTCAGTTACCTGCCAGGAACCAGATGACATGATCATACTATAGTTCATGCCCTGAGTGTGTTCTAATGACAGCAATCCTTTGAGTGCTTACTATATGCCAGGCACTGTGCTTTCCCTATGCACAGGCAGCAGCGCATGGTGGTGAGTACACAATGACTGTTAGCTTGCCAGATGGTGGGGGTGAAATGATGCGTGGTCCACCTGCGACTCATTTTGGGGAAAGGAAACAAGCTTGACCTCCTAGACTGGTAGAACTGGATCATCCTGCCCAGAAAATTTTATTAAAACGATGAGAATACTGAGGCATTTTCCCTTAATGTGTGGAAGTAGTGATGTATTACTACTAGAAGAGTTAATTACATTGGGGGGGGTTTTGATGAGTGGAAGCGTACTACCTAATGAACAGTGACACTGAAATGGTCCAGGTGAGAAAACTGCCTTGGTGTAGTTCAGGTTCGTGTTGCTTTAGCAAATTGTCACATGCGTTCTTTTACATGCATCTAGAGGCCTAGGTAATGGGCATATCCCTCAGAGATATAAATCATGAACTGAACTGGAAATCATTGCTTCTTTGCTGGCATCTGGGTCCTGCCCTTTCAAGGTGAACTTTCCCTATAATTTAATTTTATGACTGACTGGATGGAAGTCTGGTTTATTTAACTGTAAAATGGCTTGAATGATAGGAGGGTTTGAATGGATCTGCATGAATTATTAGCTGTGCAGAGGGAACAAACCTCATATAGCTCATTTTTAGATAATTCTTTCATAAGGGCCTTCAGTTTTCTTGATCTCCTGATTATCTTACATTTGTTTAATGTTTACACTGTGTTAAACATTGCTCTAAATGCTTGTATAGGTATTATCTCATTTAATTGTCACAACAACCCCAGAAGAGCACACCAGTCCCCTTTACAGGCAAGGGAACATGCGGCCAGGAAGACCGAGTCTTTCTACCAGGGCCACATAACAGGTACCTGGTGTAGCATTGAGTCTTATCTTAGAATTCTGCTTCCAAAGGCTCTTCCTCACCACAGGATGTGGTGTAGGAACACCATGGTCATTGAATTCATGGTATACAGATTGCCTTGGTCATTCACGGAGAAAATTCACCTTTCTCACTGCATCTTAAGCCTTGCTACACCAAGCATGAACTCCAGTGGCACTGGCATCTCTGAGAGCTCCTTAGAAATGCAGGATCCCTGGACCCCCTAAGGCTTAATGAATCAGAATCTGCATTTTAAGCAGGTCCCCAGGGATTCAGGTTACTGTTTCAGTCTGAGAAACACTCATGCCCTAGAAGTTGGTTTCTTTGTAGTAGATTGTCATACTCCAGAGCAACAGCTGTGGTGCTGGTGGGCCCAGGATGGAACCCCACACCTCCTAGCTACCAGGCACGTGGCCTGGTCTTATTGCTTAACCTTCCTATGCTTTACTCTCCTCTGAAATACAGAGCTCGTCATTTTATTAGCATCCTTTGGTTACTGTAAAGATTAAGGGAAAGAATGACATAAAGCACTTAGCAGAATGCTTGAGATTTGGCCAGTGCTCAAGAAATACCATTATTTGTAGTTTGGAGGATGATAACTTCACCCTCTGGCCCTGGCTCTTAAACTCCAGGGACTGAGAATATCTAGGGGTAACCAGACAAATGAATGCATACAGAATTTCAGGGATGTTTTAGGATCCCACAAACTCTTGAAGGCTATTGACGTTCGTATACAAGTCTAGAGTGTTTCTTTGTTGACAAGAGACATGACAATACTTGGTCCTGTTTGATGATAGCCCAGATAGATTTGGTGGAAGCTACAGATAATTTTGAAGAGTAGAGGGAAATGGCAGTCACCGCTCACTTCGATTGAATGCTGAGTACGTTCAGTACTCAGTGTACTCTGTGCTGCCCTGTGGTGAGCATTTGCTTTCACTACAGCCACTGGAAGCCCAGATGAGGCTAATGCTGTTGTTGTTTCATTTCAGAGAGAGGGAACTGAACTTGTTCAAGAGCTCACAGAGGAAGGAAAACAAAACTTGCCCAAGAGCTTATGGTTAAGAAATATCAGAGCTGCAATGATAAACCAGGTTTGGGTAAACTGTGGCCCACAGTGGGCTGTATCTGGCCTACCACCTGTTTTTATATGGCCTGCACCAAGAATGGTGTTTATATACTTAAGTGGTTAGAAAAAAATCACAAGGGTAATATCTCATGACATATACAATTGTGATGAAATTTGAATTTCAATGTCCAGAAATAGTTTTATTGGCACACAGCCAGGCTCATTCATTCACAGAACATCACGGTTGCTTCTGTGCTACAGCAGCACAGCCGAACTGTTGTAAAGGGACTGAATGGCTCACAAAGCCGGCGTTGGTTGCTCTCAGGCCCTTTACAGAAAGCATTTGCTGACCCCTCTTAGAAAGTTTAGTCATTGGAATCCAGAACAGAGCCCCTCACCACTATTCTTTAGTACCTCCCAACAGAGCCACTCAACATTCCATTACCATGACTTCTTTGTTCCCCCACTTCAAATTCCAAAGTAACTATTCAATTAAGGAACTGCTTTAAGATCTGGAAGGCAGAATTCTAATAGCATGGCCCAGTTGCTGGTACTGTAGCCTACACTAAACGTAATTCTTGCCTGCTTTATTAGTGGATAACTCGGTGGTCATCCTCCCCAAAGCTGAGCTGAAATAGTTGAAGATGCTCCCTCACTGGACAACAGTGTGGGACTGAGAGGTACAGTGTGAGATGAAACCACCGAACAGAAGCCTGTCTGTGGGTTTTTGCTCTGTTCTAAAATCAAGGGGTAGAAAAATGAAATGTGAGGAGAAAATAGCTTCTTCAGAGCCTTGATGCTCTCGTCAAAGGACACTTAAAGTGCTGGGAATGGTTGAGGAGGCTGAGTGCCCATCGTGCTCCTGGGGCCTGCTTCTCGGCTGCCACGTCTTTCTGGGGTTTCCGGGAATGCCTGCTTTCCTGCACATGCTTCTGCATGCCAGGGAGGATGGAAGGAGCGATTGGAGGCAGGCTGTTCAGAAAACAGAATGCCAAGGCTAGCATAGATGTCCTCCCTGTAGCTGTCTGCAGGGCACGTTATGCCTCTACCTACTTGATTTGTCCAAGACAGCCTGAGTATGGATATTCTCCGAGGGTGGGTTCAGGTCACACTGCTCATGATCCTGTAACACTCCAGCAACACTTAACCTTTGATGGGCACGTTTTCAAAGTGCTTTCCTTGTATTGTATCTTAGTGGTTCCCAAATGCTGATCTGAGGGCCAGGAGAAACAATATAGTCCCAAACACAATATTCATTGGTCTGTAACAAAATGAGCACAGTAAGAACTGTGCAGCATAAAGCTAATTTTACTTCTCTATTTTAGGGACTGTTCTTTTATCTGTGTCCTTTCTTTTTACTTTTGAAAATTCCTTTTTTGAGATGATATTCTCTTGTTTGTGTGTTCCTCTCCTTTATGAGATGATGGTAAGAGGCCTGATGATTTTCTGTTAGTCAGGAGCATGGATCCTGTGTATGTGGTGACTTTGTTGCTTTGTTAGACAGGGATAATCATGCCAATCTCCTAGCGTTATTGGGAGATTATATGAACATATGTAAAACATTTAGAATAGTCCCTGGCACATAGCAAACACTACACTGTTACCGAAGATTCTTTCTTTTTTGTTTTCATGTTAAAAATTTAGCATAAGAAGAAGTTGGCAAGACTATGATGGTACCTCCAAGATTTTGGAGGAAATATATAGGTCCAAGAAATTCAAAATCTAGGAACTGATACTTTCTGTCTTAATCTTTGCAATAACCCTGTTTTACAGATCAAGAAACTAAAGCTCAGATAGGTTTATGGACCCTCAGAAAGTGTAAGAAAAAGGATAATAGTGCAGGATTGTCTAGGACTTTGGTCTCTCTTAAGGGAGCAGGCTTTTAATATGCAGATGTTTGGGGACTTTCTTTTTTTTTTTTTTTTTTACAATTATGTTCGGCTTCATTAAGGTGAACAAGTTTCTCAATGTGTGTTCTTTCAAACTTGCCTAGGTGTACTTAATATGCTCAATTATCAAATGCCTTCCTATTACCTCTCAGTAGTTCTCTCTAAATGTGCCAGGAATAACTTCCATAGCATTAGAGTCCTTCAAGCATTATTTCTTAAAAGAGATTGGTGCTGGTAAGCTCGACTAGGCAGATAGTTTAAAAACCAGTTTATATCTTAAACTGTAAGTACCTTAAACACTTGTAATTTCAGCCAACCTAAGGAGAGACGCAGATGACTGCCGGAGTCCAGATCTTCAATTTGGTTAGCAAGGGTCTTGTTCAAGTTATGTATTTTGAAACAGGTGGTTTTTCTACCTATCAGATACTATGCTTTTTACTTGGGAGATGAAATAATCTGTATATCAAACTTCTATGACACATAATTTACCTATATAACAAATGTGCCCATGTGCTCCTACAACTAACATAAAAGTTAAAAAAAGAAAAAGAGCGGTTTTCAAAAGGAGTATCTTGATTGACTTCCTTCTCCACCTTTCCATTTTCTTTTTCTCTTTTAAACATTTTTTTTATATTTGATTTTTTTTTTTTTTTTTTTTTTTGAGACAGGGTCTCACTCTGGTGTTCAGGCTGAGAGTCCAGTGGCATGATCACAGCTCACTGCAGCCTCAAGTTCCTGGGCTCAGGTGATCCTCCCACCTCAGCCTCCTGAGTAGCTGGGACTACAGGCTTGTGCCCCCACACCCGGCTAATTTTTTTGTATTTAGTAGAGATGGAGTTTTGCCATGTTGCCCAGGCTGGTCTTGAACTCTTGGGCTCAAGTGATCCACCAACCTTGGCCTCCCAAAGTGCTGGGATTACACGCACGAGCCACCGAGCCTGGCCTCATCCCTTCCATTTTCATCTCAATTTTAAGAATTAGGATTGAGACATTTTAAACTGTAGGAAGTCCACAAAATAGCAGATCTGACGGCAGAGGTTCAATTAATAAAGGGGTGATGTATATTAAGTGAATAGTATATATGGAACCTTAGCACTCATCATGTAGAAGCACACACCTTCTACACCCATGACAAGAAATGAATTTCTGTCCAACTTTTCACTTGTTTTACTAGCCCCCTTCTAAGACTCCTTTTCCCTTCCACCTCCCCACTCTCTCAAGAATGGAAAAGGAGGCATTGCTTACCTGGTTGGTCACAGCCTGAGACTTGAGCCACATATTGCTGATGGCCCAGGCCATTATGTGCTGTATATCCCCTGCCTATGTGCTGAAGCTCTCTTGCTCTCCTAGCCTGGGCAAGACCCACTATGTCCACCGTCCATTCCAACTCCTCTCAATCTTTGACTGGGTGGGTAAACCTTATTTGGTCTGCTCTTTCTGGCCATCTGAGACTCAAGGAAGGCAGAATAGGTCTCCTGGTACAGGAAATTCCCAGCTCAATAGACTAAAGAAGGCTTACACAAGGTGGTATCCATAGTGATTAGGGGATATGACTCTTGAGCAAATCAGGTTCATGAGTCCAAAGCTCACTCATATTGCTGTGTGACCCAGAGGAACGTACTTAACTTCTCTAAGCCTCAGGTTTTGATTTGGAAGGTATAGGTAATAGTAGTGCCTATCACATAAGGTTTTAGTGTGAATTAAATACGATCATCTTTATCAAGCACATAGCTCAAGGATTGCACTTAATACGTTAGCTGTTGTTACCATGATATTGTACTTTAGACTTAAATTTTAGGCCGGGTGTGATGGCTCACGTCTATAATCCCAGCACTTTAGGAGGCTGAGGCGGGTGGATCACCTGAGGTCAGGAGTTCGAGACCAGCCTGGCCAATGTGATGAAACCCCGTCTTTACTAAAAATACAAACAATGAGCCAGGTGTGGTGGCATGCACCTGTAGTCCCAGCTACTTGAGAGGCTGAGGCACGAGAATCGCTTGAAGGTTGCAGTGAGTTGAGATCACTCCACTGCACTCCAGCCTGGGCAACAGAGTGAGACTCCATCTCAAAAAATAAAATAAAATAGGATAAAATAAAATAAAAATTTTAGAAGAGACTCTAAAATACATAGTAGCTTATAAATGACATAGCTTGACTCAGCATTTCATATGTGAACTCATTTTCAGGAATAATTGTATAGACCTATCTATTCTTAGAGCAGTCTCTCACTTTCTTTCCATGGTGTCTGACCCTGTGCCCATGAGTTAGGCCTCTGTGATAGCCTGAGTATCTGTTAGCTTTTTCTGTAGAATAAAGCACTCCACAATTTAGTGACTTAAAACAATAATCATTTATTAGGTGGTGATTCTGTCAGTTGGCAATTTGGGCTGGGCTCAGTTGGCTTGTTTTTCTGTTGGGCTCGCCTGGGCTCATGTGTACTTTTTCAGCCAGCTGGTGGATTGGCCCAAAGCTGGGTTATCTAGGTGGGATCATTCACATCTACAGTGGTTGGTGCTGGCGGTTGGCAAGAGGGCAGGAGTGACTGAACCACCTGTCTCCACCAGCCTAGCCCAGGCTTATTCTCATGGTAACAGCCTTAGAATCTCCAAGGCAGCAAGAAAGGGCAAGCCTCAATATGCAAGTACTTTTTGGGTCTCCATTTGTGTCATGCTTAGCAATGTCCCATTGGCCAAAGCAAGTCACATGGCCAAGCCCAGAGTAAATGTGGGAGAGGACTATCCAGGATCGTAGGTACAAGTGGCTCTTGTTCAACACTGTACCACAGTCTCCTTTCTTGGAGTTTGAGTGGAGATACTTTGCATTTAATCATCAAGTGGTACAAGGTTTCTTAAGTTTTATTTTAATTGACACATAATAATTGTACTGATTTCTTTTTTTTAATCCTTTGTTGGATATGGTACTTTAATATGCCAGCATCTGGTCGCTACCCTTGGATTTTTACTGCTGACATGTTTTTCTTTCCTTTAATCTTTTATTCCCTTTATTTAGGAAATTATGGTTTGCTGTAGGACATAGTTCTTTTTATAGGAGAAACAGCTGTGATGTCATAACTGAGTACATTTCCTTAGCGATATGCATTTATCCCCATGCATTTGGAAACAAGAACCACCATCCATTTGTTCATTTTTATTTTGGTCTCTGACTTCATATTGAATCAGAGCAAATATGTGGACCAAAAATATATTAGTTGATAAATTAGTCTTTTAAGAATGTAACATTTACTATTTTCTTTTGATTTATAGTTTAGCTGTAAGAAGTAAGGGTGTGTTTAAAAATATTTTTTTCTATTATAAGGGTCAGTTTGAATTAAGTTGCATAAAACCAAGTGAGATGCAGAAAATTATGTTTCTAGTATCAGAAACAATTCAAGTTTTTTATAAGAGTGGTGCTTAAACAGGAGTTTTTTTTTTTTTTTTTT
>NW_016814655.1:2896219-2924032 GCF_001698545.2 Rhinopithecus bieti | reverse complement strand
TAGAAACAAGTAACAATAATATGGCCAGTAACTGAAAAAGAAAAGAAGTAGATTACTTAGAGTCCAAACAAAACGTTTTCAATAAAGAATTTCTCAGTGGAACATTTAGGTTGTTATTGAATCTGTGTACAATTATATCTTACTCCCCAAACAAAACAGATTTTCAGTGATAAATGTTTTTGGACAGCAGCAAGATTCAATTCAGTTTATTTCAACATGAGGATTTATTTGTGAAATTAGAAGAAAATAGTTGCCAACAAGGACCTAGGGGAGTCCTCTCTATTTTTAGCTCCTCTGTTGGTGTTTTACCCAGAAATATCTTAGAAACGGAGGTGCTTCTTACAAGGATGAGAAAAATTGCAGGTGGAGCAGAAATTAATTTGTATTTATAGTCCAAACACCTACATGAATCCTTAATCTGCTTTTTTATGATTTTAGGGGAATTTATAGAATCGTTGAGACTGGAAGAAATCTCCAGGGGGTCATCAAGTTCCCTCTCCTTATAATGGCAGTGCTGATTTTATTATCTTAAAGCAGCTCTGATAGATGGGTGTCAAGTCTGGCTCATGTTTCATGCATTAAAAAATGTATATTCCCTACTCTGCATGTATTTAATGTGTAGGAAACAGCCTGGGAGCTGCCTATATGCCTGGGAGTCCTTTTCTGAGTTCTTGACACACAGCCTTCTCTGGAGCAGGTGCCAAATCTGTAGCATATTAAGCGTTATGTTGATACCATCAGCCTCAGTTTGCTTTTGGCTTCTGACAGTTTGGAATGCTTTCCTCCAATGTGTGTAGGGGCCCAGTGTACTATCTGTTCTGAGATGATAATAGGTCATTCCCTCTTACATCTTTTTGTCCTGCACACCTCCAGAGAACTGCCTTCCCATAAATTAAGAAGCTTGCTTGGCAGACTAATTATGAACCAAAAAGCATTTTGGGGTATCTATAATATCTATAGAAGTTTATGAGAAACAAAGGAATAGGACATGGTCCTTACCTGCAAGAAATTGATGATCTATTTGAGAAGATTTCTGAGGTATATTTGGGGAGAAATGAGACTGATCTCCAGGAGCAGTGTGTGAAAATCCAGATCATTACTTTACAGTTCCATTCAGTGAACAATACACAATGACACCTAAACACGTCATTCTGGATACTGACAATAGGGAGGGCCTAATTATGCAGTAGAGCCACTGTCTGGGACAGTATATAATCAGGTGTTGTTCTTTAAAACTGCTGTGCATACCAAAAGGATAAGAGCAGGTGAGGTGAGTAAGAACTGGCTTCCTCAAGGACAAAGAGGACATGTTTGGGCTGGGCCTTGAGGTGTTAAAATGACTTATCCAGTTATTGCCTAAAAACATACGCTGAGGCAGGATGGCACAGTGGCTGAAAGCTGAGACCTATTTTGAGTCCTGGTTTTACCAATGACTACCTCTGACCTTGGGCAAGTAACTAACCCTCTCAAAGCCCCAGTGACTCCAGCTGTAAGGCAGCAAGAGGAACAGTACCTGATTCATAGCGTTGCTGTGTGCATCAGATGAGCTAACTGATTTAAACTGCCTAGGACAGAGCTAGACACCCAGGGTAAGAAGAAGAGTAACTACATGTGATGGTGGTGGTGTTGGTGTAGAAAAGGCCCATGGAAGCACATGGGCAGAATATTAGAATGTTCTTGAAGGGGGTACTTTTGGAAACAAAGGAAAAGGGCATTTCAGGCTGAGGACAAATGAAGAGTCAATGTTCTGAGGCAGAGGTGAGCACATCTGGGGTGTGGGGATGTGGTTGAGTAGCAGGAAGATATAGCTGGCTATTTTGTTTTGGAAGGTACCTTTAGATATATTTGGTGGGACCAATTATATGTCTTAGAGACCAAGCACAGGCATTACCCTAGCTCCAGGAGACAACTATGCACTCTAATAGTGACAATGACCACAACTCCCACAGCTGCAGCTAATAGGTCTCGACCGCCTATTTTACTGTGTGTCCAATCCTTTATGTTATGTATGTTATCCTCATAAGAATTTTAAAGTGTTAGACCAGTTTTACAAATGAGGAAGCTGATGCTCAGAGTGATAAAGTAACATGGCGAAGGCCACACAGTATCCCGTGGCAGAGCTGGGGGCCCAAACCCATGCAATCTGTGGTGAGAAGTGACCATTGTGTCCTAGCCAAGGTTGGTTGGCTCTCTGGGCCTACATTCTGCAGGAGATTAGCCGGTCGAGTGTGACTCGGTAAAAGTGACGAGGAAGAAGACTGAGGCCAGGGACTGGGGCTAAAGGAGCAGATAAGGAGCAGCTGTGATTTGGGCCTGAGGTACTGAGGGTATTGGTAAGGGACAGGCCCTGGGGAGGAGAAGAAAGGAGTAGGAGAAAGGAGCAAATCCATGAGATCTTAAAAAGACCAACATAGGCTGGGCGCTGGCTCACATCTATAATCCCAGCACTTTGGGAGGCCGAGGTGGTGGATTGCTTGAGCTCAGGAGTTTGACACCAGCCTGAACAACCTGGAAAAACCCTGTTTCTATAAAAAATACAAAAATTGGCTGGATGTGGCGGTGCTCACCTGTAGTCCCAGCTACTTGGGAGGCTGAGATGGGGGGATCACCTACCTGATCACCCTTGACCAGAGGTTGAGGCTGCAGTGAGCTGTGATGGTTCCAGTGCACTGCAGTCTGGGCAACAGAGTGAGACCTTCTGAAAAACAAAACAAAACAAAAAAGACCAGCATAGGGGACTTGGAAATTGAATCCCTGTGAAGGTCAAGGGAGGAGGGTCAAAGGTGGCTTTCAGTCTTTCTTCCCGGTCAGTGATAACTCCAAGGTTGACAAAACCAATTTGCTGCCTTGGGGACCATTCACCATACCACACCCCTACTCCCACACCTCCTTCCCCTCCCCCACACCTCCTTCCCCTCCCCACTTCTATCATCCTCTCTCCCTCCCTACTCTTCCCAACTATCCAGGCTGAAGCTTGAACCTTAAGACTCTTTAAACTTTGATGAACCCAGGCTGAAAACAAAACAAAACAAAACAAAACAAAAAACAGGGAAAGAAAATCCATGTTACAAAAGGCTGCAATTTTTTTTTTTTTTTTAATCACAGGAAAACTAGAGACTCCAGTAATTCTTTCGTTCCATTTCACTCTTCCAGATTGTGCCTCTGATAGAGATTGGCAGTTATGAAGAAAGACATTTTCACCCCATTACATGTTCCAGTTGGTTATTGCCAGCCTGTTGAGAGCTATTGATTTTTGCATACTTGTTTGTATCCAACATATCATACTAAATAGCTTCTCAGTTAATTTTCTTGGGTTTCTAGGTATGTAATCATACCTTGTTTAAGAAGTGATTATTTTCCTCTTCCTTTCCAATAATCATTCAATTTGTTTTTATGTCCTCACTTATTGCTTTGTTTATAATATCAGTTATTTAAAAAAATTAGTTGGAATAATGAAAATGATGTTGGGTTTTAGAAATCTGAGAGGTTAACAGCAGAGTGAATGGCCAAGAAGCCACTGCAGAGGAAGTGTGCTGTTACAATGCCCAAGGAGATTGAAATGAAGGAAATTAAAATAGTCACAAGAGAAAATTGACTGGCTTTGTTATTGTGGACAGGTACAAAAGATGACTTTCAGGTCTTAAGTCCAAAGTCGGTGGTCTAATTGACAGTCATTAGGAACTTGGCTGGGTTATTAATATGATTTGAAGTTTATTTCAATCTATTCATCTGAAAAAAGGTGAGAGGATGGAAATTAATTAAAATTCTCAGTTTATAAAAACAGTTCCAAGAATGTAGATTCAAAATAAATTAGCAGGTATATTAATTTTCTTCAATATTGTCACAGTCTGACTCTTAATCTAGTGAGAGGCAAAAATATCACAGAATAATTACAATTTATAAAGGTTTTTTTCTAGTTGACAAAGCAATTTTACATATATTGTCTCATCCGGTCTTCAACAACTCTGTGAGATGGATGTTGATGGAAGGATCTAACATTTGTCTGACAAGTTATATTTTGCAAAGCACTTCTACCCACAGCACCTCATTTAGTGCTCGCACTGATTAATTTCTAACACGCACTCACAACATTTACCTGACTGTGGTTCTCTAATATAGATTTTCTTTTCTGTCTCTGAAAATGAAATTCCCCACAGAGAATATGCACCCATGCCTTTCTGTGCTCTAAACCGCTCTTCATTTTTCAAAATTCTGTTCAGCTAGGACATTATCTTTGCCCCTTCCCCAGAAGCACAGAGGTAGAGCAGGGAGAGACTGAGGAGGGAGGACCCAGCCAGGTGGCCCTTGGCTGGTCTATATAGAGGTGGGGTGTGAAGAAGCTCCCTCAGCAACATCGAGGGTTATGGAAACTTTGGTGTGACCTTATCGTCTTTGGCTTTTTCCTAAAGTGGGGATCGTA
The DNA here is from genome assembly GCF_001698545.2 of Rhinopithecus bieti. Classification (NCBI taxonomy): domain Eukaryota; kingdom Metazoa; phylum Chordata; class Mammalia; order Primates; family Cercopithecidae; genus Rhinopithecus; species Rhinopithecus bieti. The sequence continues at coordinate 2,919,612 of NW_016814655.1, read as the reverse complement.
GAGAAACTGGCTGTTGTGTGAGAGTGGGTAGTATGCTGTTGAGGGGATGACATTTCCTGTGCAAACACATGTAAGCACATGGAGAGGCTCTGTATTCCTTGCTTAGACAAAACTACGTTTCTGGATTTTAGGAGAAGGAAGGAGAAAGCTCATCTGGTTGTTTGCAGGATCTGGCAGTGGACTGTGTCTGATTTTGCAATGGAACTCAAAGGCTGGTATCACAAAGGCCAAGGGAGGAGGGAACTTCCAGGAGGGAGTAGGACATCACTGTCAGCATCCGCCAGGAGAAGCATAATCGAGGGAAGGATGTGCCCACAGGGAAGTCGCTCACTGATGTCCTGTGAGAGTCCTGTTCTGGGAAGTTGTTGGGGATGGAAGTCTGGCAGCCAAGGGCCCCAAATGAAAGAGATGTGAAACAATGGGGACAACAGACTTGGGTTACTTGTAGGAGACATTTGACTATGAAACACTGGAGGGAAAAAATGTAAAAACACAGATATAAAACACAAATACATTCTTGTAAAAGATTCAAACGATTTAGAAACACAGAATAAGCCATGCAAGACCTCTTTTTGTCTCAGCCCCACTCCCTGAGTCTAATGGAGGGATGCGTGCTCTTCTGGTCCATGATAAACATTTTAGAGAGGGATGGGATGACAGGCACGAGTGCAAGGAGCAAGCCCAGGAAAGAGAGACAAGGGTCAAGATAGGAATGCATGTTTGCGAATGTGCCTGGGGATAGTATGTGTGGCTTCATGTGCATGGGTGCGTGTCTGCATATGTTGATTCACATGCACATACTAGGCAAGAGGATGAAGGCTACCAGCTCTTCATGTGAGATGGTCAGGAAGGCAGAGAGAGTTTAGGTAGCACTGGTGTCTTGCAATGGAGGTTGGGGTCACTTAAGGTATCTTTTGTCTGCTTAGATCAGGCCATCTGCTGAGCACGTATGTTGGAGGAGAGACTGGGGTCCCAAAGATGGGTCTGAAGAGGCTGCTGGAGCAGACACTGTCCAGGTGTTCCCAAGAAATGGACATGAGAATTGCTGAGCAGAGAAAAGGAATGGATCAAGACACAGATCCACTGATTTTCTTGAATTTGTAGCAGCTCCATTCTGTACAGTTCTGCGTTGCCCTCCAGCAGCACTGTGTGGCCAGGAGCTGAGTGATTGACCCCACAGTAGGAGAGAGGTAGTGCTGGGATTGTGCATGGCAGTTGTCACAGAGGTTGGGGATGAGGGGGTGGCAGGTGCTGTGGGGGGCACTCAGAAACATTTGACTCTGCAGTTGAGGAAGAGGAGGGAGAGCAATGAAATCAGGCAGAGGCTAACGTGCTGGTGCAGTGGGAGGGTTGAGTGGAGTCCTGGTGGCAAGGGCAGAGAGCAAAGGAGTGAGCCAGCCTGCATTCAGAGAGGGAGACCTTGGAGCTTGAGCATTTCAAAGCCAGCCCTTGAATAAATGACATTCGTATTCAACTAGCTGTGGAATTTCAGGGGTAATATGTCAACCAGATAAAGGCAGAAAAGCATGCCAGTGTCTACTGTGGCATATCAGCTCCTGTCCCCCAAATTTGTTTATCGATATTTCCTTGTTAAGGATCCCTTAGTAAGTGTCACTTCTGAAATTGATGTGTATTTGGAGCAGCCTCAATTCCTCTTTGATATTGAATATTACTGTTGCTCTCTGATTTGTGAAATCTTTCATTCTGTTAGGTCTCGCCCAAATTCGCTTTCTCCTAAGTAAAAAACAACTCAAGGTACATGTTTATACCATCCCTCACTTTTAAAAGATGAAAACTGATCTTTTCATCTGTTGAGCTACTACTTACCTGGGTTGACTCTTGGACTAGGCATAGAATTACTATACTTTTGCATTTGAGGCTCCAGGCCTTGGCTGACTTGGACAGAACACAAATATAAACTCATTTTTTTTTCCCCCGCAGCCTTTCCTCTTCTGCCTGCTCTGAGGGTTCTGCTCTCTCACTGAGGGCTCTGGCTCTCTCACTGACAGCCCCTCCTCCCATTCAGGGAGGGGTCTGCCCCTGCAGAGTCGTTCCCTTGGCTTTTCAGATACATAATCAGGATAGCAGTGAGGGGTAGATAGATGGGCAGCACATGAAAGGAGCTATTCTAGAGCTTTTGAAGTCAAGAATGTGAAGGTGGCTGCACATGGTGAGGGAAGGGGGGTTTTAAGTGCTGATGTGGATCATGTATCCCCTTCACAATAGTCGAAAGACACGAATGATGTACTTAAGTTAGCCTGAAGTTACTTGTTGGTTGCTTTCTTTGCCCATGATAGCTCTCTGTGACTGGACCACATGGGTCTTAGTGTCAATGGGACTGTACTAGAATCATCACTTTCCAGTCAAGAGTAGACAGCATTAAAAAGGGAGCTGCCCTAGGACCACTAAAATCACACAGGCTGATCCAGTGATAGTCCACGGGGCAACAGAAACACCAGGAACCTGAAAACAAAAGGTCGTTTTCTTATGGTTTTGCTTTTTCATGTTACCTTCTCACCTACAGTCTTCTTTTGGAAATGAATCATCTTTCTACTACAGAACTTAATACACAATTTTCCACTTTCCTAAAATTTTATTAAGTGCTTTATGGAACAATTTGCATGAGGTCTAATTTTCCAAGTTGTCGGCTGTGCAGCGTAATGACCTCATACTTTTTCGTCTAGTTTCATGCCATTATTTATATAAAGAGGTGATTGGTTTGCATTCAAATGAGGCACATGTGAGACTGGACACATTTTTGCATCTAAAAAACACCATTGTTGCTCTATTTCAGTGCTGTCCACTAAAAAATAATGTGAACTACATGTGTGATTTTAAATTTTCTAGTAGCCACAATAAGAAAATGTAAAAATAATCAGGTAAAATTAATTTTAATAACATTGTTTAACACAGTTCATGCAAAATAATATCACTTCAACATGAAATGAATTTATTAATGTGATATTTTATGGGTTTTTTTTGTACTAAGTTTACACTATCTGCCATGTATTAACATTTAAAGCAAATATCAATTCAGACTACATTTCAAGTGCTTGATAGCCATGGGTGGCTAGTGGCTACCACATTGATGAGCACAGTTCTGTTTTATGGTCACGATTAGTTGGGTACCAGTTTGGCTACTTGGTTCTTTCTGATTTACTGAGTGTATTTGATGTAATCTGAATGAGGGCACTACTGGATGTGGCAGAGAGTTGTTTAGTCAGTTACATTAATCATTCATTCATTCATTCTTTTCATTCACACACTCATTCAACAAACACTGAGTACCAGGTCTTATGCTTATTCTAGGGATACAAAAAGACACAGGAACGGTTCTTATATGAGTTTTAGATAAAATGTTAATGCAGAAAAGTAGAGTATAATAGAACACAACTGTCTCTATTCACCCAAAATAGTAAATATTAATGTTTTGTCACATTTGTTTCAGATTTTTTAAAAAATGAAGTGAATAGATTTTCAGATTAGATGAAAACTTTTGTGTCCCTTCAAAGTCCCATTTCTTTTCTGCCTTTTCCAGAGGCAACTACTGTCATTAATTTGATGTGTAATCCGTCAGTATATTTTTGTGCTTTTACTGCAAATAGATGCATTTACAATTTATAGAATTACTTGGTACATTTTACATTTATACACATGGTAGCATACTGAATGCATTAGTATTCATTTTCTTCTTTTTTCTACACTCAATGCTGTATTTTTGAGACCTATCCTTGATACACATCAAAGATAAAAATAATTCCATTGTATATCTATTCTATAGCCATTTTTTAAATGATGATGAACATTTAGGTTTTTTTCTTTCAAATTTCACTATTGCAAAAGTATTTCAGGGGCATTCATGTACAAGTTTCCTATACACATACATGAGCGTCTCTCTAGGGTATGTATCTAGAAGTAGAGGAAGTGTAATACCAAAGGCAGAAATGATAAAGAAAAAGAGTGATAGCTTTGTCTACATAAAAAGTTTAATACATTATGAGGATAGTAAAAGCGTTTCAAAAGTAGAAGGAAAAAACTAGGAAAACATTTGTAACAAATATGGCAGAGAAAGTTCACTATCCTTAATATATAAAGAGTTTTACAAATCAATTTGAAAAGGTATCAGTGAATAAACTGGTACAGATAATAAGCAAACAGTTCACATAGGAAGAAATATGAATCAGTAGTGAACATATGAAAATAAGGTAACCTTATTAGTAATCAAAAGAGTGAAAATTAAAAGAATAATTATCTTTCCTTTTGGCCTATCAGACCAGCAAAGACAAGAAAAGAATGATGATATTCAGTGTTAAAATGTGGGTGTAATAGGCAATTTTTTTTATTTTTTATTTTTTTTTTTGAGACGGAGTCTCACTCTGTCACCAGGCTAGAGTGCCATGGTGTGATCTTGGCTCACTACAGTCTCCACCTCACGGGTTCAAACAATTCTCCTGCCTCAGCCTCCTGAGTAGCTGGGACTACAGGCACACGCCACAATGCCCAGCTAATTTTTGTATATTTAGTAGAGATGGAGTTTCACCATATGTCTTGATCTCCTGACCTTGTGATCTGTCTGCCTCGGCCTCCAAAACTGTTGGGATTACAGGCGTGAGCCACCGCACCCAGCCAGTAGGCACTTTTATATACTGTGAGTAGAGTTTAAATGGATGTAAACCTTCTAGAAGAGAATATGGTAGTATGTATTAAAGGCTTTATAATATAAAAACTCTGACTCAGAAATTCTATTTTAAGAATTAATCCCGAGAAAATAAATCAGAATTTTGTGTCAATATATCTGTGATGAGGATGTTTCTTGTAGTGTTATTTATGCTATAAGGTTGAAGATGGCTTTGCCTAAACCAATGAAGAATATGACTAAATCAACCCAAGGTTAAAAAAACCTAACTTTAACACTAAAGATGCAGTTATTTTATTATTATTATTTTTTTTTGAGACAGGGTCTCGTTCCATCACTCAGGTTGGAGTGCAGTGGTAAAATCATAGCTCACTGCAGCCCCAAACTTCTAGGCTCAAGCCTTCCACCTGCCTCAGCCTCCTGAGTAGCTACAATTATAGGCATGTGACACAGCACGTGCCTAATTTTAAAATTTTTTGTAGAATTTTGCTCTGTTGTCCAGGCTGGTCTTGAATTCCTGCCCTTAAGAGATCCTCCCACCTTAACCTCCCAGAGCACTAGCATTATAGGCAAGATGCAGTTAATTTGAAGAAGCTGGAAAGACCTCTCAAGAGAAGTTACTTTGATCATCAGGGTCTTGAAGGATGGGAATGTGTTTGCCAAGGGGTGGAGGTGGAAATAGGGGAAGGGCATTCTGCAAAAATAAGTGGCCAGTACCAAGGCAAGAAGTCTCAGGAGAGCCTGGTCGGATCAGGGAGTGACAGTGATTTTGTGTGATGGCATATAGGGAACATGAAGAGGTGCAGAGCCAGGATGGAGCCCTCTCTGCTCTGAGCCCATCCCATGATGTCATGATCCAGCTCTTGCTTGGAGTCTTTTTAGGATTTCATCACAAAGTTCAAATTACTTGGAGTTATTTCAACTTGAGTATTTAATTCCATCAGAATATTTCTTGTTTTCAAGATATTTCAAATATTTCAGTATTTCAAGTTTTAATTTAGTGCACTCTTCCAAAGAATGCTCCAAGTAAGCAAGATTTTGCTGAGTAGCCTTTCATTGCTACATTGCATGTTTTAACAAGTTGCTTGCTTAAGATCCTTTCCTTATGCAGCTGTCATTGTCAATGTACAGTTACACAGCTGGTCTATTCTCTCCGGAACCCTCACTTCGTTGGCTGTCCCTCTGGTTTGGCAGGTGACTTCAAATACTTTGCTTTGCAAACTATTTGAAGAAGCCAAGAGTGTGCGGCTCCAGGCTTGGAGTCACACTGGCCTGGGTAGGAATCCTAACTCTGCAATTTTAAGTGTGTGATCCTGGGCAAATTACTTAGCCTCACTCAGCCTCTGTTTCCTTATCTGTGAAATGGAGTTGATGTATGAAGACCACATGGATAATGTCTATAAATTGGTTTTCAGAGCTTGTCGTATGTGCTAAATAAAATGTTAGCTATTATTATAATTACTATTTTATGAGTAACTGGATTCTTTCTGCCTTCTCTTATTAATCCCCAGGGGATTATTTATAGTATAGGCGTAATTATTTGTGGTTCTAGAACTTCTCTTGTGTTTCCTACCTCAGTGGCATGTTGTTGAGAGGAAGCTGAGAATTCATTGTCTAGGCTGACGCTTGATCCCAGGCTTCAGTGAGCAAAGTGTAGGAGGCTTCAGGTCTCCTTCTAAGTTAGCCAGTTTATACAAGGTCTGAGGAATGAGCCCTTTTAGGACCACAGACTGTGGGTTCGAATGGCACATGCCATTAGGTTATCTATTTGTGGAATCCCAACATTCTTGCAGCCTGGTTCATCTCACCCTTGAGCAAATCACCAAGAAGCAGGGATTCGAGAGAGAAAGAGAGAGAGAGAGAGAGAGAGAGTGAGTCAGGGAGAGAAACTCATGGATTCAGCAGGTGACCTTTGGAGATGAAGCCTCCAAGCATTTGGGAAGTGATAGACCTTTATTGGTGATGAAATCCCAGGGAACCTTTCTTTTCAGAAGTGTTCCTTCTCTGATTTTTGTGATGTCACCTGTAACTGTCAAGAATTGCTCTTATCACAATATCCTATTGAGTCACTTCTCTGCCTCTCCCATTAGACTCTAAATTCCTTGAGAACCACACTGTCTCTAGGAAGGAGCATGGTCTTTTGGAATTGAGTCTTCTGTACAGCTCTAGGACTTGTGACTTTGGTCAAGTTACTTGTTTCCTCGTCTGTAAAATGAAGATACTTACTGATTTATAGACTTATTATAAGGATTGGATATAATTTATGAAAAGTGACTGGCATATAATAGTTGATTAATAAATGGTAACTGGTGACTATGAGAACAACCATGATACCAGCGATGATAATGCCAGAGTAGCATTGTGCCTGATGTGTCTGTCCATCAGCACATGTTTTGTGGATAGATAATTGGATGAATGAATGGTCAAATAAATTCAAATGTTTAAGTAGATGAGTAAACTGGCCAGACGTGGTGGCTCATGCCTGTAATCCCAGCACTTTGGGAGGCCAAGGCGGGCAGATCATTTGAGGTCAGGAGTTCAAGATCAGCCTGGCCAGCATGGCAAAACCCCATCTCTACCAAAAATACAAAATATTAGCCAGGCATAGTGGTGTGCACCTGTAGTTCCAGCTACTTGGGAGGCTAAGGCAGGAACATCTTTTGAACCTGGGAGGTGGAGGTTATAGTGAGCCGAGATTGCGCCACAGCACTCCAGCCTGGGCAACAGAGTGAGACCCTGTCTCTGAAATAAATAAATAGATGAGTTAACAGTTCCAACAGACTGACTTCAACCCTTGTCCTTTTTAGCCTCAACCACATTTGATGGCATCAAACACACTCACACTTGCCTTCTCTCTCATCTCTTAGGGCTCAGAAGTTTGCTGATTCTCCTCCCTTGTTGACTCTTCTTTCTCTCTTCTTCTTTGGCCTTTTTTCATTTCTCCTATTCCCTAGATGTTAACCATTCTCCAGAGAATATTCTTGAACATTGCTTTTACTGCTTTCACCCTCAGGATTTCATTCTTTATTAAGGCTTCAATTATCACTGTTATGTAGATAAAGTCAAGATGTCTTATATAGACTCTTCTGCATTCTGGTCTTGTATTCCTTAAAACTTATTTGTCAAAAGGATGCCCTGTAGACTCTTTAAAATTGAACTTACCATCTTCTGCCTGAAGCCGGCTCCTTCCCTGGCATGGGTATGCACATTCATGCTGTGGCAGCTTTTCCAGGCTCCCAGAGGCTTGACATGCCGGAGTCATTTCTAACTCCTCCCACCCATGTTCCAGTCAGTCGCTGATCATGTAATTCCATCTCCATATGCTCTTGCATCTGCTTCCAACCTCTTTTTTCCCCCCAGGCACTATCCTGATTCAGGTCTTCTCTATGATCTTAAGCCAGTTCTCTGAAGTGGAACGCTTAAACACTGAGTGCTGTATGTGCATTTTAATCTCAATCTTTGAAATGTTCTGTTTTATATATGTCTTATAACAGAAATAATTTATTAGAGTAGTGTATGTATATACGATACAATAGAATAACATTTTTATTACTAGAATAATAATCTATTATACACCAAGAAGCCCTCAGTAGCTTTTGTGTTAGGCTGTTCTTGCATTGCTATGAAGAAATACCTGAGACTGGGTAATTTATAAACAAGGGTTTTAAGTGGCTCACGGTTCTGCAGACTGTCCAGGAAGCATGGCGCTGGCATCTGCTCAGCTTCTGGGGAAGCCTCAGCGAGCTTTTTCTCGTGGTGGAAGGTGAAGCGGGAGTAGGCACTGCACATAGTGAAAGCAGGAACAGGAGAGAGTAGGAGGGAAGGTGCCACACACCTAAACAACCAGATCTCACTAGTACTCACTCTTGCAAGGACAACACCAAGACATGAGGGATCCACCACTAGGACCCAAGCACCTCCCACCAGGACCCACATCCAGTATTGGGGATTACATTTCAGTGTGAGATTGGGTCAGGGACAAATATTCAAACTATATCAGCTTCCAAGTGCCTATTGTATTGAAAACAAACTCATCTGCCTGTCATTCAAGGCATATGTAGTACCTCCTTTCTAGGCTGGTAAGGCAGTCCCTGGTGTAGAGTACCTTGCACAAGCTTCAGGCTCTAGCCAAATCGAGCTACTTACTGGATGCTTTTAAGCTCTCACTTCTTCACCTTTGTGACTTTGATTGTGTTGTTCTCTTCGCTTACTCTCCATCTGTTATGAGTAGTATGCATAGTGGTTAAGAGCAAAGAGATTATATATATCAATTTCTCTCTCAGTCATTGAAATGTTCTATTTCATATAAGTTCAAATCTTGGCTCTGACACCTTCTAGTTGTTTTATTTGGGCAAGTCACACTTCTGAACCTCAACGTCCTCATCTGGAAAATAGGGATAGCAACAATCAGCTCACAGGTTTGTTGTGTGGAGTTATTAAGTAACACATGTGTTGAGCTTAGCACCATGTCTGGCATATTCATAATACCTGATCTAAAACTGAGAGCTGCTGCTACTGCTTCTATTACTCCTTTCCAGTATTTTTAGTCCAATTCTCCCAAATGTGAGATTGTGCAGGAAAGTAAAGGTTGTTGTAACATAAAAATATTAACAAATGAGCTTGCCATTTATGTGACTATTTCCTACTCAGACATTCCTCCCAGCATCATATGACTAACCCTTGCCCATCCTGACATCATTGGTCTGTTTCAGTAGAATTGTTTAACATTATTAATACCCAACAGTACAATGCAAATACGATGCATGGCAACTGTAAAATTAAACTTTGCAAAAGATGTTAGATACCATGAAGTCAATGCAACTTCATGATACTAGAAAAATGCTGGAATCATGTACGAAGGCAATGATCTAAATTAGGATCTAGTGGAAAAAGAGAAAATTGAACAAATATAAGTATAGGCACTTCAAAAAAGAATGTTTTAAATATCAAAGGATTAAGAGGGAATTTGGAAGAAATTAATGAAGTTTTAAATATTACTGCTAACAGAAATATTTTAAAATACTTGTTCAGAGTATTTAAATAAAATACAAACATTAACCATGAAAGAAATATGTATAAATCTTGCTACATTAAAATTAAGAATGTCTGCTCCCTAAGAGAAATTATAAAGAAAAGCACAAACTTTATATTTCTTTCTATATCCAGAATATATAAATAATTACAAATCAGTTTTAAAAAGACTATATGTGAACAGGCATTTCTCAGAGGAGGAAACACAAATGAATAAACTTGGGGAGAAAATCTTATTTTATAAGAAGGGAAATGGAACATTTGATGGGACATATGATAACATTGAGATGCCATTTTACTGTTTCTAGAAGGACAAAACTTAACATGTCTGTATTAGTTATCTATTGCTCCACTGCAAATAACCATGAGTTTCACAGCTTAAAACAACACACGTTATCTTCTAACTTCAGTGGGTCGGGAGTCTGGGTATGGCTTAACTGGGTCCTTTGCTTAGGAATGCCTGACAACACTCAGCAATGGCAAGTATACAAATCAATGGGAATTTTTATAAAGCACTTTGGAAAATAATTTTCTGTTACCTTATAGAGTTGAATGTTCATATAGCTTTAAGATGCAGCACTTCCACTCATAGGTCTATATCCTAGAAAGACTTGGACTTCTGAACTTGGGAACATGCAGAAGAATGTTTATAAAAACAAAACCCTGGAGACAACCCAAATACCAACTGACAGGTGAATGCAGAGATTGTGGAATTCTTACCCAGTGGAATATCAAATCAACTACATGAACAGAAACACACAATAACCATAAGATTTATGGTTCAATAAATCTTAGAACCATATTATTGAGGAAAACAAGCAAGCCAAAGAAAACTAGATACACTCAGATACATTTTTATAAATCAAAGCAAAACTAAGTAACAGATATGTGATAAAACTATATGGAAAAATCAAGACAATTATGATAATGGGTTTCAGAATGGTGCTTACCTTGGATGATGGTTGTAAGCACAGAGGTGGGTTGGAGAAGGGAGTACACAGTAGCTTCTTGGTAATGAGAATATTCTATTTCATAAGTTGGGTAATGGGTTTACCCTGAGCATTTATTATCATGCTTTATAGCTGTATATGCTATGTATATTCTTTAATATGATTGTTACATAATAAAAATTTAAGAAAATGTGCACTATAGTAGTCAGATATATGAAGTCAAACTATACTGTAATATAATGTTGTCAGTTATGTCAAAAAGCACCAGTCATTTTAATTGGGGTTTACTGGTTATTTGTTTGTTCTAACAGTAGCACATTATTACAACTAAAATGTAAATTTTGTTAACTATAAGACAAAAAAACCTATGAGTATTAGATCAGTGTTTCAAGGAAAAAAATCTCACTGCCACTTTTATTTTATCATTTATTTTGAAAATTGGACACCATTTTATTTCATTTCATTTTGGGAGGCTGAGGTAGGAGGACTGCTTGAGCCCAGGAGGTCAGGGCTACAATGAGTTGTGATTGTGCCACTGCAGTCCAGCCTGGATAGCAGAGTGAGACTCTGTCTCAACAACAAAAACAACAACAACAACATATTTTCAAAGAAAAATAGCAAAAGCCAATTGGAAACCTACTTACTCTTCAACTCCAATTTTCTTTAAATTTGGAAGTGACTTACTGATTTACTATTTCAAACAACTCCTCTTCTTCCCCTTTAGACATTTACCATCTACTCATGCTAACTTCTCCAGAGGAGACCACTCTAGCATGTATCTATAGGTCCTTGTTTAGCTCCTTTTACCAAAACATAGAAAACACAATTCTATTTTGCATCTGAAGGGCTCTATTCACCAAGAATAGGAAAAAAAATCCTTTGGAATAGCCAGTTAAGTTGAATTTTAAAAAATATCCCCATGAATGTGATTTGGTTGGGGCAGGAATCCTTTCCTTTGTTCCCGGTAATCTGATACCCATCCTTGAATCCTTGTAGTTCATCCTCCCTATTCTAGCCAGGTAATGATTTGAATCCAATGATCCAGCTTCAAGGATGGAGCCCTCTCCAGTCCAAATATTTACAACCAGCAAAACCAAAGGAAAGGAGGCAAAATGTAATCAGAAAACGTTTCTAGGGAATGAGGACTTATGTCTGTCATCTGCTTAACAGATGTACATCAATAACTATCAAATTCCCCCAAACAAATTTCTCCGTGGTATTCAGATAAGTTTTAGAAATTTAATCATCATGGAGACAATGAATACTATTTAAAATGGATTAACTTCAAGTGGCTTTATCTATTAAATTTGTCCTTTGATAGTGAAGACCTTTTCAGATCCACAAATATTACTGCTACTTCTTTTCCCACCAAGATGCATCTGAAATATTTCCCTTTCCGTGGCCCACCAAACTGATATCATTTCCACTTTTGAACTTACCTACACATGCATAGTACTCCTCGCACCTCTTTGGGAACATGGCATGACTCTGTTTTGTTTTATAATGACTTAGTTATTTGTTTTTCCATAACTGGATACTAAACTCTAGACCTTACTGATTATTTTTTGGTGGGGAGTGGACAGAGTCTCATTCTGTCACTCAGGCTGGAGTGCAGTGGAGAAATCTTGGCTCACTGTAACCTCCACCTCCCGGGTTCAAGTGATTCTCCTGCCTCAGCCTCCCAAGTAGCTGGGATTACAGGTGCCTGCCACCGTGCCCAGCTAATTTTTGTATTTTTTGTAGAGATGAGATTTTGCCATGTTGGCCAGGCTGGTCTCAAACTCCTGATCTCAAGTGATCTGCCTACCTCAGCCTTCCAAAGTGCTGGGATTACAGGCGTGAGCCACCACACCCGGCCAACCTTACTGATCTCTGTGTGAACCTAGAACAGTCATGCACATAGAGTTGTTGCTAAATAAATACTTAGTTGACTTGAATTTCTCTAGACGTGTTTCATTACTGGCTTTAAGAAAAAACACTGTCATAATTTTCACTACGTGCAGATTCTTCGCATGCATTAAATTGCTCGGTAAGGTGCAAAGTTAAAGCCAGCAAACAGCTTTGGTAACAATGTTCAGGCTAGCCTAGAGCATTACATACTTTGTACCAGATTTTACATACATGTATTTGCATTTTGGAAATAAAGTCCCTTGCAAAAAGAGCTCTCAAGAAAGCTTGTGTTGCTTACATCAGAAAGCACCAGAAGCATTTTTCCTATTGTTACAAAAATGGTGAAGGTTAGCGCATGCAAATTTCTCATATGCCTCATAAAACACTTACTCATCTACATCTAAAGCCAAGAACCACTGTGTAACCAACTAGTTCCCTGCTCACAAGGAACTTGGCTGTGTAATTCTGTTTCATCACCAAATGCCAGCATTTCCTATCCTCTCCAGTGGGCTTTACTACTTCATGACATCATAAACAAGATGGGCCCAGAGTTCAGTTTAGCTGACATCTTCGTTATAAAGCCAATAAACAAGAAAGCCCCAAGGTATTAGGCATTATTTTTTCTTTTCTAAAGCTAGATAGAAATGTAATATGTTTACAGAGTTTCTAATTTATTTTTCTGCTAATGAAAACAGGCATTTCCAGATAAATCAGACAGTGTTCTAGCATTGCTTTTATATACAGAGGGAAGTAATTTTGCTTAGAATTTTAAATGTAGCTTTTGTCTTCTGTTAAGAATTATGGATGGTAGTGGGGGGATGGAAAAAGGACTGAAACCAAGCAAAGAGGCAAAAATGTATTGCATTTTTTTTCAATTCTGGAAAAGAGTTATGTGTGCAATTAGGATTTCTGTGTTTAAGGAGGCTGTTTAAAAAGTCAACACATTTTTTAGTTGAGGAATGTAGTTTAAGAGTTATGCTTACGGCTGAACGCAGTGGCTCATGCCTGTAATCCCAGCACTTTGGGAGGCTGAGGAGGGCAGATCACAAGGTCAGGAGTTCGAAACCAGCCTGACCAACATGGTGAAACCCCATCTCTACTGAAAATACAAAAATTAGCCGGGCATGGTGGCGTGTGCCTGTAATCCCAGCTACTCAGGAGGCTGAGGCAAGATAATCTCTTGAACCCGCGAGGCGGAGGTTGCAGTGAGCCAAGATCGTGCCATTGTACTCCAGGCTAGGCAACAGAGTGAGACTTCATTTCAAAAAAAAAAGTTATGCTTACATTTTTATATTTTTATATTTATGTGTATCAGTATGTACATGCACATACAAGTAGTCTTTTCAGAGCCAATTTGAATACATTTGCAAGTCTTATGAATTTTAAAAAATGTTTGAAACTACTTGAACTATCAGAAAACCTCTATAAACATTTAAGAGATCAAGGCAAGGTTGTACCTCGAGTGATTTTCTGAGTTATACACAACATACATAATAAATAAATATTGCTCAATGTGATGGAACTCATAGCACCAGCTCAGTAAAGTGAATTATGCAAGCTCTGCTAACTGGAAGATGTTATCGAATGGTTTAATTCAAGTAAAAGTTCTCAACACAAATATATCTGTACCTGTATTGATGTATATTGGTAAAATACTATGGGCATAGTTTGCTGACCATGTAATTGCAATCAATGAAATTATTGAGCTTCCTCAATAGAACGAGGAGAGCACAACAGTAGGTGTGAGTTATATAGAGAGAGATCCACCATGGTTCTAGCCTTAAAGGCTCAAAATTCAGTTGGAGAGAAATAATGGGTTTATAAAGATAAAATACTGTTGGTAGTAACATGATGTCTGTTGACATTTTGAAAAAGAGATTTTCTGTATATTCTGCGAAGTAACTTCTCTCAGAAGTAGTGGTTATTGAATAAAAAAAAAAAATCAACATTATCTTGAACCCACTGGGTAAGGCTGGAGTGAAGGCAAGATGGTATCTCTTTCCTTGGAGTTCTTGGCACTCAAGCATCTGAGTGGGTAGCTTTTGCCCTGGTAGGTGTAGATAAGCATGTGTCTTTGGTCTGGAGGAAAGCGGCCTGTTTCGCTTGAGTCAGCTTGTTCACAGACTGAGGTGATTATTCCCAACTCTCACCCAAGCAAATTGATGACTCCAGGGTGAGCAGAATCAATGCACTGGCATTTGCCAAATACAGATTCAGATGAAAATGGAATAAATTAGTTCCTCTTGTCAATTATTGCTTCAAGTAGGTGAACTGAGGAAGAAGGGGTGCTGAGGTGCACAATGAGTTTGAACTACGTTCTGTTTTCAGCTGAAGATATAAACAGACAGTGACTATAAAACCTTAGCTTGGTGGGAAAAGGAGTTCTGTGAGCAATTCAATTTCTCCTTCTGAATTGTACCTGGAAGAGCACTGACTCTTATTTGCATAGGCTGTTCAGAATATGTCTGGAATTTCCATTGTGAAGTTACAGACTGCCACCATGTAATAACAGCATTATTGGAAGCTAATACCATAATTAATTTCTTACTACTATACTCAGCTGATATTGACAATGAGAAGTACAGTTACCCAGCATAACTTGGCAGATTCTTCACAGCAAAAGAATTCATAATCAGATCTGATGGCCTGTCCAATAGATAGAACAGGGTATCTAGGAAGAGACTATCATTTCAAGGATAGACATAGTATGGTTAGTGCTCTCAAGACATGCTTAGCCAAAGAGAGAGCTACTCTTTTGGTATTAGTAGTTGAACTTGATTCCAGTATAGCTGTTTATAAAATAAATAGTGAGGCATGCTACAAAGTACTATTGCTGTGGGTCACCAGCAAACTCTGAATAAAAGAAATGCCAACCTGAAGATGCAATCTCTTACTGGTGGGGAAATAATATACTCTTTATGATTTTCTTATGATATTTCATTGACATATGGTGCTTCTAACCAAGTGACAAATTAATCTACTAGATTTAAGGAGAAATGGATGTGGCTTAATGAAGAAGGACAGGATATGTATTATAAGGCAGCTGGTTCTGCCACTGCTGGCTTATGGAGAAAATATACATTGGACAGCTAATGAGCCTCTGTTGCATAAGATAGATTCTCTTTATAATAGAATTGCACGCTTTGTCTCTAAATGGGGTTGTTATACACACCATTGCACAATGTTTAAAGAGCTTGGTTGGCCCTTGTAGAGGGTTATGAGAGAAATAAATTGGAAGACAATTGTACTTAAGACCTTCAATCCATCAAGCATTTCATATTTATCCAAATTACTAGCATGTTCTCCCAAAATAGGAATCTGTGTGACACACAAGGCTAGAATGTTAATGCTGACCAGACTTTGCTTTATCAGACAGGTTTTCCACTGTAAGTATTGACCAAAATTCACGCGTGGTGAAGCTGGGCAATACGCATTCCAACCACTGCCCCCATTCCCTTTGCCTCTGCTCTTCATGTATTCCACTATCTTAGTCTCTGAAGTTTCATTTGTTATTTCTTCTATCCACCATGAACACAAAGGGCTCACTTGCCCTGGGTTATTTAATTCTCAGAACTTTTTGACTTGACTACCCAGACAGTTCTAGTGGTAATTCAGTTTCTTCACTTTTCTCCATACTTGTGGGCCCTCACAGTTCAGTTGCTCAGCTATTCTTTAGAATAAATCCATTTCAATTAAGGTTACAGCCTAGAAAGAAATACTAGGCTGGGTGTGGTGGCTCATACCTGTAATCACAGCACTTTGGGAGGCTGAGGTGAGTGGATAAAATGAGCCCAGGAGTTGGAGGTGAGCCTGGGCAACATAACAAGACCCCGCCTCTACAGAAAGTGCAAAAATTAGCCAAGCATGGTGGTGCATGCCTATAGTCCCAGTTACTAGGGAGGCTGAGGTGAGAGGATTGCTTGAGTCCAGGAGGTCGAGGCTGCAGTGAGCTATGATTGCACCACTGTACTCCAGCCTGGGTGACAGAGTGAGACCCTGTCTCAAAAAAAAGAACAAAAAATAAAGAAAAAAGATATTGGAAGTGATGAAGAAGACCGGATAAATGACAATATCATTCACTCTGTGTCAGACAGAAGACTGTGCTTTCTATTAGAGGACATGGCAGGGCTTATTTAGATGGTGTAGACGGGGAGATGGAGGTGGTGAGTCATGCTCTTACCATCATTACTTTCTAATGTGGCTTTGAACCTGATTCTACCTTCTGGCTTGATTCTTCTATCCATGATATCATGTAATTGGAATTTTGTATCTCAATTTTGCCCAAATATTTTCAGGGTGATACCATGTCCTTGAGCCCCAGGGGAAGTTTTGCGCAGGAAAGGTGATTCTTGGGGTATACCATCACTAGGTTTTTGACTTGCCAACGGACTTTAGAGGCACCATTAATTCCTGCTGATGCTGAGATCCTCACCTATGTGGTGAGGTGACAATATTTTGTTTCTTTCAAACTTTCTTTTCTGTGTTTTTCTCCTCTCAACCTACCAAGAGTAATTGAAGCGAATTACACCTGTGAAACATTTCAAGCTGCTTGGAGTAAGATGATCTTTTCAGTTTAAGACATTATTGTGTCCCAAACCAGACTGCTTTCTCTCTGTCATTGTGAGGTTCTTTCCTTTGCAAGTCTATCCGTACTCTGGTATAGAGAAAGGTGAGCTGAAAGAATGGACAAAACTGTTTCATGGGCTTCTCCACGTATTTATTACCCTCTCCAAATTGAATCTTGAAGCCTTGTCAGAAGTGTTATTTTCCCAACAGAGCAGGTGTTAAGTGTCTATAGAAAATAAACTCACCTCCTGATATCTTTCTCATTGCCTGCTACATCCATTTACTGTGAAGATTATATTGTAAGGTGTGACAGGAGGTGTTGTACAGCAAGGGAAAAATCATCACTTTGTAATTCGATTTGTTCAAGTTCTCTTCTTTTGCACGGGCTTTTGGATTTCCTTGTCATTTGTGGAATTATTTCTTAAATGGTGAGTATCATTTTCATATGTGTTTTTCCCGAAGCTGATTCCATCCAAATACTTTTTAAGTTGCATACACTCTTCTATAAGTAGAGCTATGTTTTGTAATGAAGTTTCAATAATTTGGCCAGGGAAAAGGAAAACCAAAACAAATGCTAATAATGACTGGTTAATGATTTTCTTTCACCTAATTTTTTATGACTTTTATATTCTCTGCTAAAACAGATTATTTGATAACAATGCTAAGAATACTTAGCTATAGGTAAAAATTAATATCCATTTGACTGAATGTTTCATTTAATGAGAGGGCTTGTGCTTACCACAATTATCTTAAGGAAATAAATGTGTACAGAGACTAATGAGTAGACACACTAGACTTTATCAATGTTTATTCAAATTATTGCAGTTTAGTGATATGGAAATCTAGAATTGAGATGCTTTAGAAATAAATCTTTGCTTGTATGTAATTTCTTTAGTTCAAGGATCTGAAAACACTTTACAAGCAATTAAACTCTAGGATTCAAATGGGGATTTCACATTGTTTATTGTTTAAATAAAGTTACAGAATTATCATTTGCTTAGGGTTTCTAGAAAATCCTTTCTTTTAGGTCTACCAATATGCATACCGGAGTTTCCCTGGATATTTACCTCTTCGCTCAAACTATTTTCAGATTTCTTTTCTTCTCATGCCATCATATTTATTTTCTTTTTTTTAATAGATGGGGCCTGGAGTGCAGTGGTGCGTAGCTCATTGCTCCCTCGATCTCCTGGGCTCAAATGATCTTCTCACCTCAGCCTCTTAAGTAGCTGGGACTATAGGCATGCACCAGAATGTCCGGCTAATTTTTGTATTTTTCTTTTCTTTCTTTCTTTCTTTGTTTTTTTTTTTTAATAGAGCCGTGGTCTCACTATGTTGCCCATGTTGGTCTTGAACTCCTGGCCTCAAGTGACCCTCCTACCTCGGCCTCCCAAAGTGCTGGAATCACAGGCATGAGTCACTGCACCAGGCTATTATATTTCTTGAAAAATTCTCTTTTTTACTTCCTTCCTCCAACCAACTCTTCCAACCAGAGTCAGTCACTCCCTCCTTTTCCTGGCAAGATCTTCTATCCTTGCCCTTGTCTCCCAGTCCTTGTGATCTTATGTTCAGGTAGAGAGGAACTTTCTCTTACTCATTGTCTTATTACTTGTATCCAAAGGTTGGGCACATTCCTGGCCCTTCATAAGGATTGTTTCAATGCATGACTGAATGAATCTGTGAGTGAATGTGATCACTGTGGAGCTGTGAAATAGCTTGGGCCACTCCCACATTGTGCTGGCTGTGCAGTGAAAGGCATTTTCCCTGTTTTGACGGGGCCGTTTATCTCTGCTGCTGGTTCTGCTCTCTACTAGGAAAAGGAGAAACTCTACATGGAACTAAAGCACGTCTTGGCCCGCCAGCCTGGACCTGAGGCTGCGGAACAGCTGAAACTCTACCAACGCACGCTGCATGACAAGAAGCAGCAGCTCAAAGTAAGTGGTAGCCCCTGTTCCTTCCTGGTCCCAGGGCAGCCACACTCCGGGGAGCACGCCTGGACAAGTCCACTGCCTCCACACAATGAACCAGTGTCTCAATGCCACAATCCTCTGAGGTCAGCTTTCTTAGAGCTCTAGTCTAGGATGAGCCAGCTGACCTCAGAGCTACCCCTCTCTTCCTGGACTATTAGCACCGTTCTCCATTTCCAGAAAGAGGCAGGTGAGCAAGAGACGAAAAGATGATGACCACGAAATGGAAATGTGGAGGACAGGGTTTATATGGATGATCTCAAGATGATTTGTTAGATTACTTGAAGGGCAGGGATGAGCAAAGGAAATATTTTAACACCATTGCCCAACTGAAGCAGACTGCCATGCCACAGTGGATCTCTGGTATTCTATCCCATCTGAAATAAACATACACAGAAGAAGTCCAGCTACTGCCCGGCCCTGAGAGCCTTGCTTCCTGACCAGCTCTTAAATATGTAGCCATGAAAGGGAAATAAAATCCGGCAAGATTTTCTGATAGTGTGATTCCCTTCTAAGTCACATAAGACCCTCAGTTGCAGAGATATGGAGTGTTTTACTTTTATATGTGCCTTTGTAAAGTTTTCTCAAAAATTGTGCATGTTCACACTATATTTTGAGCTTCACCTCCTAAGCGAGTACTTAGATATTCTTGTCATGTCGGGGAAGTTTTACACACACAGCCACAGGATGAAGCATGTGCCAGTTGAATTCTGGCACTTCCTGCCCAATGAGGGTAATAATCGTTGACTTTCTGCCTGGGGTAAAATATATGCCATCCTACTAGTATAGCCCTAACCCCTTCAAAAACAGGACATTGTAAAACTGCATCCTTTTATTTTAAAACGGCAAATGAAGCAAGTCTAATTAGAGCATTAATTTTCAATTTGTCACTCTGAATGTTCATTTCACATGAATATCCTGAGACGTAATTTGAGTTTTGCATAAGACATAATCTTTTGATTATTTTGTTCCTTTAAAAAATTGAATACTTTAAAGAAAACACATTATTTTCCTGTTTTCTCAGAGGTAGATACAGATTAGAAAAGCACAGAGCTATCTTATTCACACAGAGCTGCGGGTTGCCTTCAAAAGCTCACAGGAGCCTTTTGTGAATTTAACCCTTTATCTCAGGAAATCCAGATTTTTCGCTCAAATGAAATGTGACCCCTCATGAAGAGGTTTAGAGGTGGGTGGTACTGAGCATGTCTGCCAGTTTGTCCTTGATACTTACCTACTCTTTTAGGAAATTCCACATTCATTGTTTAGAAGCAGGGTTTTTGTTTCTACGAGTTTAACCATTGAGACAGGCTTTTTTTTTTTTTTTTTTTTTTCAGCATGAAAATTACATTCTTTAGTCCGTGATAACATAGTCAGAATCATTTTCACAGCAGTGAAGAAGAAAGAGTTCAGATACAGATGAACACTAAGAAGGCTAAGATCTCCCTTTTATGCAAAGCTTTAAAATAGCAAACAAGAGGAAAAATAAATCCAGCCTATTGCATCCCTGTTAGAACTATAGCCTTCCTTTTCTCTTTTTGGTTTTGGTGGGGAGCACACCCCAGCTTTGGCATGCGCTATGTGCTATGCAGATGAGTGAATCCCCACTCTTCTTGTCCAGCCCAAGACCAGCAGCAGCTACTGAACACAGCAACGGAAGGAAGCAGGTAGTCAGGCTTTGAAGGGTCCCAAAGAACACAGTAAAGAGGGGATAGGCATTGAGCAGCATCACAACCCTGAAAACACATACATTGAATGCTTAGTTAGCAGTGATGGCAGGATGATTTCAGAATAATTTTTTTCATAATCCTCAGATGAATCACACGTTCTAGTGATGTTTTTCTTGAATACTCTCTCTCTCTCTTTTTTTTTTAAGGCTTTAAAAGCAATTTTAGACTGTGTGTCTGGGAATTTTTCTGTCTCTATTCATGATATTCCTTGAAGCACATTAGACTATTCATCTGTGAGCCTGTTCGAATGTTGTCTAATAGTTCTTCTTTTAAGTGGGGGAATGATATTTTATTTAAAGTTGCAACCAGATGATGCATCTTCAGCCCTCAGCCAGGTTTCTGCTCAGACGTGGACCCTGAGCAGGTGGAAGCATGCAGATTAAGTGTGATGCTTGGGCATTGTTTTGCACCTCCAGCTCCACTGCAGTAAATGGTAGCAGATTAAAAGATTTCTCAGAAAAGGATATTGTGTCTTTTGTTAACACTGCTTTATTTGCCATGTTAGGTTTTGTCTTCAGAACTGAATATGTATGAAGTACAGAGCAAAGAATATAAATATGAGGTAGAGAAACTTACCAATGAGCTCCAGAATTTAAAGAAGAAATACCTCGCTCAGAAACGTAAAGAACAACTTCAAAAGTAAGAATTAGTCAAACGTCCTATTTGTGCCTATTATCTGCACATAAGAAAATATTTGGTGAACAGTCACAGACTTGCAAGTTTCACTGGGGTAAACTAAGTCGCAGGGCAAACAAATGACGTTCTACCAGTCACTAACTAAGTTTGTATCAGAGCAAGATCAGTGACTCATCTGATACTGAGTCCCCTCCTTGGGATTCTAACAGGGATCCATTAATATCTGCTCATTGGTGGATCTACCATGGAGCAGAGGAAATGTAATATGACTTTTCCCCCCACACTAGTCTGGTTTGGAGATAATAATGTAATAACTATGTTTGCAAATGAGGTTCAAAATCAGCCTTGAACAGCATATTCACATTTAAAACCACATGTGCTTTTGCTAAGGGACCGGGGCTTCATAAAGCTGTTCTTTCTAATGATGCCCCTGTACCACTATAACTGCTAGCAGTTCACCTATGTTTTTATTTATTTATTTATTTATTTATTTATTTATTTATTTATTTATTTATTGTAGTGACAGGGTCTTGCTATGTTGCCCAGGCTGGTCTTGACCTCCTGGCCTCAAACAGTCCTCCTGCCTCAGCCTCCCAAAATGTTGAGATTACAGGGTGAGCCATGCCTGCCTAGGGTTTTAGATAGTTATTATCTCTGAACCATCTTCTGTGTCTAGTGACTGACTTCAGCATCTGCTGTGGGGGGTTGATGTGACCTCTTCCTCTAGGAGATGATAATGTAGAGGTGAGGTGAACATTTTGGGTTTCAGGATGCTCCCATGTTGAAAAACAAAAGTTCTCTTCACATTGTTAGTATTATTTGCCTGATCCCAGGGTGAGAATAGGGGCCCAAATGAATTGGGTTTGAAATGAACTAGTTTTGAAACTTGGTTTGGCTGCATGACATTGCCAAAATCATCCAGTTAATTTGGCAGTGACTCACGTTATGGGCTGAAAGTCATGCTTGGTATTTATCCACATGGACATTTCAGGGACATGGTGAAATACGGCTTGAGTGCATTTGCCTAAGATTCGTTAGTAGCAAAGTTATATAAAGTAACTGGATGCAAATTCATTTGCCAGTAAAAGTCTGCCCTTCTTGTAAATCAGAATACTCCCCTGTTCCACATTTAGGTGCCAGTTCCATAGTAGAGGAAAATACTGCTATAATTTAAATAAGTCCTTCTTAATGTGTAGGTCTACCAACTATCTGTCTGATTCAGAATCCCTAGTGAGATGTATTAAACATGCAGGTTCCCAGGCCATATTTCCAGATACTTGGATTCAGCAGACTCTGGAAACCTGCAATTTAATAAGCTCCTCAGGTGATTTTCATGCACAGTGAATCTTCAGAACCACTAATATTAACAATGTAAATTAAATGAATGCTGGAGTGGAAACACTGTATTTTTCTTTTAGGATATCAAGATTGTGCTCATAAAATGTCAACACAGTTAATTTCCATATGAGGCAGGTGTCTAACTCAGTGGTCTTCAAGCTCTTTGATTGTACACCCTTATCAGTAAAACTTTTTTTGAGACAGAGTCTTACTGTGTCACCCAGGCTGGAGTGCAGTGGCACCATCTTGGCTCACTCTGACTCCGGAGTTCAAGTCATTCTCATGTCTCAGCCTTCCAAGTAGCTGGGATGACAAGTGTGTGCTAACATGCCCGGCTAATTTTTTTTTTTTCTGTTTTTAGTAGAGACAGGGTTTTGTCATGTTGGCCAGGCTGGTCTTGGACTCCTGATCCCAAGTGATCTGCTGGCCTTGGCCTCCCAAAGTACTGGGATTACAGGCATGAGCCACTGTGCCCTCCCAGTAAAACATTTTTGAACTTGCAGCTCCCCTCCTGTATATGCATATATCTTTAAAATAATTTTTAAATTTCAGAATAGTTTTAGATTTACCTGCAATGTATTTTAATTTATAAATTATATGCAGATACCACTGTCAGTTTGTAACTCTTAGTAAAGCATAATTTAAAATTTTTAAA
>NW_016814655.1:2885770-2893780 GCF_001698545.2 Rhinopithecus bieti | reverse complement strand
GTAGAGGTGTTTATAGTATTCTCTGATGGTAGTTTGTATTTCTGTGGAGTCAGTGGTGATATCCCCTTTATCATTTTTTATTGCGTCTATTTGATTCTTCTCTCTCTTCTTCTTTATTCGTCTTGCTAGCAGTCTATCAATTTTGTTGATCTTTTCAAAAAAAACCAGCTCCTGGATTCATTGATTTTTTGAAGGGTTTTTTGTGTCTCTATCTCCTTCAGTTCTGCTCTGATCTTAGTTATTTCTTGCCTTCTGCTAGCTTTTGAATGTGTTTGTTCTTGCTTCTCTAGTTCTTTTAATTGTGATGTAATTGAATAGTATCTTCTTTTTACCCACAATGGATCATCTCATTCATTTTCTAAAGTTCGTACACTCCATTTGGAGACCAATGGTCTAGTTTACACTGTTACAAACAGCTAGCTTGGCTGTTTATTATCTTTCTAGAGCTGATTAATTTTCTTGCCTTGACCCTGGGGTTTGGCCTAGTCTTCTTTGACATTACTGCCTGCTGATCTTGCTCCCTCTCCTTCCCCAAAGCTTGATGGACACAGACAGCATGAGCTGTCCAGATATTGGCTCAGCCCTTCTTGATGGGCCCATCCATTAGCACTGTGCTGCCCAGCCGTGTGCCACTTGTGGCCGTTTAAATTTAAACAAATTACTGTGAAATCAGTTCCTCAGTCTCACTAGTCACATTTCAAGTGCTTAATAGCCACATGTGGTAGTGGCTGGGTATAACAGAAAGTTCAACTGGGCAGTACTAGAAAGTTCTAGAAAGCTCTAGAATCTTTGCCTTTACCTGTCCTCTTCTTGTCCTTACACACTTATTACTAGTAGCCACTCTGACCTAGTTAGGGCTCCATTGGTGGTTCCATCTACTTGGGGATTCCTAAACTGGTAGACAAAGATTAGTTCACAGGATAATAGCAAAAAAGATGCTGAAGAAAAAAATATGAAGAGGCAAGAACAAAAGTGCTGAGATGGTATAGACTGGAAGGAAGAAGGCTGAGGGAGTCATTATAATGGTCTATAAATACATTAAAAAGATAATATAAAGGAGACAGTATTCCCATTAGTCAGCTTAGACCAAGCCAGAAGCATTAAGCTTAAGCTCCTTCAGAAAAAGAAAATTCAGGTTATTTAAGGCGAGAGAGGGCAGGGGGAAGGGGAGTGCTGCTGCCTCTAACACCAGTCAAGAGCCAGACGAGTTGCCAAAGTACAGGAAAGAATTTGCTTTGCTGGATCCACTCAAGGCTAAGGCTTTTGTCCTATTTATGGAGAATGGTTTTTCACAACAATGAAATCAATTCTACTGAGAGACAGATGGGTTGATTACCAATCCTCTACAGGTTCTCTCCCAATGGAATAATTTAGAATAATCTCTGTGGATGTTCTCTCCACATATGCCCTTTAGAAAATAGCAACTCTTATCATTTTGTACCTTTTACCTTCTTTTGTTTTTCTTAAACACCCCTCTGCTCCCACTGTGATCCCAAACTGCACCTGCACCTGCCCCTGACTACCCTACTTCACATCCCCAGGCTGATCTATAGTCTGCAGTACCAGATTCTTTTCCAAAAGACAGTTTGTTCCCCTAGGGTGAGTCATTCATAATTGTCCAATCTAATTGGTTTTGGTCTTAGCAGTTTGCTTAATTTTCATTGTTTAACAGGGATTCCAAAGGAGTTTCTTTAAGACCCCAAGATAGATAACTTGTGTAGATCTAGGTTACTTCTGCAGTAAGCCTGAATATGAGTGTGTGTGTGTGTGTGTGTGTGTGTGTGTGTGTGTGTGTGTGTGTGTATTTAAAGGACATCTATATAGAAGTTACACTGTTGATTTTAGGGCAGAATTCCCTTCATCCATTGCCAAAAATACTATTTTATTTATCTTCCCCAGCTTTTCTTGTATCTTAAAACTATTTCTAGTAATAATGGTTGCTTGTCTAGGGTTACAGGAAAATTTGTGTTTTATAAATGTCCAAGTTTGATGAAGATACCTTGTGTGTAGTAAATATTTATAAATTTATACCAGAACTTTGTAATATAAAAGTTGATAAATGATGAATTAGTCATTATAATTGAGCCAAGAAAAAGATTCTTCTGACTGATCTTTGGAGCTAAACAAATGTTTTATAAAACAGGAAGATGATTCCAAGTCAGAAGTCACCAAATACACAGTGTTTGAGTTATAATGAGGTCTTCTGTTCATATTTAAATAAACATTAGGAGACCATATTTTACATTTAATTGTCTTGCCCTAATTTTATGTTTTATCAGTGAACACCTAATTAGATTTAAACAACTACCTTGTCTAAAACTAGAAGCTGTAATCAAAGTAGTTTTCAGTGGCTAGCACACCCTAGGATTATCAGATGTCAAACTTAGACAAAAAGGATGTTAAGGAAGCTAACTTTCACCTCCTCTCTTACAGAAACAAGGACACAGCACCCATGGATAACACCTTCTTAATGGTCAAACCAAATGGCCCTGGTTTTACTGGGGGTGGATTTCCTCTCAGGTCAACCAAGATGAAGTTCTAACCTGAAGCTGCTGGCTGGGTCCAGTTGAACAGCTCATGAAATCTGCTCTGGGACATTTTGGGGGAATCTCAAAGTCCTTGGATCATAGAATCGGTGCTGAGAATCCAGGATGGAAAGAAATGCAGAACTATTATAGTCACATACATATAATAGGGATGGTGTTTTGTCTGGTCCATGTTGATATTAACAAGATCATAATTCTCTGTGTTCAGTTAGGTTGACCTATTGCATGAAGCAAATCTTTTGTTGCTACGCTATTGATTGAAATGTACTAGACCTTAATTTCTTTATTACAGATATTGGTGTACTTGAAGGTTTTATATTTAAAAGTATTTTTGAAATGCAATGCGTCCCCTCTCACCTTATTAACAAGAATCTATTTTAATTATTCCTCATTAACAAGTCATTGCATGAGATGAGAAAGAAGGACAAACTCTCAAGAATCTAAAAAGTGTTTTGAGAATGATTTCTATGTGGAATTTCTTTTCAGGCCTGGAGTAGGAAAATCTATTCCAAAGAGACACACTAATAAATACTTCATCATAAAAAATAAAAAAGAATCTTTGTAGACATTTTGATCCTTGCTTTGGTAGAGTATGTAATTAAAGTTTAAAGCTACTGTGAGAGATGTTTAACAAGAGCATTTGATTCACAGGAACCAAGACCATGAAATGAGAGATTTGTGCTAGTCTCCTATCCTTTCTAGGCCTCCATCTTCCTCCCAGACTTGAGAACACAATTATTTAGCACAGACATCTGTTTGGCTCCCAGGCATTTTGAACCATTGAATCCACTGTGATTTCTTGTTGTTGAAGCCACAATTATTGGGGCATCCATTCAAAGTTTTCTCATTAAGAGGTTTCATTCAGTTACATTGTGTGAGGACACTCTGGCCATCTCTCTCACAATAACTTGACCTCTGTATTTTAAAAAAATTTTGAGGAGTAGCTCAGGGATGAATAAGCACAGTGTTAATGGATCATAACATTCTGTTTGTGCTGAGGGACCAAGATTTCCCTTGTGCAGAGCCGGAGTGTGAATGACCTGAGATGTTTGTTTAGACCATATGTGGAGGTGGGACTTCAGAGGGACCTTCTGGATGTCCTGAGTCACCTTCAGTTCACTACATGCCAGTCTCCACTCTTAGACGAGGTTCTCTAGAAGCAAACCAAAGATGTTGGTGTCAATGAAAGTGATTTATTATGAAGTGATCCGAAGAAAACCAGTAAGAGGATGGTGAAGTAAGACAGGGAAAGGAAGGAGGCCGAGAAGGATGCAATATTATGTCCAGTTCCATGATGGGAGACTTTGGCTTCATCTTGCAGGAGAGCTCTGGAGACATCTTAGAGTTGTCTCCAGGAGGAATGAGGTGCTGGGGTATATCTCCTATGCTGTCTGTCATTGGCCAAGGACTGCTCTGGAGGGACCCCTCTGGTTCTCTCTGCCTGCAGGCAAAGCAGGCTTTGGCAGCTTGGTGGCAGCCCGCAGACAGAGAACACAGGTGCTGACTGTTGGAGGTGAAAGTCGTTAAGGGCTCAGGGGGAAATGAGTTGGGCAGTGTCATCCTCTGCTTCTCCCAAATGGGCCCAGTGAGAGAGTGCTTACAGGTGGAAAGCAACCTCCAGTGTAGCTGATAATGTTTTGAAGAGGTGTGATCATCAGCTCTTTGGGCACCATACAGGGATATAGAGGATGGGACTGTACCCTAGAGAATTTACCAAGAGCATTTTAAACCTAAAAAAATCACAATGGGGCCATTTCCATTTTTGAAAATCGCTGATGATATCTTCCCTCAGAGCCAACCATACTTTGCTTAGACAAAAGACGTTTGCAGGTAAGGTAAGGCAGTTATGACACATATACAACCCTGGAGATTTTCCCATCTATCCTGAGGCATTTTGAAGCATAGTCGTAGCCCACTGTATTCTGAGTCCTTGGGTGTCTTCACAAGAGGTTCACTTCTATAGGGGAATGGAGTCTGATCTTTAATCTATCTCAGAATGGCAAAGACTCTGGAGACAGATTCTGGGTTCAAATCCTGACTCATCATAACAACAGATTGTTTTCAGGATTAAATGAGTTAATGCATGTAAGCTTAGAACAATGTCAGGCACATAGTATTGTTCAATAAACATCTGCCATTATTACTGTTACCTAAAAGATACCAAACATTTTGGAATTAGAGAAGAAAAGTTGTTACATAATACTTGTCACCTGTAAAGGTGATTCTAATCCTCACTTAAAGGGTTAATGACACTAAAATGAAGCTGGATTTAGTAATGTGATATAAATAGAATATCTTGTAGAAATGTCACATTGCGTGCCTCATGAAAACTTCTGTATTTTTTTTTTTATAGTTGCCGTCTGGGAACAAGTTGATCCTCCATCTTCAAAGTCAGAGCTTTCAGCCTTCCTCTGTTCACAGGAGGGAAAGAGCCTGGTGGTTTCTGGCTGCCATCTTCTTCCTGTGTCTCTCCATGTAACAGAGCAGGATGATCAGCAGCTGCTGATGACAGATGTCCCATGAGCCAAGGGGGAAGAGGGCCTTGGGAGCTGACATAGCAGCTCTATCAGACTCATAAGTATGCTTGTGTTCAGATGGAGGAGGAGCGAATTAGGCTAGAAAAGGTGAAAGATACTGCACTGCCTCTCATTTACTGCACGTCCTGACAGCCCAGGGTATTATAAGCAATAACTATTTAGGTGCAGGTGTTACCACAGTAGCCGCAGCACAAAAATGAGCTGTTAAAAAACACCGAGATTTGCAAATCATTAAAGATAACTGTGAACTCACAGTGGGCTGAGGTGCTTTTAAAATCACAAATTTGAGCTGCATTGTAAAGCAACATTAGGAGACTGTACAGTAGCATAATTTTACCCTGGGGTTTTCAGAATTTTAGAAAGGAGTCCTGTTGCTAAACCATCCATTGACTCCCGGCTGGGCTGATGGGGAGCTGGTGCAGTTTCTCTGTTAATAGAGAGAGACATGATGAAGGGGACTCCCTAGTCATTATTTGCTGATCATAGCTTCTCAGCGACTATTCTTATAGCCAGGTTTTTATTGTGCTTACCTCTGAAGAATAGCTCAGGGCAAAGGTTTGTTGCTGTGATGAGCCATAGAGACAGCAGTAGAAGTCTTGCTAGGAAGAGATAGCAACACCTCTGCTTGTCATGGGCTATAATTTTGCTATAAAAACTTATCCAGGGCTGATAATTATCATTTGATTTCCTGACTTGCTCAGACAGATTCTGAAGTTTGACCTAGACCAAGACACCCATAGGAACATACTGTATAATGCATTTTGAGCATTATGGCATTTCAGGGCCTGGACAATTTGAGGAAATGATCTCTTTCTTAAAACATAATCAGTTATATGGACATCTTGTTGGGACAGGAGTAAAGGGAGGGCATTTTAAAATGTTAAAATGGTAAAATAATTTTAAAATATGTCTCGCTATTTTCTTTGTAGTAGACAGAAAATATTTTATAGCATTGTCCATTTTACCTTCCAATTCAATGGTGTTTTAGTATACCATTTCTCATATCTATTATTTAAAAGTTCCATTAGGGTTTTAGATTCATTAGAATTTTATAACAGTATAAAATGTGATTATCAACAGGGTACCATTTTCTTCTTTATAATTAAAATAGATTTTGTTCTTATTTTAAAGTACATTATTGTTACAGAATATTAACAAATATAGATAAGCAAACAGGAAGAAAAAGATGTCTATCAATCCTACCCACCTCCATGCTATGTTTTCTGGCGACTAACCACTCATCTCAGTTCACACGGGGTTGGCTGTTAACAGTCTGTTCAAACCTACCATTTCTCTCTGATGGGTCACATGCTCTTGTGCCTTCCCATCAATTAAATATCTTTCTTTTTTTTTTTCCTTTTCTTTCTTTTTTTTTGAGGAACGGCAAGTCGTCGCGGCCTCTGTCGCCCGGTGGCTGGAGTGCAGTGGCCGGATCTCCGCTCACTGCACAGATCCCCTCCCGCGTTTTACGCCATGTCTCCTGCCTCGAGCCTCCCAAGTAGCTGGGACTACAGACGCGCCCGCCACCTCGCCGGCTAGTCTTCCTTTGTATTTTTTAGTACCGAGGACGCGGTCTGTCACGCTCATGTTAGCCGCAGGATGGGTCCTGCGATCTCCTGACCTCGTGATCGCCCGTCTCGCGGCCCTCCCAACCAGTTGCTGGGATTAGCAGGCTTGAGCCACCGCACCCCGGCCCATTAATAAATATTTTTAACGTCACCTTTGAAATATTGCTGTTCTATACTTTTGAATGTATCTTTCTGAACCTTTAAGCATATACTGTATAAGTATATATGCATATATATGTATATGTATAGATAGATTTTCTTTTTAAAAATCAGCTTTATCAATATATAACCTACATATAAAAGGCACTTATTTTAAGTGTATAGCTTGGTAAGGTTTGACAAATGCATGCATTCAAGTAACCACTGCCATAATCACCACCCCTCCAAAATGCTCCTTATGCCACTTGGCAAGTCAATATTCCCAGCCACCACCCAGCCCAAGCAACAGTGGATCTGTTTTTTATTGTTATAGATTAGTTTTGTCTTTCTTAGAATTTTATATGAATGGAATTATACACTGTGTACTTTTTTGTGCCTGACTTTTATTTTCAGGAAGTAGTTTTCCGAGATCCATCCATGTTGTTGTGTGATCAGTAATTCACTGATTTATATTGTGGAGCAATATTCCATTGTATGCAAAAACACAATTGGTTTATTTTACCCATTGATGGGAATTCAAGTTATTTCTAGTGTTTAGCTATTCTGAATAAAGTTGCTATGAACATTCACATATGGGTTTTTATGTGGATATACATTATCATTTCTCTTGGGTAAATACCAAGGAATGGAATTGCTGGATCAAAGGATAATTGTATATTTAACTTGGTAACTGCCAAACTGTTTGCCTGGTTATACCATTTTTACATTCCTACTAACAATGAGTATGGTCTCCAGTTGCTTCACATCCTTGTCAATATTGGTATTGACAGTACTTTTTTAAGCCATTGTTTTGGATATATAGTGATACTTCATTATGGTTTATATTTGTGTTTCCTAATGACTAACAATGTTGAGGATCTTTTCACGTAGCTTTGGCCATCAGTAAATCTTATTTTGTGAAGCGTCTTCAAATATTTAGCCCATTTTAAAATCATCACATTAGGTTGTAAAAGTTATTTGTGTAGTCTGGATACAAAACGTTTGTCAGATATGTGTATTGCAAATATTTTTGTTCAGTCTGTGGCTTACCTTTTCATTTTCTTTTTTTTCTTTTAATTATTTTTTTTTTTATTATACTTTAAGTTCTAGGGTACATGTGCATAATGTGCAGGTTTGTTACGTATGTATATTTGTGCCATGTTGGTGTGCTGTACCCATCAACTCGTCAGCACCCATCAACTCGTCATTTACATCAGGTAT
>NW_016814655.1:2795564-2884403 GCF_001698545.2 Rhinopithecus bieti | reverse complement strand
GTACTGATGGGGTTTTGGTGTGGGTGTCCTTCCTGTTTGTTAGTTTTCCTTCTAACAGTCAGGACCCTCAGCTGTAGGTCTGTTGGAGATTGCTTGAGGTCCACTCCAGACCCTGTTTGCCTGGGTGTCAGCAGCAGAGGCTGCAGAAGATAGAATACTGCTGAACAGCGAGTGTACCTGTCTGATTCTTGCTTTGGAAGCTTCCTCTCAGGGGTGTACTCCACCGTGTGAGGTATGGGGTGTCGGTCTGCCCCTAGTGGAGGATGTTCCCAGTTAGGCTACTCAGGGGTCAGGGACCCACTTGAGCAGGCAGTCTGTCCGTTCTCAGATCTCAACCTCCATGTTGGGAGATCCACTGCTCTCTTCAAAGCTGTCAGACAGAGTCGTTTGCATCTGCAGAGGTTTCTGCTGCTTTTTGTTGTTGTTGTTGTTGTTGTTCTTTAGCTGTGCCCTGTCCCCAGAGGTGGAGTCTACAGAGACAGGCAGGGCTCCTTGAGCTGCTGTGAGCTCCACCCAGTTCGCTCTTCCTAGGGCTTTGTTTACTTACTTAAGCCTCATCAATGGTGGGCGCTCCTCCCCCAGCCTTGCTGCTGCCTTGCAGTTAGATCGCAGACTGCTGTGCTAGCAATGAGGAAGGCTCCGTGGGTGTGGGACCCTCCCGGCCAGGTGTGGGATATAATCTCCTGGTGTGCCCGTTTGCTTAAAGCCCAGTATTGGGGTGGGAATTACCCGATTTTCCAGGTGTTGTGTGTCTCAGTTCCCCTGGCTATGAAAAGGGATTCCCTTCCCCCTTGCACTTCCCAGGTGAGGCGATGCCTCGCCCTGCTTCATCTCTCGCTGGTCGGGCTGCAATGGCTGACCAGCACTGATTGTCCGGCACTCCCTAGTGAGATAAACCCAGTACCTCAGTTGAAAATGCAGAAATCACCTGTCTTTTGTGTTGCTCGCACTGGGAGCTGGAGACTGGAGCTGTTCCTGTTTGGCCATCTTGCTCCGCCCCTCTCTTTTAATTATTATTTTAAGTTCTGGGATACATGTGCAGGATGTGCAGGTTTGTTACATAGGTAAATATGTGCCATGGTGGTTTGCTGTACCTATCAACCCATCACCTTGGTATTAAGCCAAGCATGTGTTAGCTATTTTTCCTAATGTTCTCCCTTCCACCCCACCCCCGACAGGCCCCAGTGTATTGTTCCCCTCCTTATGTCCATGTGTTCTCATTGTTCAGCTCCCACTTGTAAGTGGGAACATGGGGTGTTTGGTTTTCTGTTCTGCGTTAGTTTGCTGAGGATAATGGCTTCCAGCTTCATCCATGTCCCTGCAAAGGACATGATCGCATTCCTTTTTATGGCTGCATAGTATTCCATGGTGTATATGTGACACATTTTCTAGTCTATGATCCATGGGCATTTGGGTTGATTCCATGTCTTTGCTAGTGTTAATAGGGCTGCAGTGAACATATGCCTGCATGTATCTTTGTCATAGAATGATTTATATTCCTTTTGGTGTATACTCAGTAATAGAATTGCTGGACCAAATGGCATTTCTGGTTCTAGATCTTTGAGGAATCGCCACACTGTCTTACACAATGGTTGAACTAATTTACATTCCCACCAACAGTGTAAAAGCGTTCCTGTTTCTCTGCAACCTCACCAGCATCTGTTCTTTCTTGATTTTTTAATCTCCATCCTCACTGATGTAAGATGCTGTCTCGTTGTGGTTTTGATTTGCATTTCTCTAATGATTAGTGATGTTGAGCTTTTTTTCATGTTTGTTGGCTGCGTGAATGTCTTATTTTGAGAAGTGTCTGGTCATGTCTTTTGCCTAATTTTAAATGGGGTTCTTTGTTTTATTCTTGTAAATTTGAGTTCTTTGTAGATTCTGGATATTAGACCTTTGTCAAATGGATACATTACAAAAAATTTCTCCCACTCTGTAGGTTGCCTGTTCACTCTGA
Source organism: Rhinopithecus bieti (assembly GCF_001698545.2). Taxonomy (NCBI): domain Eukaryota; kingdom Metazoa; phylum Chordata; class Mammalia; order Primates; family Cercopithecidae; genus Rhinopithecus; species Rhinopithecus bieti. Next base: position 2,882,446 of record NW_016814655.1, on the reverse strand, counting down.
TGATAGTTTCTTTTGCTGTGCAAAAGCTCTTTAGTTTAATTAGATCCCATTAGTAAATCTTGCTTTTGTTGCCATTGCTTTTGGCCATTTCATCATGAAATCTTTGCCCATGCCTAGTTCCTGAATGGTATTGCCTAGATTTTCTTCTAGGGTTTTTATAGTTTTGGGTTTTACATTTAAGCCTTTAATCCATCTTGAGTGAATTTTTGTATAAGATGTGAGGAAGGGATCTAGTTTCAATTTTCTGCATATGGATAGCCAGTTTTCCCAGCACCATTTATTAAATAGGGAATCCTTTCCCTATTGCTTGTTTTTATTAGGTTTGTCGAAGATCAGATGGTTGTAGATGTGGTCTTATTTCTGAGCTCTCTATGCTGTTTCATTGGTCTATGTGTCTGTTTTTGTATAAGTACCATGCTATTTTGGTTATTGTAGTCTTACAGTATAGTTTGAAGTCCAAGTAGCATGATGCCTCCAACTTTGTTCTTTTTGCTTAGGATTGTCTTGGCTATATGAGCCCTGTTTTCCATATGGTTCCGTATGAATTTTAAAATAGTTTTTTCTAATTCTGTGATGAATGCCAGTGGTAGTTTAATGGGAATAGCATTGAATCTATAAATCACTTTGGGTGGTATGGCCATTTTCACGATATTGATTTTTTCCTATCCATAAGCATGAAACATTTTTCCACTTGTTTGTGTCCTCTTTGGTTTCCTTGAGCAGTGGTTTGTAGTTCTCCTTGAAGTCCTTCACTTCCCTTGTTAGCTGTATTCCTAGGTATTTTATTCTCTTTGTAGCAATTGCGAATGGGAGTTCATTCATGATTTGGTTCTCTGCTTGCCTTTTGTTGGCGTATAGGAATGTATGTGACTTCTGCACATTGATTTTGTATCCTGAGACTTTGCTGAAGTTGCTTATCAGCTTAAGGAGTTTTGGGGCTGAGGTAATGGGGTTTTCTAGATGTAGGATCATGTCATCTGCAAACAAAGAAAATTTGACTTCCCCTCTTCCTATTTGAATACACTTTATTTCTTTCTTTTGCCTGATTGCCCTGGCCAGAACTTCCAATACTGTGTTGAATAGGAGTGGTGAGAGAGAGCATCCTTATCTTGTGCCAGTTTTCAAGAGGAATAATTCCAGCTTTTGCCCATTCAGTATGATATTGGCTGTGGGTCTGTCATAAATGGCTCTTATTATTTTAAGGTATATTCCTTCAATACCTAGTTTATTAAGAGTTTTTAACATGAAGGCATATTAAATCTTATCAAAGGCCTTTTATGCATCTATTGAGAGAATCATGTGGTTTTTGTCTTTAGATCTGTTTATGTGATGAATTACGTTTATTGATTTGCATATGTTAAAACAGCCTTGCATCCCGGGAATGAAGCCAACTTGATTGTGGTGGATAAGCTTTTTGATGTGCTGCTGTATTTGGTTTGCCAGTATTTTATTGAGAATTTTTGCACTGATGTTCATCAGGGATGTTTTCTTTTTTTGTTGTATCTCTGCCAGGTTTTGGTATCAGGATGATGCTGGCCTCATAGAATGAGTTAGAGAGGAGTCCCTACTTTTCAATTGTTTGGCATAGTTTCACAAGAAATGATATCAGCTCCTCTTTGTATTTCTGGTAGAATTCAGTTGTAAATCCATCTGGTCCTGGGCTTTTTTTGGTTGTAGGCTATTTATTACTGCCTTAACTTCAGAACTTGTTATTGGTCTTTTCAGGGATTCAGCTTCTTCCTAGTTTAGTCTTGGAAGGATGTGATGGTTAATAGTGAGTGTCAACTTGATTGGATTGAAGAATACGAAGTATTGATCCTGGGTATGTCTGTCAGGGTGCTGCCAAAGGAGATTAACATTTGAGTCAGTGGGCTGAAGGCAGACCCACCCTTAATCTGAGTGGACACCATGTAATCAGGGGTCAACATGGCTAGAATATAAAGCAGGCAGAAAAACATGAAAAGACTAGACTAGCCTAGACTTCCAGCCTACATCTTTCTCCTATGCTGGATGCTTCCTACCGTTGGACCTCAGACTCCGAGTTCTTCAGTTTTGGGACTTGGACTGGCTCTCCTTGCTCCTCAGCTTGCAGATGGCCTATTGTGGGATCATGGGATCATGTGAGTTAATATTTAATAAACTCTCCTTTATATATCTATCTGTCCTATTCATTCTGTCTTTCTAGAGAACCCTGACTAATACAGATTTTGTCAGCGGTTCTAGAGGAACAGAATATAAAGATGGAGTTCTTTTGTTGGTTTTGGGGTTTCTGGAGTTGGCTGCTTAATACAATTAGAACCCAAAATGCTAAGGACTCTACTTCTAATATTATGGAGAATACGGACTGTCCTTGGCATGTACTGTTTAGAAAATTATGCAAAATACATGCATTTGACACTCCTTATTCACTGGTTGTGAGAGCCAAGGTGTTTAGTGACTCTATACATAATACCTTTGACCATATGTGGAGAACCAAGGAACATAATGAAGCTGATTGGTTGCTTCTAAGTTCAGTGGACAAAGTGATGAAAGAAAATGATGAACTCAGGGATTCTAACTCCCTGAGTTAGAATAAGGAGTTAAAATAGGAAGCAGATATTGAACCTCAACTCTGCTATGATTACCCTGAGTGAGACTCTTTATCTCCTGTAGAGAAAGAGCTGAAATTGTGGAAAAATAAACACAAGCTCTTATCATGCAAGTGGCTGAACTGTAATGAAAAGTGCATGCACAGCCTCACCAGATGTCTACTGTTAAAGTGAGGGCATTGATTGGAAAAGAATGGGACCCTGAAACTTGGAATGGGGACATGTGGAAGGACCCTGATAAAGCTGGGGACACTGAGTTTGTAAACTCTTCTGAACCTTTTTTGTCAGAAGGAACAGCTTCCCACATACCCAGTAGTGGCAACATCCCCTCCCCGACCCATGCTGCCATCAGCCTTTCCACATTTGTCTGAGGAGATAAACCCTGTGCTGCCTGAGGCAACAGTGATGGCCTCCCTTGAGGCAGTTGCCAGGCAAAATAATGTTGATTCTCCTCAGGAGCCATCCCCAACACCCCTGTTTGCTTCTAGACCTATAACTAGACTAAAGTTCCAGTGGGCCCCTGGAGGTGAGGTTGAGAATGTGACCCATGAGGAGGTGTGCTACACTTGAAAATAACTGTTTGAGTTCTGTAATTTATATAAACAGCAATCTGGAGAACAGGCTTGGGAATGGTATGGGATAATGGTGGAAGGAACAGAGAGTTGGATCAGGCTGAATGTATTGATTTGGGCCCACTAAGTAGAGACCCTGCATTTAATGTTGCAGCTTGGGGAATTATAAGAGGTTCTAATAGTTTATTTGCTTGGTTAGCTGAAATATGGATTAAAAGATCGCCCACCATGAGTGAGTTGGAAATGCCTGATCTCCCTTGGTTTAATGTAGAGGAAGGGATCCAAAGGCTTAGGGAGATTGGGATGGTAGAGTGGATTAGTCACTTCAGAGCTACTCATCCCAGCTGGGAGGGTCCAGAAGATATACCCTTGACCAATGCCTTGTGAAACAGATTTGTGAGGGCAGCACCTGCATCTTTGAAGAGCCCTGTAATTGCTCTTCCGTGTATGTCAGATCTAATAGTGGGAACCGTAGTCACTCAACTACAAAATTTAAATACAATGGGAATAATTGGATCCCAAGGTGGCAGGGGCCAAGTGGTGGCAATCAACCGTCAAAGGCAAGGTGGGCATAGTTACAGTAATGGACAGTAGAGGCAGAGTGGCAATCAGAATAGTCTGACTTGTGTATAGCTCTGGCATTGGCTAATTAATCGTGGTGTTCCTAGAAGTGAAATTGATAGGAACCCTACTGCATTTCTACTTAATTTATATGAGCAGAAAACTTCTAGGTTGAATGAATAGACTGATTTGAATTACAAAAACAGAGAATCATGGCCTCACAATCAATTCCCAGACTTCAGCCAGTTTGCAGACCCAGAACCCCTTCAATGAAGGAAAGGCCAGGTCCCCTGGAGGAAGGACCCTACTACACTAATGACAATTTATGCTGTTAGTCTTTCCCCCATCCTTCCCCAAGGAGACCTCTGGCCTTTTACCAGGCTAACTGTGCACTGGGGAAAGGGAAATGATCAGACGTTTCGAGGACTACTGGATGCTGGCTCTGAGCTGACGCTGATGTCAAAATGTCATTGTGGTCCCCCAGTTAAAATAGGGGCTTATGAAGGTCAGGTGATTAATGGAGTTTTAGCTCAGATTTGACTTACAGTGGGTCCAGTGGGACCCCGGACTCATCCTGTGGTCATTTCCCCAGTGCCAGAATGCATAATTGGTATAGGCATAGTTAGCAGCTGGTAGTACCCCCACATTGGCTCCCTGACTGGTAGGGTGAAGACTATTATGGTGGGAAAGGCCAAATGGAAGCCATTAGAGCTGCCTCTGCCTGTGCAGAAGACAGATGGATCTTGGAGAATGACAGTGGATTGTCATAAGCTTAACCAAGTGGTGATTCCAATTGCAGCTGCTGTACCAGATGTGGTTTCATTGCTTGAGAAAATTAACACATCTCCTGGTACCTGGTATGCAGCTATTGACTTGGCAAATGCCTTTTTCTCCATTCCTGTCCATAAGGCCCACCAGAAGCAATTTGCCTTCAACTGGCAAGGCCAGCAATATGCCTTTACTGTCCTACTTCAGGGGTATATCAACTCTCTGGCTTTGTGTCATAATCTTATTCGGAGAGACCTTGATCACCACGCTTCTTCAAGATATCACACTGACCCATTACATTGATGGCATCATGCTGATTGGATCCAGTGAGCAAGAAGCAAGCACACTGTACTTATTGGTGAGACATTTGCATCCCAGAGGATGGGAAAAAGATCAGACTAAAATGCAGGGACCTTGTATTTCAGTAAAGTTTCCAGAGGTCCAGTGGTGTGGGGCCTATTGAGATATTCCTTCTAATGTGAGGGGAAAGTTGCCGCATTTGGCCCCTCCTACAACAAAGAAAGAGGCACAATGCCTAGTGGGCCTATTTGGATTTTGGAGGCAACACATTCCTCATTTAGGGGTGTTACTCTGGCCTATTTATTGAGTGACCCAGAAGGCTGCCAGTTTTGAGTGGGATCCAGAACAGGAGAAGCCTCTGCAACAGGTCCAGGCTGCTGTACAAGCTGCTCTGCCACTTGGGCCTTATGACCCAGGAGATCCAATGGTGCTTGAGGTGTCAGTGGCAGATAGGGATGCTGTTTGGAGTCTTTGGCAGGCCCTCAAAGATGAATCACAGCAGAGGCCTCTAGGATTTTGGAGCAAGGCTCTGCCATCTTCTGCAGATAACTACTCTCCTTTTGAGAGACAGCTCTTGGCCTGTTACTGGGCTTTGGTGGAAACTGAACATTTGACTATGGGTCACCAAGTCACCTTGCAACCTGAACTGCCTATCACGAACCGGGTGCTTTCTGACCCATCTAGCCATAAAGTGGGTCATGCACAGCAACATTTTATCATCAAATGGAAGTGGTATATATGTGATTGGGTTCAAGCAGGTCTTGAAGGCACAAGTTACATGAGGAAGTGGCTCAAATGCCCATGGTTTCCACTCCTGCCATCCTGCCTTCTCTTCTCCAGCTTGCACCGATGGCCTCATGGGGAGTTCCCGAAGAGCAGTTGACAGAGGAAGGAAAGACTAAGGCCTGGTTCAGAGATGGCTCTGCATGATATGCAGGCACCACCTGAAAGTGGACAGCTGCAGCACTGCAGCTCCTTTCTAGGACATACCTGGAGGACAGCAGTGAAGGGAAATCTTCCCAATGGGCAGAACTTCGAGCAGTGCACCTGGTTGTGCAATTTGCAGGGAAGGAGAAATGGCCAGATATGTGATTATATACTGATTCATGGGCTGTAGCCAATGGTTTGGCTGGATGGTCAGGGACTCGGAAGAGGCATAATTGGAAAACTGGTGACAAATTTGGGGAAGAGGTATGTAGATGGACCTCTCTGAGTGGTCAAATACTGTGAAAATATTTGTATCCCATGTGAGTGCTCACCAATGGGTGACCTTAGCAGAGGAGGATTTTAATAATCAAGTGGATAGGTTGACCCATTCTGTGGACACCACTCAGCCTCCTTCCCCAGCCACCCCTGTCATTGCCCAATGGGCCCATGAACAAGTGGCAATGGTGGCAAGGATAGAGGCAACACATAGGCTCAGCAACATGGGCTTCCACTCACCAAGGTTGACCTGGCTATGGCCACTGCTGAGTGCCCAGTTTGCCAGCAGCAGAGACCAACACTGAGCCCTTGATATGGCACCATTCCTCAGGGTGATCAGCCAGCTACCTGGTGACAGGTTAATTATATTGGACCTCTTCCATCATGGAACGGGCAGAGGTTTGTCCTCACTGGAATAGACACTTACTCTGGATATGGGTTTGCCTATCCTGCATGCAGTGCTTCTGCCAAGGCTGCCATCTGTGGACTCATGGAATGCCTTATCCACCGTCAAGGTGTTCCACACAGCATTGCCTCTGACCAAGGCACTCACTTTATGGCTAAGGAAGTGTGGCAGTGGACTCATGCTCATGGAATTCACTGGTCTCATTGTGTTCCCCATCATCCTGAAGCAGCTGGATTGATAGAATGGTGGAATGGCCTTTTGAAGTCACAATTACAACGCCAACTAGGTGACAATACTTTGCAGGGCTGGGGCAAAGTTCTCCAGAAGGCCATGTATGCTCTGAATCAGCATCCAATATATGGTACTGTTTCTCCCATAGCTAGGATTCAAGGGTCCAGGAATCAGGGGTGGAAGTAGAAGTGGCACCACTCACCATCACCCCTAGTGATCCACTAGCAAAATTTTTGCTTCCTATTCTTGCAGCATTACGTTCTGCTGGCCCAGAGGTCTTAGTTCCAGAGGGAGGAACGCTACTGCCAGAAGACATAACAATGATTCCATTAAACTGGATGTTAAGATTGCCACCTGGACACTTTTGGCTTCTCCTACCTTTAAGTTAACAGGCTAAGAAGGGAGTTACAGTGTTGGCTGGGGCGATTGACCCAGATTATCAAGATGAAAGCAGTCTACTACTCTGCAACAGAGGTAAGGAAGAGTATGCATGGAATACAGGAGATCCATTAGGGCATCTCTTAGTATTCCCACGCCCTGTGATTAAGGTCAACGGGAAACTACACCAGCCCAATCCAGGCAGGACTACAAATGGCCCACACCCTTCAGGATTGAAGGTTTGGGTCCTCCAGCAGGAAAAAAAGACACAACCTGCTGAGGTGCTTGCGGAAGGCAAAGGGTAGTAGAGAGGGTAGTAGAATGGATAGTAGAAGAAGGTAGTCATCAGTACCAGCTAGGACCATGTGACTAACTGCAGAAATGAGGACTGTNAAAGTTGCCGCATTTGGCCCCTCCTACAACAAAGAAAGAGGCACAATGCCTAGTGGGCCTATTTGGATTTTGGAGGCAACACATTCCTCATTTAGGGGTGTTACTCTGGCCTATTTATTGAGTGACCCAGAAGGCTGCCAGTTTTGAGTGGGATCCAGAACAGGAGAAGCCTCTGCAACAGGTCCAGGCTGCTGTACAAGCTGCTCTGCCACTTGGGCCTTATGACCCAGGAGATCCAATGGTGCTTGAGGTGTCAGTGGCAGATAGGGATGCTGTTTGGAGTCTTTGGCAGGCCCTCAAAGATGAATCACAGCAGAGGCCTCTAGGATTTTGGAGCAAGGCTCTGCCATCTTCTGCAGATAACTACTCTCCTTTTGAGAGACAGCTCTTGGCCTGTTACTGGGCTTTGGTGGAAACTGAACATTTGACTATGGGTCACCAAGTCACCTTGCAACCTGAACTGCCTATCACGAACCGGGTGCTTTCTGACCCATCTAGCCATAAAGTGGGTCATGCACAGCAACATTTTATCATCAAATGGAAGTGGTATATATGTGATTGGGTTCAAGCAGGTCTTGAAGGCACAAGTTACATGAGGAAGTGGCTCAAATGCCCATGGTTTCCACTCCTGCCATCCTGCCTTCTCTTCTCCAGCTTGCACCGATGGCCTCATGGGGAGTTCCCGAAGAGCAGTTGACAGAGGAAGGAAAGACTAAGGCCTGGTTCAGAGATGGCTCTGCATGATATGCAGGCACCACCTGAAAGTGGACAGCTGCAGCACTGCAGCTCCTTTCTAGGACATACCTGGAGGACAGCAGTGAAGGGAAATCTTCCCAATGGGCAGAACTTCGAGCAGTGCACCTGGTTGTGCAATTTGCAGGGAAGGAGAAATGGCCAGATATGTGATTATATACTGATTCATGGGCTGTAGCCAATGGTTTGGCTGGATGGTCAGGGACTCGGAAGAGGCATAATTGGAAAACTGGTGACAAATTTGGGGAAGAGGTATGTAGATGGACCTCTCTGAGTGGTCAAATACTGTGAAAATATTTGTATCCCATGTGAGTGCTCACCAATGGGTGACCTTAGCAGAGGAGGATTTTAATAATCAAGTGGATAGGTTGACCCATTCTGTGGACACCACTCAGCCTCCTTCCCCAGCCACCCCTGTCATTGCCCAATGGGCCCATGAACAAGTGGCAATGGTGGCAAGGATAGAGGCAACACATAGGCTCAGCAACATGGGCTTCCACTCACCAAGGTTGACCTGGCTATGGCCACTGCTGAGTGCCCAGTTTGCCAGCAGCAGAGACCAACACTGAGCCCTTGATATGGCACCATTCCTCAGGGTGATCAGCCAGCTACCTGGTGACAGGTTAATTATATTGGACCTCTTCCATCATGGAACGGGCAGAGGTTTGTCCTCACTGGAATAGACACTTACTCTGGATATGGGTTTGCCTATCCTGCATGCAGTGCTTCTGCCAAGGCTGCCATCTGTGGACTCATGGAATGCCTTATCCACCGTCAAGGTGTTCCACACAGCATTGCCTCTGACCAAGGCACTCACTTTATGGCTAAGGAAGTGTGGCAGTGGACTCATGCTCATGGAATTCACTGGTCTCATTGTGTTCCCCATCATCCTGAAGCAGCTGGATTGATAGAATGGTGGAATGGCCTTTTGAAGTCACAATTACAACGCCAACTAGGTGACAATACTTTGCAGGGCTGGGGCAAAGTTCTCCAGAAGGCCATGTATGCTCTGAATCAGCATCCAATATATGGTACTGTTTCTCCCATAGCTAGGATTCAAGGGTCCAGGAATCAGGGGTGGAAGTAGAAGTGGCACCACTCACCATCACCCCTAGTGATCCACTAGCAAAATTTTGCTTCCTATTCTTGCAGCATTACGTTCTGCTGGCCCAGAGGTCTTAGTTCCAGAGGGAGGAACGCTACTGCCAGAAGACATAACAATGATTCCATTAAACTGGATGTTAAGATTGCCACCTGGACACTTTTGGCTTCTCCTACCTTTAAGTTAACAGGCTAAGAAGGGAGTTACAGTGTTGGCTGGGGCGATTGACCCAGATTATCAAGATGAAAGCAGTCTACTACTCTGCAACAGAGGTAAGGAAGAGTATGCATGGAATACAGGAGATCCATTAGGGCATCTCTTAGTATTCCCACGCCCTGTGATTAAGGTCAACGGGAAACTACACCAGCCCAATCCAGGCAGGACTACAAATGGCCCACACCCTTCAGGATTGAAGGTTTGGGTCCTCCAGCAGGAAAAAAAGACACAACCTGCTGAGGTGCTTGCGGAAGGCAAAGGGTAGTAGAGAGGGTAGTAGAATGGATAGTAGAAGAAGGTAGTCATCAGTACCAGCTAGGACCATGTGACTAACTGCAGAAATGAGGACTGTAATTGTCATGAGTATATACTTGTACTAAGAAAATATCTTCATTTTATTTCCTTCTCATATCAGCATTTAAGTATTGTTAACTTTATGTAATAGTATTTGGGTTGGGGATTGGTGCATTTCTGGTTCATAACAGTTCACACCAAGGACTATCAGTGTTTTCCATACTATTAGAAGTACAGTCCTTAGCGTTTTGGGGTCTAATCATATTAAGCAGCCAACTCCAGAAACCGCCAAACCAATGAAATAACTCCATCCTTAATATTCTGTTCTTCTAGAACCACTTCTAGTATCAAAATCTGTATTAAGGTTCTCTAGAGGGACAGAACTAAGGTGCATATATATATGTGTGTGTGTGTGTGTGTGTGTATATATATTCCCCTTTATATACATATAAATATGTATGGCCGGGCACTGTGGCTCATGCCTGTAATCCCAGCACTTTGGGAGGCTGAGGCGGGTGGATCACGAGGTCAGGAGATTGAGACCATCCTGGCCAACATGGTGAAACCTAGTCTCTACTAAAATACAAAAAAATTAACCAGGTGTGGTGGCATGCGCCTGTAGTCCCAGCTACTTGGGAAGCTGACACAGGGGAATCGCTTGAACCTGGGAGGTGGAGATTGTAGTGAGTCGAGATCACGCCACTGCACTCCAGCCTTGTGACAGAGCAAGACTTCATCTCAAAAAAAAAAAAAAAAGTACATAAAGGGGAGTATGTATACAAAGGGGAGTGTGTGTGTGTGTGCGTGTGTATGTGTATGTGTATATATATATTCCCATATATATGGGAGTATATTAAGTATTAACTTACACAACCACAAGGTCCCTCAATAGGCCATCTGCAAGCTGAAGAGCAAGGAGAGCCAGTCTGAGTCCCAAAACTGAAGAACTTGGAGTCCGATATTTGAGGGCAGGAAACATCCAGCATGGGAGAAAGATGTAGGCTGGGAAGCAAGGCTAGTCTCTCACGTTTTTCTCCCTGCTTTATATTTGCTGGCAGCTGATTAAGGGTGGATCTGTCTTCCCCAGCCCACTGACTCAAATGTTAATCTCCTTTGGCAACACCCTCACAGACACCCCCAGGATCAACACTTTGTATCCTTCAATCCAATCAAGTTCACACTCAGTATTAACCATCACATTGCACTAGCCAGGACTTCCAGTACAATGCTAAATTAAAATGGTGAGAGCAACATTTCTGCCTTCTTAATGTTAGAAGGAAAAGTATTACATCTTTCATCATGAATACAATGTTAGCTGTAGGATTTTTATAGATGCCTTTTAAGTTGAGGAAGTTCCCTTCTATTTCTTGTTTGCTGTGTTTTAATCAGACATGGATATCGAATTCCATCAGTATTTTTTCTGCATATGTTAGGCTAATTGGTTTTTTTTTAAATTGACATGGTGAATTAGTTTGATTTTTAAATGTTAAACCAACTTTGCACTCTTTGGGTAAACACCATTTGGTCATAATATCATTTTTACATAGTATTGGATTAGATTTAAATCAGATTAGATTTGATATGCTGTTAAGGACTTATACAACTATGTTCCTGAGGGATGTTGTCTATACTTTTCTCATAATGTATCTGTCTGGTTTCAGTATTTTTAGCTGGCTTCATAAACTGAATTAAGAAATCCTCCTCCTCTACTATTTCCTGAGCTACTTTGTGTAAGATTGGTATTATTTCTTCCTTAAATGTTTGATATAATTTGCCAGTAAAGCAATCTGAAATTACATTTTTTCTTATAGAAAGATTTTAAATAGGTATAGGGCTCTTCAGATTTTCTGTTTCCTCTTGTGTCACTTTTGATAGTTTGTGTCTTTCAATGAATTTATCTATTTTATATAAATTGTTGACTTTATTGACATAAAGTTTTAAAAAATACTTATTTTACTACCCTTAACATTAGTAGGATCTGAACAAGTGATTATTTTATTCTGGATATTGGTAATTTGAATCTTCTCTGCTTTTTTTCTTGATGACTATAGCTAGGAATTTATCAATACAATTTTATTGGTATTTCTAAAGAAACCAGCTTTTTCTTTCTTTGATTTTTCTTGTCCGTGTTTTTTTTTTATTTCATTGATTTCTGCCCTAATACTTAGTGTTTTTTTTTTTACTTGAGTATAATTTCATCTTCTTATGGCTTCTTGAGGTAATTGATTTTAGCCCTTTAAAAAAAAAACAAAAACAAAACAAACAAACAAAAAAACCTTAGCCTTTAAAACTATACATTTCCCTCTAAGCTCTGCTTTAAATGCATCTCACACATTTAAAAGTATGTTTGTTCAGTCTGTGGCTTACCTTTTCATTTTCTTAACAGTGTAGTTTGAAGAGCAGACATTTTGAATTTTAATAAGGCCCAACTTGTTCTTTTTCTGATGTGGTTTGTACTTTTCTTGTTTTGTCTAAGTAATTTTTGCCTACTTGGTAGTAAGGAATTTTGCCTGCATTTTCTGTAGAAGTTTGATTATAGTTTTAGCTTTTATATTCATATTTATGACCTATTTGGAGTTAACTTTATGTAGGATGTGAGGTTAGAGTTTCATTTTTTAAATTTTTATTTTAAATTTTGAAATATACAATACACTTTTATTGACTATAGTCACCATGTTGTGCAATAGATTTCAAAAACTTATTCCTCCTAACTGTAACTTTTTACTCTTTGATCAACATCTTCCCATACCCTTTCCCCATCCTCCCAGCCTCTGGTAACCACCATTCTACTCTCTACTTTTATAAGTTTAGCTTTTTTAGATTCTACATGTAAGTGAGATCATGTGGTATTTGTCTTTCTGTGCCAGGCTTATTTCACTTAGTGTAATGTCCTCCAGGTTCATCCATGTTGTTGCAAGTGACAGAATTTTCTTCTTATCAAGGCTGAATAGTATTCCATTGTGTATATATACCACATTTTCTCTATCCATTCATTCATTTCTTGATACTTTGGTTGGTTTCATATCTTGGTTATTGTGAATAATGCAGTGTTGAACATTAAGAGTGCAGATGTCTCTTAAATTTGAATGCACACTTTTCCTCTTATGGCTGTTTGACCTCAGGCATATTAAGTAACCTCTCCAGCTTTTGGATACTCATTAGTAAAATGAGAGTAATAATAGCACCCATCTCACTGAATTCCTATGAAGATTATAGGAGACTACATGTGATATGTGCATAGTGCCTAGCACATAGTAAGTGTCCAATAATTGTCAGCACTTACCTAAAAATCATCTCTTTGCTCCTAATAATAGCCTGGAAAGTTTTAAAATATTGTTCTAAGTGGTCAGTTGAAGGATAATAAACATCATGGCAACTGCTTAACTGTTGTCTGAGTGGATATGGTCAAGGATCTTCAATGGATTATGAGGCCTTATATTAAGCTCTTTAAATAGATATTAGGAAGTTGAATGGCTATTAAAGTATATTGTATCAATTCTGTCTCTTTCACATAAGTGATTAATCTTTTTTACACTTCATCTAAGACAGAATGCCAGGAACTCTTTCCTTGAGTTCCAAAATAACACTTCTCTTCTGGGGCTTAAACTAAGACAGTTCCTTTTTCTCCTTCCCACTGTCGCAGTGCAAGGGAATATTTTTTTTTTTTTTTTTTTTTTTTTTTTTGGAAGACAAGAGTCTCACACTGTTGCTGGGGCTGGAGTGCAGTGGCGCAATCTCAGCTCACCACCACCTCTGCCTTCCAGGTTCCAGCAGTTCTCCTGCCTCGGCCTCCCAAAGTGCTGGGATTACAGGCGTGAGCCACCACGCCCAGGTGGGAATTTAATAAGCATAACAAAAACAGTAATAGCTTCCATGACAAAGGCTTTAAAAAACCCTGATGTCTGGCTTCACCACAGAATCTTTGGAAGAGGACCCTGCATTCTCAAACCTGATTGTACATGGGAATCACGTGGGGGAACTTTTAGTAATATTGATGTCTGGGTCCCTGTCCAGAGATTCTGATTTCACTGGCCTTGGTGTGATGTGGGCATCAGGACTTTTTAAAGCTCCCAGGTGATTCTGATGCTCAGTTGGGCTTGAGAATAGCTGCTTTATATACAGTATCTCCTCCATGAGAGAAGCCCCCATTCACACACACACAGCTTCACCAGGGAGAGGAAGCAATCTCCTGGATCATGGAACTTGATTTCTGGAGGCAAGACTTGAACTGATGAGCCCCTTTGATTAATCTTATCAAGCCACACATCATGGTTTACCTCAATCTCTAATCTAAATGGGTTTACCCAATCCCCCACCCCTCCTCTACCTTATTGTGCCCTCTGAACTCTTACCTGTGGTTAGCAAACTTCCCTATGTCCTTAACCTTTTCTCTGAATGGAAGTTCCCCTTTATTTTCTTGCTGCAAAGGAGACCCGGCTTAACCCTGTTACCCTTGTAGCCCTCTTAAATGTAGACCTTTTTCTTGTTAAATCTCACATACGCCATGCTCTTCAGGTTGAGAATATGGAGTAGGTGCCATCCTTGCTCTGCATTACTGCATTCATTCTTATTCTTTTTTTCTTGTGAGTGTCAATGTATTTTAATTTGGACCACCTGGCTCTACCATCCACCAATCCTTCAGATGGCATTCATCTATCTACCCACCTTCTGGCCATGCTCCTCATGCTCCAAGGGCCTTACCCTTTGTCTTAGTGTTTACTTTTCCATCCCTAAATCTCTTATTGCTTCTGATGACTTCAGCAACTGTGTGGATGACTCACGCAATGCCCCAGGGCTCTTAGTTCCTTGAGTTCCTCAGTTCCAACAACTTTTTCTCCCTTGTACCTCATGTCACCATCCAATTATTTCACCAGTCTTGAAATCTTGGTTTATTCTGTTGTCTGAGAGTGGCTTCCTAATCTTCCAGATAATATGGTCTAGAATAACCAATACAACTGTTTTCCAACTTTGTTGAGCCCTTCAAAACATCAGCTCCCCTACTTTGTTACTATTTATCTCATGTTTTCTTTCCCTTCTTGTACAGCTGAGATTTTGTGGCCCACAATTGTTATTGTTTCCATGAAAACACTTTCAACTCCCTTGACCCTCCATCTCTGCTGGAATGGACTGGCAACTCTCCTAGTGTGAGTGTGCATCTGCTACCTTCTTTCTACCACCCTGGGAACCTGCTTTCGGACTTTTAATTCATGACTTGCTTCATACTTTGAGAATGCCAAAGTCATAATCTTCCCACTGATGCAGGATTTTTTTCCCCTTAGCTCAGCTGGGTCGGGGTTCTTGTCTCATGACCAGGAAAAATTAGGCATGTGGACACTTGAAGAGTAAGTGGAGTAGAATTTATTAAGTAAAAGGAAAGCTCTCAGCAAAGAGAGGGGTCCTGAAAGCAGGTTCCCATTTGCCTCCTTCACAGTTGAATACCAGGGCTTTTATATATAAGTTGATGGGTCTGGGTTTGCTATTTGTACAAGGCACAAATTCCTGGTGGCTCCACCCTATTCCCCTAGTGCGTATACAGGCCCTTAGTCTGCTGTGGGCATATTTAGGCAAGCACCTTGTGCAAGTTCCCTTATCTGCACAAAACATCTGGTGCAAGCATCTGCACAGTGGGTTGGAGGCTCTCCAGGGAACTTTCCTTCCCTTACTGTTTGCCTAAAGCAAGCTGGCTGACTCCTTTCCCCACCGATAAACCTACAAATCTACTTTCAGCAGTGCCTGTCTTCTCTACTTCCCTATCATTAAGAAGTATGACATGCCCTTACTGCTTTTTTTATTTAAAAATTTTTTAAAAATTTTATTTTAAAAACTTTTTTAGAGGCAGGGTCTCACTATATTGCTCAGGCCAGTCTCAAACTCCTGTGCTCAAGCGATCCTCCTGCCTCGGCCTCCCACAGTACTAGGATTACAGGTGTAAGCCAATGTGCCTGGCCTATGGCCATACTTCTATCAAAGGCCAAACTCTTCTTGTGCTCTGGAACTTATCTCCTCACTTTCTCAAGGACTTGCTATTTTAGCAAGCTTTCTCACCTCTCTGCTGCATTATCAGTTTTTCCTCTACAAGCTCATTACCATTATCTTGCAGATATGCTCATTATCATTATCTTGCATAACCCATTAAGAAACAACAGTCTTTCTTGATTTCATATCCTCTCAGCTCACCCCAATTCTTTCTCTTCTGGAAAATCTTCTTGAACCCATTGTCACTCCTTGTATCCTTCTCACCTTTTAATTCTCTAGAATTTAGCTTTGATCTCCAACATACTTCTGGAAACATTTAAATCCATCAGAAACTTTCCTAATCTTATACAATCTCTCAACTACATTTGCTCCAACTGACTACTTTCTACTTCTTGAAACACTGTTCTGTAGAATATCCTCTGAAATAAAATTATTTGATTTTTTTTTAATGATTAGATTGGGTTATGGCCTTCTGGGAAGTATACCCCAGAGGCAAAGTCCCTCATATCAAGAGGTACGTGATAGCCACACAACTTCACTGATGATGTTCACTTTCAGCATTTGGTTAAGGTAGTATTGTCAGGTTTCCCACTGTAAAATCACTGTTTCTCCCTTTCTCGACTCTGTCCTTTGGGAGCAAGTCACTAACTCTGGAGCAACCTCAGCCCAGAAAGGATTGGTAGTGATTAAGTTCCAGCAAGGAAGATATTCTTTTAAATCCTGTTTTAAGATGAGAAAATGAGGGTTCAGAGATGTTAAATAATCTCTCTGAACCCCAGTTCAGAGTTGTTAAATAATGATGTTGGCTTATTACCTAAATAACTTGTAACGACCTAACTTTGTTAGGTATTCATACAGCCAACCTTGCATGGGGGATAAGCTGGATTGAAATGCTTTAAAAAAGAAAACCTTCAGGTAAATGCAAATACATGCTCTCATCAAGACACTTAACCATTTCTGCAGGCCAGTGTATAGGAAAATAAAAATGAAAAGAGACCCAAACATTTGCCATTGTTGTAGAAACCACCACACCTCTAGGTTGGAGAAGATATTTTATATTTACTTTTAGAGACAGAGTCTTGCTGTGTTGCCCAGGCTAGCCTTGAACTCTAGGGCTCAAGCAATTCTCCCGCCTTGGCCTCCTGAGTAGCTGGGACTACAGGTGTGTGCCACTGTGCCTGGTCAGAGAAGAAAAGATTTTAGAGAAGTGGATTTCAGCTTGTGATGGGAATTCCATGATTTGGATCTGGCTTGGAGATATGTTTCATTGGGCCTACATGGTGTTTAAAATTATTTTCTGATTCGGTTGGCAACTTTTAAAAACTGAGACATTTCACATACCAATTCAGGTTGAATGCTTCTCTTGGAGATTTGAAAGCTCTGGCAGTGTTGGATCTTCATTTATCTCTGACAACACTCACATGGTGCCAACTCACAGCTTCTTCCTATCAATGAGCCACTCTCTGGTTCTCTTCAATCCCTCATAACCTACCTGGGGTAATTTTTGGTTTTCATAGCTGTCTGAGCTCAACACTCCTGCTGAGAGGAATGAGATCACTGTCCCTTCTTGGTTGAGGGGTCACCAACTCAGAAGGGAGAGTTGACATATTCTTAGAGCTCCTGAAAGTGAAACCAGTATCAAAGACTCAAGTTGTAGGAGACAGTCTCCAGCAATGTAAGGCAGAATGTTCTATAGATGTTCGCAGTCAGGCAACCCAACAGGCTGCCTCAAATATGGTAACCTTCTTGTCACCTGGAGTGTTTAAGCAGAGGAGACATCATGAATTGGGGCTATCAAAGACAGGATTTATGCATTACAGAAGCTTGGAGCAGAGACATTGAAAGAAGTGCTTCCGACTCAAATATTATGCAACCCCATTTTCCTGAAGAATAAATTTAATGGAATGGTAATTCTACCCATAAAGAAGTAATTATACCTAATAACTGATTATATTGAGACAACTGCATTAAAGCACCCAATTTAAAAAATATGCAAAGACTACAGTGAACTGACTGAAGATGTAAAGCTACAGGCAATGGTGAGAAATGACCAGAGATGTGGGGAGAAAATTGGTCACAGGAGAAGGTAATGGGAAGACAAGCAGCTTGTGTTTTGTTTCAGGTGGAGGGAGAGGGTGGAGAAGGGGTGAGGGAATGATGCAGTTAAAGGGGCAGCATGCTCACCATTAGGCAAACTGCATGCCTGGATTTTATCTTGTGGTCAAGTGGCCTTGATTTTCTTGAAATAAAAGGAAAGCCAGGTATAGTATAAACAGTGCACAACCTCATCTAAACACAGCCTAGTGAAGATGGTGTTTTAATCTTTTTGTTCTAGGGTGTTATGTAAACTGGTGATGGCATGGTTTTTGGTTTAGGTGGTTAAATACTTGAGCACTCTTAGTTCGTTACTGGAGAGATTGTTCTAGCTTTGCCCTGAGTTGCAAAGTTTGGGCAGTCTTACTGTTGCGACCCGTATTTATGTTTTTACAGAAAGTTAAGTGATTTGGTATAGGGCTATTTATGTTTACAGATGTGAAAATTCGCCCGAGGAAGCATTTTGTCTCTGCCTCTGTTTTTATCTATCAAGAAGATTTGGGAGATTATTCTGAAATTAGTTTGAGATGTTGTGTTACCAAGTTAAGACAAGTAGAACACACCTATCCATCAGGTGGTTTATTACCCTAACAGCAATAGAGATGTTAACCTCCTTGGTGTCAGTGATGGTTGAGATGAGAAAGGAATGCTTGTAGCAGCTAATTATATCTCTCTGTATTAATTACCATAGTAAGTGACAGTTTTGTTCACATTTTGTTTTCATTAAGGAAAAAAGAAACGAACAGTTTTGTGCAGTTCTCTGAAGATTTGGGATAGGAATCTTGGTTCTTGTCCTTAACAGATTTCAGGTCAAAATAAGAAAAGGAGAGAATGATTCCACTTGTGCTAGGTGGCTTAATAGAAAAAAAACTAATGACTTTCATCTTATTTCGCTTCAGACGCCTACCTGAGATATGATTTGAAATGAGTTTCCTATTCTCGACTCCCCTTGTTGAAGACCTGGAGATTTATCAATATCTCACAACAACAAAGAACATTGCTCAGTGCAATTTGACTTAGGTGCTGCTTTCTTCTCCAAAGAACCATCACGTCTTCTTAACTTCTATAGATTTAAGCAGGATTTATACTTTATAAACCCAAGTGTGTATCCAAATCCTCTTGTTATTGTAAAGAACAACAACAAAAAGCCATACTCTCAATAAGTCAGTCTTGTTTTCTATAAACCTCTGAAGAAAGATTTGTACATTCCCCAGCCTGAGCATTAGAAGAAATAAACCCAGTTTGGCTGGCACCCCTGCTAGAAAGCGTTGTCTGAGAACAGACCCTGGGGCCCTGTAACTTTCCAAGCACGAATATGAAGGACTTGGCAAAGTGGCCACAGGGAATTTGTCACACTTCTTCTTCTTTAAAGTAGGCAGCAACTTACATTTATGTTTGTCTTTCTGGAACATTGTTGTATCACACTGTTATCTAGTCAGAGACATTTTTACTATTTCATATGGGATTTATAGCCACAGGGCTTATTTCCCTGTTGATGTTTAGCATTATGTTTACAATTATGCCCACCTGACACTTCAGGAAATTTCCTCCAGCGAGGTTGTATTTAAGCCAGAAAGGGACAAGGTGGTTCAGAGCCCACTGTTCAGCTGGTACTTTCTATGTAGTGTAAGACAGACTCTTTGAGTTAAATTGATTTAGCTCTTGCAGAGTTAACTCTACCTTCTGTTTTTTTCATTTGAGGGGTTTTTTGTTTTTGTTTTTTTTTTCACTTGGCATCCCTTTCCATTCACCCCATATTAGTATGTGGAAGATGCAGAAAATGAGGCCTGCAAACACTACATGAGTTAATCACGTCTGGGATGTCTACAGATGGGCATACTGTATACAGGTATAGTTGGGGTGTTGCAGAGAAGGGTAGGTAGGCATCTTAGAAGGAAGAATGGGACAGAGTCAGACTTGGGTTAAACTCTGGCTCTTCCAGTCACTAATATTATTCATTACCTTCCCATCTTGAAAAATTCTTAGGGTTGTTGTAAAAGAACACTTAAAATAATATGGATAAATCATAGGAGATGAATGGTAAACATTAGTTTAGTTACAAATAATAGCTATTTTTCTTGGGAGAAATACCAGGTTTAGGGTCCATGTGAATATTATAAATGTAGCTTGGTGGGGTTTTGTTTGTTTGTTTGTTTTTTGAGACGGAGTCTCGCTCTGTCGCCCAGGCTGGAGTGCAGCGGCGTGATCTTGGCTCACTGCAAGCTCCACCACCTCCCGGGTTAACGCCATTCTCCTGCCTCAGCCTCCCTAGAAGCTGGGACTACAGGTGCTCGCCACCACACCCGGCTAATTTTTTTGTATTTTCAGTAGAGACGGGGTTTCACGTTGTTTGCCAGGATGGTCTCGATCTCTTGACCTCGTGATCCACCCGCCTCAGCCTCCCAAAGTGCTGGGATTACAGGCGTGAGCCACCACGCCTGGCGCTTGGTGTTTAATCACTTAGTTTCACACCTAAGGTGCATCAACAGCGCTTTAATAATTTTATTCCTTATTTGTCCAGTAATCCTATCTCTTCCAAGATGAGCCTAGATATAAAAATTTAAAAATACTTTTGACTGAATACATGTGTATCTCCATACCTATGTGACAAAGGACTCCATAAAAAGTACTGTATTATGCCAAGGCACTTTGATCCTATTCAAATATTAAGATCTAAGTTTCAGCTATTTCGAAGGCCTGATAATTTCCACCTCTATTCCCAACATAGAAATGACTCTTTATGGAACTCCTGACCCTAGGTGGAACATTTCAGCTGCTGCTCCCAGGAACCGCACATCCCTTTCATACTCAGTGTGAACTGTCACTGATTGCATCAAGAGACCACCCCTTCATGTAGATGATAGCAGAATGCACTGGCTTTTACTCAGCTGCTAATGAGTAATTGCTCTGTGGTTAGTCACAAATGTGGCCAGCCACAGCAGGGCTATTGAGAAGGCACACAGTTTTATCCTTCAGGACCTCATGATGCTGCCATCAGATTGGGCCAAGAAGAGGCTGGCTGTTGGGCTGACACTTTGGGAAAAGGAGATATATATATCCAAGACTTGATACTCTAGCATGATTGAGTACCATTATTAAAAGACATGGCCACTGAGTGTTCTGGATGGTCAACCCATCTCTCTTTAGTAGCAATGTTGACTTTGGAAACTGATTTCGGTCCTCAAAGGGCTGCTTGGTGGATATAGAATCACAGTAATTAGATCAATAGGTTTTGAGCATTATTTTTTCCTTTTAAAAATTATACAAGCAATACATTTTTGTTGCAGAAAGATTAGAAAACGTGGTACACAGTAAGGGTAAAAAAGTCACACCTAGCATTTAGGCATAAGCATTGTTAATATTTTGGCACATCCTTCCATACTTTTCCATGCATCCTTATTGAGACTTGCATACTCTAGGGCTTGAGAATAATTCATTATTTTAGGAACTTAGGGTGTTGCAAGAGCAATTATTATTCAGATTTTATTTTGAGAGGAGAAAGCAGAAAACTCTGTTCCTGTAAAACCAGGAGTGAGTGAGCAGGGGTGGGCATGTGACCCAGTCTCAGCAAATCAGATAATTACAACCCCTTGGATACAATGATTGGTCTGGAGTAGGCACATGAACCACACAGGACTAGCCAGTTTTTTCCTGGAATTGATGAATAGTAGGAGAAAAAGTCCCACTTTATGCTGAGATAGCTCAATGGGGAAGACAGGCAAGAAGTCTGATGTCTGCTTGACTGCCACGTGGCAGAGAGCTTGCCTGAGAGAAAGGCCCAGCAGGGCAGAGATAGGCAGGGGGAAAGAGAGAGAGAGAGAACGAATAGTTGGCAATGTTGGAGCCCTTGGATCCATCCATCCTTAAGATTCCCAGTTATGTTAGCCAACTAAACTTCACTTTTGCTTAATCTAGTTTGAGTTGGTTTATGCCAGGTATAACCAAGAGTCCTGGCTCAACCACTTCTCTAGCTCCTTGGGGACAGGGCCCTGTCTGGCCTGGTCTCTGAGCACACTGCCTGCCCCATGGCCTGCGTGACTCATCAAGTTATCAACTCTTCTTCTTGGTGCTCAGGACTTGCTTTTCTCCCTTTCATTCTGCCTTAACAATTTCAGCTTCCAGCTCTGCATTGGTGACAATGGGCCAGTCTCTTTTTGGGAAAAGAAGAGCCCAAAACACCCTTTGGCAACCAGCTTAAGGGTGGGACCTGTGACTTCCCTCACAGCTGATGGGGTCAGATAGGTGGGTAGGCCCAGTTTTGATTAATATGCCTATAAAGTGGAATTCTGGGACTGACCTCCACTCAACTCAAGCAACACAAAGATAATTGACCTTTGGAAACTGCCTCTGGCAGTCTTTTTATTATTTTTATAGGAAAGTCCTGCAAACCAATTACATCTCACAATGGGCCTTTTATGGTGCTATTAGTTTAATGCAGCTTTCCGAGAAATTAGCCCTCAGGGAGCCTGAAATTCTAGAGGAAAAAAAAGCCCTCCATGGACTTATTTGACTTTTGGATTAGCAGGGAAGATGGATTGGTAGCGCAATATTCCCTACAGTAACTTTTGGCATTTTGAGCCATCTAACCAAGGTACCAAATTCCCATTTTGGGCCCCTGGTGTCTGTCCCAAGCAAAAGGAAAAAATAAATTTGAAAAAGAATAAGCTGTCTCTTTAAAGAATTCAGTCTACAAATCAAAGAGGGTTTCTTCCCCTCTCAGTCTGAGGTTAAAGAAGATCGGGAGTGAGAAAATGGAAATAGCACTTCTGTTTGAAGGTCTGGGTTTTTCCGAATGTGAAATTACAGGTGTCTGTCTCAGATCCTCATGTTGGCTTCGGTACCTCTCACCCAGCCACAGTTATTTGCAGAGTGATGGCTCTGGGGCCGTTGTTACAGGGTCAGGCTGTGGGTCTGGGCTGGAGAGAGAGGAGATATCATCTTAGCAATGTCTCGCTGCCCTCACCCAGGGAGCAAGTGCATGTTGTTTCAGGCAGGGCAGACTGGGGGAAGAGAGAGAAGTTAGAAGGTGACAGGAGGACTAAGGACCCTGCCATTTCCTAGAGTCTGGTGCCCAGGTTGGTTGTCCAGCTCGTCCCTAGGACAGGGAAGGGAACACACAGCAGGTCTGTGAGGGGCACGGAGCCCAGGAAATGTGCCCATGGAAGCTGCTTCCTCCTTAGCCCAGCCCTGACCCTGGAAAGCCCAGCCCCACCTCCCCTGTGTCATGTGGTCATGGTCATCAGCCAGGTACACTGGTGAGCTCACAGTCCTTCTGTCCCCTTTGTCACCTTGAGGATTTTAACTGTTTTCTTACACTCTTTCCCTCCCAGTTTCTGTTTGCTCTGTTCTGACCTCAGCAGTTCCTAGGCTCAGCCAACCAAGGGTTTTTCTGCAAGCACCCAAGACTGCCTGCCTGTGGGCTTCCTCTGCTGCAGGGGGACCCAGCTTCGCCTGAGCAGGTGGGGCAGGCGGAAATGCCTGGAGTTATCACATGTGGAGCATCCCTCAGCTATTTATGGGAAGGAGGTACGAGTAACTATCCCGGCTCCCTGACCCCTCTGGTGGGACAACCCTGAAATATGTTCTACATGGTCTCCCAGAGTTCCCCAGTGTGATGGAGTCTCAGTTGTCCCAAATGGCAAACTTCTTATCATACACCCTGTATTTGCCTCCTTCCTTTCCTTGTCTCAGTTCCCCATCCCCTACTGCTGCTTTGCAGAATCACCTCCCAAAGGAACCACCCACCCCCAAGCCTTGTCTCAGAGCCTGCTTCTGGGGCCACAAGCTGAGCCAGACCTCACACCTTGTTTCCTGGTTCTGCCCTGACTGTCCCACCTGGGGTCTAGGACCAATGTGGCTTGTCTTGCACTGTCATGGGCTCTTTTTGGCTGCCTTCCTTACCTTGGATTTGTATGACTTTTTGGGTCATCTGATTCAGGCTCCTCCAGGAAATGACCTGGTTGGACTCCCAGGACCCTCCCCTGGCCCACGCGGCTGGAATTCCTGCTGATTTGAGCCCAGCCCTTGCATGGAAAGAATGGAATCTCATTTTTAAGGGAGACACGAATAGAAAAAAGAAAAAAGTTTTCCTCTTGAGGCGAAGAGAATATGGAAAGGGTCACACGTCAGGCAGAATATGTAGGGCTGTTTCTCTGGATGATACCAGGACTGGTGAGCTAGGTTCTCCAACTGCTGGGGCTGCTGTGTGTCCTTTCTCTGGATCTCTGGTCCTGCTACTAGAAATGGCCAATGGACTGGATTTATTAGAAAGTGGTGTGGGGCTCCCTCTTCTTCATCTCATAACTGTTCCCTATGGATGTAGCAATGTCTTCCTTATGAAGAAGAAAACTCAGGCTGCAATGACAGTTTGTGTGATGTTGGGCAGGTTGTTTAATCTCATTATAGCTCAGTGTCCTCATCTGAAAAATGAGGCTCATCATGTAGCACCTCATAGCACAGTTACGAGGAATAAATAAGAAAATGTGATGAAGTGCTTAACAGAATGCCTGGCACGTGGTAATAGCATACCACAAACGCTAGCTGTTGTTATTAACCTGGCATGCATTACCTTGTTTTGTTCATTATCTTGCAATAGTTTATCTCCCTGCAGGCAGGAGACACAAGGTAGCATCTTTCTTTCTTTTGTTGTCTATAGTGCGTTCATATAGCAAGTGCATAAAAAGATACATCAGTAGAGAAATATCAGGCAGGTTACTATCCCAGCTGTCTGGTCCTTTTTCCTCCCTCTTGACCTTTCAAGCATGCCAAAGCTTGGTCCATTGCAGAATAATTCCAGTTGCAGAGAAGCCATGCTAGTACTAGAGAGTTGTTAAAATACCCACCTATGGTGTGAGGCCACCTGGGGGTCGGGAGGCACATGAAGTTCCAATTGTGGCCAGGAGTCAGTCCCATCCCTGCATTCCTAAGGGATGCAGCCCTGTTACGCACCAACCATTTTGCTGGCAGCTCCCCCACCACCCCTGCCCCTTGATCATACTTAAACTCTAAGACAGAATAGGGGCTGGTCCTCTAGGGAAGACCAGGGCTGCAGTGGGGGTATTTTAAGCTCCAGAGGTGCAAAACTATTTAAGCTGAACAAGTCACTTAAATGACAGCATTATCTGCTGCTTCCCCTTCAGTGTTCCAGACAGATAAAGATAAAATAGCCGAGGTAATTGTGGAGATGGAGTGTCGCTAGCAAATGATCTGAGCACAAAGACCATTTCCAGAGATAGATGGAGTGGAGGCTCCGGTAATTTTTCTTGAATCATGTTTAAAGTGGCACAGTCTGAAAACCAATTCAGCAAGAGTGCTGTTTGGAGGGTCCAGGCCCACCTGAACTTTGAAAATATTACAGTCTAGTGAAGCTTACAGGTGACAAAGGAAGCTATTCCTCAAATGATTGGCATAGCAGTGGTTTGGTGAGGGGAGCTTGAGGGTCACCCCCTGAGGAATTCCACCCACAGAGCACTGGGTGCTTGAATCAGGCAAAACTGCCATCTTGGCCTGACTTGATTTCAGGGCCTGGGGATGGCATTGCATAGATAGGGGTGGGATCATGTGAGTTCCCTGAGAGACCTCTTTGGTTTGCTTGCTGGCATCAAGGCAATGGATTCTGGGAACCTGGCACTTTGGAGTTTGAATATGCTGGCAGAGTCCTTGGGCCCAATGCCAGCTTTGTGGTAGGAGAAAAAGTGGTTGGGGACTTCTCCTAAGTCACTCTCAACCTGCTGATGAAGGAAGTAATGGGCTCTGAAGGTAAAATGACAACATTTTACAGAACACTCTGTAGCTATTGAAAACCATATTGAAGAAAAACTAATGACTTGGGAGAAGGTTCGTGATATATTGCTAAGGGAAAAAAGTGGCTACCAAACACCATGCAAGGATGCTCCTAGTTTTTATTTAAAAAATTATTTATACACTCACATATGTAAAGAAAAAAATAACTGAAAAGAGAGAAATACATATTTTTAGATTTTCATCTTTGACATTTCCTGCATTTTCCAAATTTTCTACAGTGGGCATGTATTCTTTTGTAATGAGAAAAAAGGATATTAAAATCATATCTTTCATTCATATGGTATTTATAATTTTCAAGATTTTTAATATATAGACTTTCATTTGATCCTCATAACAGTTCTGTGAATTGGGTAGGACTGTTATTCCCATTTTACAGATGAGGAAATTGAGGTTCAGAGCAAATTAGGGATGTGAATAATGTGTTGCCTGGCTTGTAAGATACTGAGCTGGGGCCAGAACCCAAATCTTGTGTATTCTAGGTTAGTGTTCTTTCCATTGCATATTAGGGGTTTTGAGATAAATCAATCAACAGAATCTACTATCTCATAATTGAGGTCCTAACTGTGTCGCTTCCCCCAGGAACACTTGCCCTGATCCCCTTCTTGAGACCAGCTTCCTTGTTATGTGCTCTCTGACACACAGTAGGTGCACAATAGACAATGGTTATTATTGTCAGGAACGCCCAAGCAGCGAGTCTCAGGGTTGAGGGGGAGTAGATTTAAAATCTCAAAATTACTGGCTTTGAGAACTGAGTTCGTTCATTTCTGTGTTGTGCAGTAAAGATAGTTACTGGCTATCTGAATTAGAATGTAAGCTGAAAAAATTAAGTAAACATTTGGTTCTTCCGCCATCTTAAATCCATTCTAAGTGCCCGCCAGCCACATGTGGCTATACTGTGTTGGACAGCGCAGACACAGAACATTTCCATCATCACAGAAAGGTCTGAGCAGGGCTGTCTGGATTGTTTCTTTCTCTTTATGATTACAGATGTATTTGTTTGCCATTATTAGATTCATGTTTGTTCCCTGCACTAGAATGTAAAGTTATGAGGGCAAGGATTGTGTCTGTTTTCCTCCTTATCCACAACACTCAGGCCAGTCTTAACACATAGCAAATGCTTCATAAATATCCATCTGATGTTCCCCACTGCTTTAGGATAAAGTCCATATGCTTTAGCGTGGCTTCCTAGGCCCTGCGTAAAGTGGCCTGGCCCCCTCACTAAGTTCTCCCTAGACATTCTTCCTTTATCTCCAACAATTCTATTGCCCCACATTTTTGTCAGTTCTTGGGATTCCCCATTCCCTCTTTCCACAGAGCCTTCACACGTGCTGTTCCATCTGCTTGTAGCACCCTTTCTCCACCAAAACTTCTGGCTGACTCTTTTTCATCCTTTATGTCTAAGTGGTAAATAGTAAACCCCCCTCCCTCCAGGCAGTCTTCCCTGGCTCCCCAAGTCTGGGTTAGGTGCTGCTCCTACATGCTTTCATAGCATTTTGTACTTCTCTGCCCTGCCACCACCCAGCTCCCTGGCCCCCGCGCTTAGCATACTGTAATGTAATGGCTTCTTAAGGAAGGTCTTTATCTCTCCAGCTAGACTGTGAACTCCCTGGGGCAGAGGCTGTGTCGTTTTTACTCACCCTTAGATCTCCTTGTGCTAGATCAGTGCCTGGCATAAAGTGGCTAATGGGTCAAAAAATGTTTATTGGGAACCCACTATGTGCCAAGACTATGCCTGGCACAGGGAGTACATTAGTGAACAAAAGAGACATGATCCCCCCAACTTTGAGGAGTTTCCTTAATCTTCAGTGCCTCACAGAATGTTTGTTGAATGAATAAAGGACAGAAGCTGTGTCTGATGTGATTGGCCTATTTCAGGAGGCGGTGATTTCTCTGACCTGAAATGAAATCAGGGAAGATATCAGAGTTGTCTCTGCATTGACTAGATTCTAGCCACTAGGGCAGTGGTGTCCATGACAGTGTGTGAGGGACAATGGGGAGAGACATCTCCTAGGGAATGTGTGTTTAAATGACTTGGGAATCACTTTGAGATTTTAAATCTACCAATTCCCCATTGAGCTAGAATCACTGCTAGTGTGTTCCTGATAAAATGGTACACATTGTTCATTGTACACCTAGTATTTGTCAGGCTCTGTTCTCATGCTTTACACACATGAAACTTGTCTTATCCTCTTAACCACCCTATAAGGGTGATGTAATTACCATCCCCATTTTACAGATGAGGACACAGAGAAGTAAAGCAACTTGCCCAAAGCCACCCAGCTAATGTGTGATGGAACCAGGATTTGAGCCCAAGCAATCTGTCTTCCAATGTGTGTTCTTAGTCACTGAGCTAAAGTCTGCTGAGAGGGTGTGTGACTCAGATGGGTTGGGGCAGAAAAAAAAAATTGAGAACCACTTGAGTGGAGAATTGGATGAACTTGGTGATTCCCTCCACCTCTGAGGCTCATGTTCTTGAGTTTAATTAGTTGGGGAGACACTACTGCTACCCACAAAATCATTCAAGAATGTTCCAAAGTAGGATACAATCCATTGCTACATTTGGTGGCCCAGATATATGTGATTCTGGGTAGGGAGAGACCAGGGTGGATGGAAGGACAGTGGGAAGGGTGAATGCTCTGGGGCAGGCAGGGGCAGCACGAGGACCAGATGTAAGGTGTGTCCACAGCTCGGGGATTGGACACAAATAAAGTTTCTCTTCGAGTTCCAGAAGAGACTTGAGCCTGTCATCATTAATTTGTCGTAGAGCAATCAATCACCCACTGTATTCCAGACACCAAGCTGGGTGCTGAGTGTGTTATGTGAGCAGAACATACCCAATCCCTGTACTCATGGAGTCCACAGTCTTCTGAGGGAAACAGACAGCAGTCAGATCGTTCCACAAATGAGTAAGTAACCACAAAGGGCAATAAAGGATGGAATGGAAATAAACATAGTTCTTTGGGAGCACATAACAAAGGAATCTTACCTGGGCTTGCTGTGGGTTGGCAAGATGAGGTCAGGGAAAGCCTCTCTTCCAAGTTAAGCTGAGATATGAGTGATGAGTTGGTGTTACCTGGTTAAAGATGGCCAAAGGGTTTCCGGGTTGGAGGACAAGCATGTGCAAAGATCCTGTGGTAGGAAAGAGCACAAAGAATTCTGGGGAGTAAAAGAAGGTCAGGATGGCTAGAAAGTGGAGCAAAGCAGGAAAGCAGCTCAGGTAGAGCTGGAGAGGGCGCCTGGGGCCAGACCATGCAGAGCCTGAATGGTGGGGGACCATACATCTCAGTTTGCCAAGGATAGTCCTGGTTTACTATTGTTTCCCTAGCAAACTAGGAATAGTGTCTTGATTTGGATGACAGAATATATGGCCACCTTCCTAGGTCACATTAAGGATTTAGGTCTTCTGGAAAATGGGAAGTGGCTAAAGAGTTTTTTAGCAGATGAGATTCTCCCCCAGACAGAATCAGATTCAAGTTTCCCTGGCAACTCTGGCTGCAGTGAGGAGGGTGGATTGGAGGGTTCAAGCTTGCAGGTGATTGCTAATGATAAAAAAAAAAAAAGTCTCTCAGCAGTAGAGAGAGTTACTCCCTTCTACTCCACCCTCCCAAAGAAAGTTCCAGAACTCAGGGTTAGAAGAGGACCACTCTCCAGCCATGAGTTGGCTGGGTTTAGATCTCCCTGGTGTCTCCTTGCCAGGGGACTATGTGACATGCAGTCTCAGGGTGAGTGGAGCTCTGGCACGATTTCCCAGGAGACCAGGGCCTTTATACCAGGTCTGGAAAAAACACACATAGGTCTCACCAAAATGTCACCCGTAGGCCAGCTAGCATATGGCTGTCCCTCAAAGGCACCAGCTGTAGGGATCTGATGTCATCCCAGAACTGCCTTATTGATATTGTTGATGGGCCAGAACATGGCAGTGGGCACTCATTTTCCTAGAGGCTTCTTAGATTTCAGGTAAGTATCAAGAGTTTGAGAGGGCTGTTCAAAAAGCCTACCCTGAGAGGTTGTTCTTCCTCTCCCTCTCCGCCCCTCCCTGCCCTCCCCATCTCTCCCCCACAATCCTCTGCCTCTCTGTCTCTCTTTCTGGAGCTTTTACTTTGAGTCTACGTTAAAGCACTCTTACTACCTCACCTGCTAGCCTATTAAAAGTGCCTGGGCTTGGCTGCTTTTTCAAAGCATCTCAGTTCTTTTCTCTTGCTTGGTGAAATGAAAACAGAGTTATTCTAGTGGAACATTTTACATTAGATGCAATCTAAGAAAATGGCTTATAGAATCGAGGGCTCCTTTGGAAGCAGCCAGGGCTTGGAGTGGGGAGAGACAAATGGGATAGGGGGAGCAAGTTGAGCAGAGTGCACTCTGACAGAGCACAGGGCAGGGAGGGTGAGGCCGAGCCTGTGAATGTTCCCAGGAGCTTGGGTGGCACCAGGATGAGTCACACAAATTGATGCCCCTTTTTAGTGCTTTTATTCCCCAGGATTTAATTTTTTTTTAGTCCAAAATGTTGTAGCTCTTTAACAAGGCACCTGTCTCTTTTCACCTCCTTTTTCTGCCCCCATCTTTCCTGCTCTTAATGTTTTTTTTCTTTTCTTCATGTTTTTACTGCTTTCCTAACCCCAGCCGGAGATTCCATTTTCTCTGACACCCAACTACCATGCATCTTTGGGTTGTAAATGAACCATCTAGCAGCAAGAAACAAAGGTTTCTAGATAATCTCCCTCCTAATGCTGGGGCTCAGAGGCCTGGGGGTTTTCAGTTTGGCCTGTCTCTAATAGGAAATCAAGGGCATGACCAGCTCGGAACTTCAGCGGAGGCCCCTGGAGTCATCGTGCAGTTCTATTCCCAAAAGAACCAGAGTTACTGACTCTGCCTTATATAAGTTAGCACCAAACTGAGCCTCTGAGTCCCTCTCCTTCGATCTTCCAATTCACAGGAGAGGCCAAAGTTCAGAGAAATGACATGGGGGAGTTGAATTCACGCACTCTGGGTGCCAGACTCCCAGTCC
Organism: Rhinopithecus bieti; assembly: GCF_001698545.2. Taxonomy (NCBI): domain Eukaryota; kingdom Metazoa; phylum Chordata; class Mammalia; order Primates; family Cercopithecidae; genus Rhinopithecus; species Rhinopithecus bieti. The sequence continues at coordinate 2,851,803 of NW_016814655.1, read as the reverse complement.
AGTGCTCCTTTTTTTCTTTTAGATCTCCCTGGTGTCTGATTGCCAGGGAATTATGCAATGTCCAGTCTCAGGGTGAGTGAAGCCCTAGCATGATTTCCAAAAAGACCAAGGCCTTCATATCTGGAAAAAACACACGTAAATCTCTCCAGATGTCACTCACAGGCCAGTGAGAACACAACTGAGCACTTCTCATCAGGGCCATTCATCTAAGGCACCAGCTGTGGGGATATGATGCCATCTCTATTGATGAAGAAAGGAGCCCAGAGGGCATAATCATCTTGACCTCTTCTTGTGGCATCATTTTAAGGACTTCAGGGGACCCTATGCGACCCTGCAGGACTCGTTCTGATTGTCGTCTTACAAAATAGTGGAGCCATGGAGAGAGTAAGCGTTTGGCTGTGAAAGTAGCTAAGTATGTGGCTCTAGACAAAATGTTGCAGATGCCCATGGGGCCAGGCAAGCCATGTACATGAGGGATAGCAAGGTGAAAGGTGGGGACTGTGGCAAACTGAACACTGCCTGCCTCAACTAAAAGACGCATGCACTACTGAGCGCCAGGCTATTTATTGTTGACACAGAGGAAGGAGGGCCCAGGGTAGCCTGATCTCTGACTTTTCAGGAGGGACCAGAAGTCTGGACTTCTTAAAATGTAAAATCTGATTTAAAAAATATTGGCCCTATTAAAATATGAAACCCTGAGTTGGTCAGACCCAATTTCTTGTGTGACTTCCACTCAGGCTGTTCTAGGTGAATTGGGTGCAGTTTCTGCTCTGGACACCTGGACGAATCTGGGCAAGGTGATAGGGACAGGAAGCAGGGGCAAAGGATGCCAAGTGCTGACATGCACTGTGCCCATTCCCTGGTGCTTCCTCTTCTGCCTCACCCCTTGAACAACTTTCCCATAAAGGAAAAAAAATTATACCAGAAGAATGCTGTGGGGTTTCTGTTTTCAGAGTAGAGAGGTGCGTTTAATACTGGTGGAGTTAAATCCATCCTACTCAGCTAGCAAAGGGCTAGGAGGGATCATGATGTAGGACCAGACACAGGTCTCTATGTCCAGCTTAATTTTAAAAAAATTACTCATGCAACCAGAAAAAACAAACAAGCAGCCCCACTAAAAAGTGGGCAAAGGATTGAAGAGAATTTTTCAAAAGAAGATCTATAAGTGGCCCAAAAACATATGAAAAAAATGCTCAATGTCACTAATCATCAGAAAGATGCAAATCAAAACCACAATGAGATACTATCTCACACCAGTCAGAATGTCTATTATTAAAAAGTCAAAACAAACCAGATGGTTGGTAAGAATATGGAGAAAAGGGAATGTTTATACACTGTTGGTGGGAAGGTAAATGGTAAATTAGTTCAACTCTTTTGGAAAATAGTATGGAGATTTCTCAAAGAACTAACAACAGAACTATGAGATACCACTACTGGGTATCTACCTAAGGGAAAATAAATCATTATATCAAAAACATACCCGCACTCGTATGTTTGGCACGGCACAACTCACAATAGCAAAGTCATGGAATCAATCTCTGTTCATCAATGGAGGATTGGATTTAAAATGTGGTATATGTACACCATAGAATGCTGTACAGCCATAAGAAAGAATAAAATCATGTCTTTTGTAGCAACATGAATGGAACTAGAGGCCATTATCCTAAGTGTTCTCATTTATAAATGGGAGCTAAACAATAGGTACACATGGACATATAGAGTAGAATAGTAGACATTGGAGACTCCAAACGGTGGGAAGGTGGTGGGAGCGGTGAGAGATGAAATGCTACCTATTGGGTACAATGTGCACTATTTGGGGGACAGGTACCCTGAAAGCCCAGAGTTCACCACTATGCAATATATCTACCTAACACAAGTGCACTTGTATTGCCTAAATCTATTTTTTAAAAATTAAAAACATAGAAAAAAGAAAAAGACAAAAGCAATATGATAAAAGTAGTTACTGCTTACTGAGTGCTTACTGTATGCCAGGCATTATATATGAGGTCATTTAAGCCTGGCAATGACCATATGGTATAGTTTTTTTTTTCTTTTTTGAGACAGGGTCTGATATGGTTAGGCTTTATGTCTCCACCAAAATCTCATCTTGAATTATAATCCCCATGTGTCAAGAGAGAGACCAGGTGAAGGTAACTTAATCATGGGGCCAGTTTCTCCCATGTGTTCTCATGATAGTGAGTTCTCATGAGATCCGATGGTTTTATAAGGGGCTCCTCTCCCTTTGCTGGGCACTTCTCCTTCCTGCTGCCTTGTGAAGAAGGTGCCTTGCTTCCCCTTCACCTTCCAGCATGATGGTAAGTTTCCTGAAGCCTCCCCAGCCATCCTGAACTGTGAGTCAATTAAACCTCTTCCCTTTATAAATTACCCAGTCTCAGGCAGTTCTTTATAAAGTATGAAAATGGACTAATACAGGGTCTCACTCTGTCACTCAGGCTGGAGTGCAGTGGCTTGATCATGGCTCACTGAAGCCTCAACTTCCCAGGCTCAAGTGATTCTCTTGACTCAGCCTCCTAAGCTGGGACTACAGGTGCATGCCACCTGTATTTTTTTTTTTTGGAAAGACAGGGTTTCACCAGGTTGCCTAGGCGGTCTTGATCTTCTGAGCTCAAGCAATCCACCTGCCTCGGCCTCTCAAGGTGCCAGGATTACAGGTATGAGCCATGGTGCCCAGCCTGGCATATATTTTATTATTATTATTATTTTTTTTTGAGACAGAGTCTCACTCTGTTACCCAGGCTGGAGTGCAGTGGCGCTATCTCGGCTCACTGCAAGCTCTACCTCCTGGGTTCACGCCATTCTGCCTCAGCCTACTGAGTAGCTAGGACTACAGGTGCCCACCATCACACTTGGGTAATTTTTTATGTTTTCAGAAGAGACGGGGTTTCACCATGTTAGCCAGGATGGTCTCTATCTCCTGACCTCGTGATCTACCCGCCTTGGCCTCCCAAAGTGCTGGGATTACAGGCCTGAGGCACCACGCCTGGTCTTATTATTCTTTTTTTAAAAAAATGGGTAGGGAAATTGAGGCTTAAAGAAATTAAATAACTTGTTCAAGGATACACAGTAAATGGCAGATGTGCAGGCACACACAAACCACACACACTCTACATACAGACACATAAAACTTTCAAAAGTTACTCTATTTTGGTTTCCAGGCCTCCTATAAAAAAGCTGTTTTCATGTCTTGCACAGTTTTTCATTAGTGATTACCATCTTGGATGAACTCACCTTTCCCATGAGCTGTAGTTTACTAGCTTGGCAAAGGTGTCAGCCAGTTTGGTTGTGGCCTTATTCTCTGTCCCAGCTCCCAGAGAAGAAGTGCTCAGACTGGGAAACTACCCAGCCTGTCTTTGTGGCAGCCAGAAAGCTGGCAGCAAGTGAGGAGTGAACAGGGAACAAAAGTACAAAAGTCTTGTCTTGTCTTGCCTTTTCTTTTCTTCTCTTTCTTTTCTTTCTCTTTCTCTCTTTTTCTTTCCCTCCCTCCCCTCTTTCTTTCTTTCTTTCTTTCTTTCTTTCTTTCTTTCTTTCTTTCTTTCTTTCCTTCTTTCTTTTTCTTTCTTTCTTTCTTTCTTTTCTTTCTTTCTTCTTTCTTTTCTTTCTTTCTTTTTCCTTGTTTCTTTCTTTCTTTCTTTCTTTCCTTATTTCTTCCTTTCTTTCTTTTCTTTCTTGGGTCTTGCTCTGTCACCCAGACTGGATTGCAGTGGCATGATCTCAGGTCACTGCAGCCTCAACCTCTCCGGCTCAAGCAATCCTCCCACCTCAGCCTTCCATGTAGCTGAGACCACAGCTGTGCACCATCACGCACAGCTAGTTTTTATTTATTTTTTTGGTAGAGATGAGGGGTCTCATTATGTTGCCCAGGATGGTGTTGAACTCATGGGCTCAAGCAATTCTCCCATTTGAGCCTCCCAAAGTGCTGGGACTACAGGCATGAACCACCGTACCCAGATAAGTCATCTCTTCCTTTCTGCCCTTTCCTTTGGGCCTAGGCTAGGCCTTCTGCTCTTATTCCTTTCTCTTCTCCCACTGATAAAATGGGATAGGCCTGCTGTGTCGCTTCCTCAGCCTCAGCTGCAAGCCTCTGTGTATGATCTGGAGATCAACAGAGAATGTCTGTCATATTTTTGCAAAGGAGGTAAATTTTTTTTTTTTTTTAAGCAAAACCAATTTATCTTAGAAATCATGTATTTGCTGGGAACAGAAGTTGCCCAGAGTTAGCTTAGGTAAGGAGGAGTATTCTAAGGTTATGGACTTGCTGGAATCTAAATAAAATCTGGCCGTTTAAGCCACAGGAATGATGGGGATCAGGGTACTCCCAGGACAGCAGTAGCAGCAGGGTTCCTGACCTTGGCATTGGAGCTTTGCCATTAACTCCACAGCTAAACTCTACATGTTAATGTTTTATCTGCTCTGCTCCCATCTGCAGCTGAATCTCAAAGATTCCATCTCAGATTCCTGGGAGAGGCACATCAAAGGCCATCACATTGGGCCAGGTGGCCATCACTGATTGATTGAATTAGCTGTGGACAGAGGCCCCCAAAATGTTTGGTGCTCCTTATCATTTTACTGCCATGTTATTCCTACAGCTAAGAGTAGATCAGAATGCCCAGAATGAGTGAAGGCACCCAGAAACATCAGGCATTTTATTTTTCCTGATAAAACTTGAATATCTTTGGAGTTTCTTTTCTAGTGCTTGGACCCAAATGTCTCTGCTCTAAATTTTAAAACTTTAAATTTTTTAAATTGAATTTTTTATAACAATATGTGCTTGCTTGTGCTGATGCCAAGTGATACCCTCTCCTTGGGACAAAATAACAAGAGAAAAGAACCTGGGAAGAAATCAGAGGGGAGAGCGTCAGGTTTCTAATGTGTTAAGGATAGGAGACATCAGGATCTAAATATCAACTCAGACACTGGACTGTCCTAATTCGTTCTGGCAAAAATGATGACAGAGATATAGAATGCAAGACATCCTTGTAGCAAAACTCTGAATCTAGAATAGTAATGACCTGAAATGAAGTAGGTGAGAGTGCCCAGGACAGTGACTGGCACGTAATAGAAGCTCAGTTAGTGATAATATTGATTGTGATGTTAACTCCTGAAGGCAGGGATCACCATATTCCTAGACCTAAGTACAAAATAAGGTTATTAACTGAATAGCTGATGTTGCACCATGGCCCACTGAGAGCAGAAAATGCATTGCATGTGAGGGACTTGGTGAAAAAAAGAGAGACAGCCTGCATGGAAAGAAAAAGAGCTGGAGAGAAATGAACTTGGCAGCTTTTAGAAGGCACTAGGGATGCCATTGCAGACTAATTACTATTATTATGCTGGGGTGATGTGTGGGCACCTGTGTTTTCTTTTTAACTTAGTTTTTTACTGAGGCAAAATATACATATATGCCATCTTTACTATTTTTGAGTGTACAGTTAAGTGGTAATATGTACATTTATATTCTATTTTTTCCCTTCATCCCTCCTCCCCTCTACCCTTCCTGACCTCTAGTACCCACCAATCTACACACTATCTTTAAGAGATCCACTTTTTATTTATTTTATTTTAATTAATTAATTAATTTATTTATTTAGATAAAGTATTTCTCTGTCACCCAGGCTGGAGTGCAGTAGTGCCATCTCGGCTCACTGTAGCCTCCACCTCCTGGGTTCAAGTGATTCTCCTGCCTCAGCCTCCTGAGCAGCTGGGATTACAGGTACCCACCACCATGCCCGGCTAATTTTTATATTTTTAGTGGAGATGCGGTTTCACCATGTTGGCCAGGATGGTCTTGAACTCCTAACCTCAGGTGATCTGCTGGTCTCAGCCTCCCAAACTGCTGGGATTACAGGGGTGAGTCACCATGCCTGGCAAGAGATCCCCTTTTTAAACTCCCACATATGAGTGAGAACACGCAATATTTGTCTTTCTGTGCTCAGTGTATTTCACTTAACATAATGACCTTCAGTTCCATCCATGTTACTGCAGATGAGGGGATGTCATTCTTTTTTATGGCTGAATAATATTCCATTCTGTATATATACCTCTTTTTTTAATCCATTCATCCATTGATAAGGCACTTAGGTTGAATCCATATTTTGGCTATTGTGACTAGAACTGCAATAAATATGGGAGTGCAGATATCTCTTGGATATGCTAATATCCTGTCTTTTGGATATACAGTCAGTAGTGGAATTGCTGGATCATATAGTAATTCTATTTTTAGCTTTTTGAGGCAATGCCATACTGTTCTCCACAGTAGTTGTACTAATTTACATTCCCACCAACAGTGTATGGGTTCCCCTCTTTCCACAACTTTGCCAGCATCTGTTATTGCCTCTTTTTGATATAAGCCATTTTAACTTGGGTGAGGTGATATCTCATTGTGGTTTTGATTTGCATTTCTCTGATGATTAGTGATGTTGAGCATTTTTTCATATGTTTTTTGATCATTTGTGTATCTTCTTTGAAGATCTGTTCAGATCTTTTGCCCATTTTTAAATCAGATTATTTTGTTGTTTGCTATTGAATTCTTTGAGCTCCTTATAGATTCTGGATACAGTCATGGATGAGACCCACTGGTTTTAAAAATCATTCTGAATCTGCTCTAATTATGTCCATGAACTTCTAGGGGTTTGTGGTTCTCCTGAACCTGGAGGTATTATGAGGAGACCACTTAAATATGGATTTACAAGTTGGTACCATCTAATTGGTCCCTCATAATGATCAATGATCAGAAATGTTTTGGGGTGTTTGTGGGGTCCTGATAAGATAAGTAAGCAACAATGAGGAAGGGGACCCGGTAGGGGGCGGTGGGGAACAATTATTCTGAGAAATGGCTAACCATAAACAACCCACTGGCACAACATCCTGTTCCCAAATACCTCCCTCCATATGTGGCCCCAGCAGAACAACCTTGTCCGCACATAGCCCCTCCAGTATGACCCTATAAAACTTCCCTGAAGCTCTTGCCTCTTTGCCAACAGCTCCTTCTCTGCTGTGCTGCCCATTGCTTCCTTGCAATGTACTTTCCCTCTAATAAACTTGTTTTCTTTAACTCGCTGCTATTTTGGTAAATTCTGTTACCACCCTTGACACCAGCCACAGCCAGTCACCACCCACAACAATTTCTAGCTTCTGAGGGAGATGGGAGAAAGTGATGAATGACAGAAGAGCATCACTTACTGAACATGTGCTGTGGCCCCAGCTGTGCCAAGAATCCAGTGTCTGTGACTGATCCCTCCTTGCAACAAGCCTTGAAGTGAGTTCTATTATACAGATGAAAGTTATTTATAGATGAGGAAATGGAGGCTAATGTGGCTAAGTATGACTTGCAACATTGGCTTAGTTCACCCCACCAGTCTGGCTCATGTGAGAAGAAGAGAGAGGTAGGGGGCTGTCTTGGGAGTCATTTTAAATGCAAAATAAATGATGATGGTGAATTTGAAAAACCTCGATGTGTCTTTAAGTTCAGAGCTTAAGAAAAGGCCCCAAAAGTGCAAAATGGCCTTTTACTGTAAGCCAAAAGTATCTGAGACAGGCCTAAATCAATTGAGGAATTTATTTTGCCAACATTTAGGATCATGACCCATGACACAGCCCAAGGTGGTTGGGTTACAGGTTGATTTTATAAGTTTGACGGAGACATAAGATATCAACGAATACATGTGAAGTATACATTGGTTTGGTCCCAAAAGATGAGCTATCTTGAAGTGGAGTTGGGAGGAAGTTGAGGGTTGGTGTGGCTTCCAGGTCATAGGTGGATTAAAAGATTTTCTTGTAGGGACATGGATGTAGCTGGAAACCATCATTCTCAGCAAACTATCGCAAGAACAGAAAACCAAACACCGCATGTTCTAACTCATAGGTGGGAATTGAACAATGAGATCACTTGGACACAGGAAGGGGAACATCACACACTGGGGCCTATTGTGGGGACGGGGAGGGGAAGGGATAACATTAGGAGATATACCTAATGTAAATGACGAGTTGATGGGTGCAGCACACCAACATGGCACATGTATACATATTAACAAAACTGCACGTTGTGCACATGTACCCTAGAACTTAAAGTACAAAAAAGAAAGATACACACAACATACACACACACAATGATTAACACTCTTTTTAACACAAAAGAAAAAAGAAAAAGATTTTCTGACTGGCAATTTGTTGAAAGAGTTAATTTATTATCTAAAGACCTAAAATCAGTAGAAAGGAATGTCTGGGTTAAGATAAGCAGTTGTGGAGACCAAGGTTCTTATTACATAGATGAAGTCTCATAGGTGGCTGCCACCTTACAGGCAATAGATAGCACATGTTTCCTATTCAGACCTTTAAAAGGTGCTAGACTCTCAGCTAATCTCTTCAGAATCAGAAAAAGACCTGGAGAGGTAAGGGGATTGATTCTCTACAGAATGTAAATTTCCTCCCCCCACAAGACAGTGTTGCAGGGCCATTTCAAAGTACGTCAAAGAAATATATTTTAGGTTATAACACTTTGATTTCTTTCAGTACCTGATTTATTTAGATTTGAATATTTAGATGACTAGATTTAATTTATTTAGATCATTAGATCATTTACATTTTTAGATATTACTTAGATTTTGATTTATTTAGATTTAAGAATAAAAAATTAGTTTTTATTTTAAAACATAAATAGAGATGAGGTCTTCCTATGTTGCCCAGGCTGGTCTTGAACTCCGGGGCTCAAGTGATCATCCCACCTTGGCCTCCCAAAGTGCTGGGATTACAGGCATGAGCCACCATGCCCAGCCTTTTAAGAATACAAATCTATTAAAAAGATTTATTTAATCCAGAGTTGCTATGGGTTGTTAAATGCTTTTCTTAATCAATGAACAAAGAAGTAGGAGGTTTTTAAAAATTGACTTAGAGGTTAGGGACTTCATCATGTATACAAATCTGCATATTAATAATAGCAATGGAAATACTAATTCTCTGGGTGCACCCACTTTGTGGCAGTACTTCATGAATCATCTTACAAGTATTATGTCACATAATTTTTATCCTGATCCTATATATGACATAGGAAGTAAAAATTTTCCCCTTTTTACAAACAAGATAAATGAGGCCCAGATTGATTAAATGGTTTTCCTGGCTGGGCAAGGTGGCTTACACCTGTAATCCCAGCACTATGAGTGGCTGAGGTGGGAGGATCACTTGAGCCCAGGGGTTTGACACCAGCCTGAACAACATAGCGAGATGCTGTATTTGCAGATAATAATTTTAAAAAATTAGCCATGTCATGGCCCATGCCTGTAGTCCCAGCTACTTGGGAGGCTGAGGTGGGAGGATCACTTATGCCCATGAGGTCGAGGCTGCAGTGAGCTATGATTGTACCACTGCACTCCAGCTTGGACAGAGTGAGACCCCGGAGTGAGACCCTATCTCAAAAAAAAAAAAAAAAAAAAGAAAAAAGACAAAGAAAAAGAAAAAGAAAAAAGGTCTCATGTCTGGTCAGGGATGGGGTGGATGGGCTGTGAGGTTTTTGAATGGCACTAAAATACTGGGCAAGGTGGATGGGTGGGGAACCATCACTTATATACTGAGTCCCCAGTAGGCTTAGGCACTGTGCCAGGTGTTTTCCGTTACTTGAACTCCTTTAATGTCCTACCAACACCATTCTGCCCTCCCCCTCTAAAGGACCATGGCCTGGCTGGTTTCCGAGGTAGCATTTGGGAAGTACAGGTCTTTCCTGGGAGCCTGCTTGCCTTTAGATCCTGCCCCTGCAGTCCTTCCCAGCTGTGGCTCAGAGTCCCAGGAGAGAGGCCTGGTCGCTGACTGGTTTCCTTTAGCTCAGACAGAGCTGGAGGGCAAAAAGGTACAGAGGCGTCCCTGAGGAGCCCCATGGGTGTTTGCTCAGCCCCCATGATCCCATCCAGATGTGAGGATCACAGTTGGCTAATTAAGCTGAAAGCAGCATTAAGAAGCCCAGGGAGGAAATCAAGACATCTGTTCCCCTCAGATCCTCGCTTGGCTTCTTTGTGTTGCTGCTTGGTAAGAATGGGCCACCCTCCTCCCAGCTAAAGGCCAGTGGTTGGGTGGGGGCTGGGGAGATGAAGGGGAGGGGAAGGCAGTTAGGAGGGGCTGCCCAAGAAGCAATGCTTTCCCCCTCCCTTCTTCGAGTGCGCCCCAGGGCTGCGCATTTTACTTAATACCTACATTTGGTGGAACCAGCCCCATTTCTATTTGGGAATATCTTGCAGACCTGATTTTCTTTTCATCCAATTGACAGAATTTGCAGCATTCCCATTTATTTATTTATTTTTAATCATGTAATGTGAGCTACCTCCACTGTCCCATCCATGAGAGAAGTAAGGCCATGATCTACATTATCAAGGTGGATAAATGAAACAAAATTTTAACAAAAGCCGTACATTTGACCTCATGTGCCTGGGTCACTCAGCCCAGCATAATACAGATGCAAGCACCACACAGCTCTCCCCAGGTGCTAGTGAGGCAAAAACCAAGGGAAGCTCAAAATCATTTCTTTTTCTCTGGTTGAGAATGAAACCAGAGATCAGATGCACATATTCACTACCACTCAGTGTGTCCCCAACCTCCTCTGGCACCCAGGTGGGAACAGGGAAAAGATGTAAGAGGAAGGTAACAAAGGCTCATATATTGCATATTTATTAGATGCCGTTCAGTGAGTAGTCAGTTCTACATCTTCTTGTTTTTATTATTGTTTATAATAAAAGCTAATATTTATGGAATGCTTATACTTGCCAGGCATTGTTCTAAGTACCTTTTTATTCTCACCTGTTCTTATTTCATCTGCAATTCAAAGGATAACTAACTTCGAGGCCACATCCTCAAACTCAGGTCTCTGATCCCAAGCACATGTTATTATTACAGAGCTATGCTGTGTTTCCTCCTTTGCATATTTTAAGCTAGTTAGTTGTCATAACTTTCATAATAATGGCTAATTACTCCCATCTTCATTTATAGGCTAGGAAAGTAAGTTAGGCTCAAGAAGGTGAAGCAGAGTTAAGGTGAAGTAAATTAAGCAGCAGGGAAGCCCCATCTACTGCTGCTGCTGGGGCTGCTACTGTTATTATTACAGTCATATCAAGTTAGGCATCAGGCCGGGCGTGGTGGCTCAGGCCTGTAATCCCAGCACTTGGGGAGGCCAAGGTGGGCGGATCACTTGAGGTGAGGAGTTTGAGACCAGCTGGCCAAGATGGCGAAACTCTATCTCTACTAAAAATACAAAAATTAGCCGGGCGTGGTGGTGCGCGTCTGTAATCCCAGCTACTTGGGAGGCTGAGGCCCGAGAATTTCTTGGATCTGGGAGGTGGAGATTGCAGTTAGCTGAGATCCAGCCACTGCACTGAGTGACAGAGCAACACCCTGTCTCAAAACAGAGCAAAGCACAACAAAACAAAAAACTGCATCAGTTCTCAGACTCCTTGAAGCGCAACCTTTTGACTGTTTTTTTCCCTGTTGAATGGGTGAATTCCAAAACAGTCTACTTTTTTGCTCCTCTGTGTGGATGTAACCTTTAGGCAGTGCTGCCTGGGCTAGAAGACTCTGGGTTCTCCAAGGAGGTTTATTGCCAGTGCCTGCTCCCATACCCCTGGGAGAGTCTCCTCACTGGGCAGCCTGAAGCCCTGACTTTCACTGCCTCCCTTAGCTCTTTCAATTTAGAAGATATGTAAGAAAATCAGTGAAATAAAGAGATGCTAATGAAAGAAAAACTCAACCAAACTTTATATATTTTAATCTTCAGAAATACTTGGAAACCACTATAATTTAATGTTTCCACCAAGGTCCAGAAAGTGTGCAAATGCATTTATTAAATTTAAATCAGTTTTTCACACCTGGTGGGCTTCTGTGATATCCTGAGTCACAAGATATCAAAAGGAAAGTGTATTACAAGAAATGAAAAATTAAGAAACATTTTATTCTCTTCATAACCCAGTGTCTACTACACCTGAGATTTGTGTTTACTTTTTTCAGGATTTCCTGATGAGCAGTTGCTGGGGTCAGCTTACACCCTTCCTGGTGTGTGACTCTTGGGATGTTGAGGGTGACCGGATCCTCTCTGGGCCTGTCCAGGGTCTTTCTCTGGACAGTGATCTCTCTTCGCCTGCGAGGGTGCCCTCAGTGCTCTCAGGAAAACCTGGGAAATGATTGAGAAGCCTGGATGCCCTCCTTCTACATTTTTTAAATTTGTTTTTTTAAAGTTTGTTAATTGACAAAAATCATATATATTTATGGTGTATAACATGAAGTATTGACATGTGTATGCATTATGGAATGGCTAAATTAAGCTAATTAGAATATGTATTACCTCACATATTTCTCTTTTTTGTGTGGTGAGAACACTAAAAATCTACTTTGTGATTTTCAAGCATAGGCTACGTTGTTATTAACTGTAGTTACCATGCTGTACAGTAGATCTCTTGAACTTATTCTTCCTATATAACTAAAATGTTCTATCCCTTGGTCAACATCTCCCCAATTCCACCCTACCCCTCAGCCCCTAGTAACTATCATTCAACTTTTTAAAATTTCACATGTGAGACTCTGTGGTTTGTCTTTCTGTGTCTGGCTTATTTCACTTAACATGATGTCTTCCATGTTCATCCATGTTCCTGCAAATGACAGGATCTTCTTTTCTAGGGCTGAATATTATTCCGTTGTGTACAGATATCACATTTTCTTTTTTCTCTTTATCCATCAGTGGATACTTAGGTTGATTCCATGTCTTGACTATTGTGAATAGTGTTCTGGTGAACATGGGAGTGCAGACATCCCTTTCACATATTGATTTCATTTCCCTTGGCTGTATGCCTGGTAGTGGGCATCCTGGATCCTATCAACAGGGATTTTAAGTTCTGCCAGCTGCCCTCTCAAATGGGGTGTTGGATTCAGATATACTTAGCTTATACTTCCTGCTCAGTCATGAGCTGGGTGAGCAAGTCATTAAGCTATCTTCTTTTCTTTAGATTCTGAAATCTAATCCTTAGGGTTGCTAGATGAGAATGAAGAGTAAAGATGTATTTTGCCTTCCAAATGGCATATCCCTAACTTAAGACAACACTGACCATGTGCCCAAGGCAGGTATTGGAGTGTAACCCTAACCCTAAAGCTTTCTGCTCTATTTTAAACATTCCTGCCATTTACCACCACCCAGGCCCCAAAGCATGGTTATCTGAGAAAGTGTCAGCACAGTGCCTGGTGCTTGGTAAGGCTCATTTAATCATGATCCAAAATAATATCTGGAATAAAGGCTGAAGAGGTCACTGGACAAAGGCCTCTTTGGAGGACACCTGTTTGCCCTTCCCTGCCCCCAGACCTGCTGCTCTTCTGCCTTTACGTGGTTCCATCTCAGCCCGAAGGACCAAGTACTTGCTGCTTATTGAGTTTGTCAGCATTTCCCCCATGGATCTCAGACTGACTAATTAGCCTTGCCTGCCTGATTGCTGAAGCCACAGGGCACTGCCAGGCCAGCACTTTTCCATATGGCATCTGCTGAGACAAGCAGGGCTGGGTCTTTAACCCTATCCTTGTCAACTCTGTGGTCTGTGGGTGGGTCCCTGTTGCGTGTGTGTGTTGGGGTTCACATGTAGGGTACACGCCTATGTGAACTTGTGGGATGTGGGCTGTGAGCTCTGTTTAAGGAGTTAGCAGCTCTTTCCCCGGATGGTCAGAGCTGATTAGGACACTTAGAAAGACTGAGGCCAAAGATTCTTATCAATATTGAATATAATTGAGGGGATGTGGCTAGGGAACTGAAACTATTGCCCTGATTCTGATGCAAAAAAATAATTTTTAATGTCTAACTTGGCCTTTTGGTTTGAAAGAATCAGAATAACTTTTTAAAAGGTCAGGCTGGGCAGAAGATTTTTCTTTCTGTCTCTCTCACACATATTTAACGTAAGTTTCTTCAAGCTGTGGCAGTCTGAGGTTAAAAGCGGGTCATGCCATCGGTAATCTCCTATGTTTCCCTATCTCTCAACCCCTCCTGCTACTGCAGGGCTGCAATCTTTGCCCAAAGCCCCTCAAGTGTTCTTGGACTTACCCAGAGAGTATGCTCTGTGGGCTTACAAGCAAGCCTGGTCAGCTGCTGCAGGTTTCTGCCAGGCACTGCTGCCCTGGCCTGCCACTGGGCCATCTGTGTATTTCTCCCTCTGCTGGATATCACCATACCATGCAGGGCACTGCTCCTTCCCCATACTCCACCACCATCTCCCACAGAACACAAGAACTCCCTTCAACAATGCCAACCCTCCCACTGAGGCATCATGAATGCCCACGACCTTTCCAGGTGTCAGGCATGGTGGTCTGTGGCAATGTCGGGGGGAATGACTGTCTCCAGTGTGTGCTTCCCCAAAGCAGTACTGGCTGCAGCTGCTGCCTGAAGTAGTATTCAGGTGTAGAGCTCTTTCAGCTTCCACTTCAGGTCCTCTGTCCCTGGGAGATCAGGGTAGTGTGAGGTTGGATCTGAGTAATGAGTTCAAACTGACTTGGGTTTGAAGCCCGAGTCTCCCAACCAGTAGCATCTGTGCTAGGGAAAGTTCTTCAAAACCTTCATTTCTGAAATAGTACTGTTCTAAAACAGTAGTACTTAACTCAGGGTTGCACGGAGGCAAAATGAGCTGATGTATACAAAACTCGGTGTACTTGGTAAATGCCCGTAATGTTGGCTGATATTAATTAGCTAATAGAGTCCGATGATACAGCACAGAGGCTGGGGAAGGTCAGGGACAAGTGACAGATTCCACGCTATCAGCAGAATTGCACCTCCCCTCTCACCCTGAGGACTTGATATTGGGTCAACTTTTCCCTTATGTATCCCCTTCTTCTCTTAGGAATTTCACTGCCAGGAGGTCCCTGAAGCCTTATAATACTCTCCTAAAGGGAGTCACTAATTCTTCAGACATATCTGAGTCCCAGAGCTGATACAGCTTAGCCTCAACATGGGAACTGCCCCCTCTTGTTCCCTATTCATGTGACTCTCTTTGTCCATCTATGCATCTAAGCATAGTAGCATTTTTTTTTTTTTTGCATATGTGTGTGTGTCTGTGTCTCTGTGTGTGTATATGCATAATTACAACTACTGAGTTCTTTGATGTTTACTTAACATGCCCCCCGTGAGCACAGACATAGAATAGGCTCTATTAGAGGATGCAGATGAAGGATTTCATTTCCCACACTCAAAAAAATGTATCTGAATGGGGCATCAGGAAACCTGGACTTGCCTCTTGTTTTGGAAGGTCGAGTTGGATAACAAAGGGATGATCTTGCCCATGTTGGAGGAAAGAGGTTTTCCTGAACAATTTGTGAAAGTCATGATGAATATTCTGATGCTCCCTGAAACCAAGAATCCCCAAAGACTCATTATTGGCTCCAGTTTTGTTGGCAATGGGCACACATTTCATTTCCTTCCATCCTTCAGCTCCTCTGGAGTATGCAGAACTTTCTACCATTTAAATGACCCTGCTATGTTATTGGAGGAAGCTGGCTCAGGTTAACAATGAACCCAGACATAATAGGACTTGGTTTTGGGTGTGGAATTTGGAATTTGGGTGTCTTCTGGGGATACCCAGTACGTTGAAGTGTTCAGCAGCACCAGGGTGTCAGGAATGTAAACACTCTTTTGAATATCTTCCTATATCTTATACTCACACCTCCCTTGCCTGAAACCCTGGAGCTGTTCTAGTTGCAGAGGCTGACAGTTTGCAGTGTGGTGGAATGGCAGAAGGCTCCAGAGAAGGGATAATTTCTTCTAAAATACAGTTCCAGCCACTTTTCCACACCTGATCGATGATGTTTGGATGCTTGACACTCTCTCATAGGCATTCCTAGATAAGCTAGGCCGTAGTGTATACACAGTTCCTTTGATACCACCTGTAATTCTGTTTCTTATCTCCTACTGAAGGAAGCGTGTGGATGGGCCCCATGAAGGATTCTTGGGAAAAGCCTATAAAGGATTTGAAATCTCTGGCAATGGCCATGTGATGAATTTTTCCTTTCTAAAGGATCCAAAGGATACTAAGGAATTATGACCATTGTTCTTAAACAAGCTAGGCCAAGGCTACTACTGCATTGTATAAGTTACATGCATATCTGCTTTGAGGGAGAATAGAGAACTTATGCACGTCCCACATCCCATGCGTGGGGTCTCACTGTTCAGGCATATTTACTTACATGTGCACACACACACACACCTTTAAATAGGTTAAGAAAAAATAGTTCCTTTATGTTTTTTAAAACAAAGCAGAGAGTATTGTAATGTGACTTCACCATTTGTCAGGGAGAAACTGATTTTTGCTAGAGGTCCACAGCCTTTTCCCAGAGTCCCCTAATTGAATGATTACAGGAGTTGGGCAGATGACCCATGTGTGTTTCAGCCTGTGGTAAGACGTTAGGGAATGGTATACATTGCACATCCAAAAACCCAGTCCAAACCAATCCTCAAAAAACTGCTGGCCAAGCATGTATGGGTTTTTCTAAGCAGCAAACCACCAGGCTCTTAGACTCCCCCTTGCCCCACTGCAGGGTACCCCTGGCCCCTTCTGCCCTGATCTCTCCCTCCTCTTCCCCCATAGTATTGGGTGTCTGTGGTATTCTCCTGCTTCTTTCACCATTTTATCCTGCATGGTTCCCTCATTGTTCAATTAGGCTTTGAACTCTTCAAATGGTGGGGTAGGCAGATGTGGACTTAAGTGTCAGCTCCACGAATTTCTGGCTATATGAAATGGCTGTTTAAATTCTTAGAATGTCAGTTTTCTGATTTGTAAAACTGGAATAATGTTAATACCTCTTCAGAAGTTGTTTAAAGATATGATCGTAACATAAGGTGCTTAGCACAGCGTCTAGCGTATGTTCAATACATGCTAGTTGTTGTTATTGTTGTTATTATTTATCATGTATTCATTCATTCGTCAGATACAATTCTCTCTGGCTGTACTTCCCTGCCCACTGACACAGAGAAGGAGCACAGCATGCACTAGCTGAATGAATCATGTCAAAGGGAACAAAGTCTTTCTTAGGTCATGGGACATGCCAGGAGTCAGCACTCCCTTTGTTTGGATACAGGCAGGACCCTGGTTTGGGGAGTAGAAGAGGGAGCTGTGGTCTGGGGTGGAGGCATCAGGTAGGGCTAACTAGCTGGGGACCAGGCTTACCTAGGTCCTTGGCCTCGTTCTGAGTTCTGCCTTGGCTACTCTCCAGATTACAGAGTACCCCTCAGATCCATGCACACAGTAGAAGGAGTCAGGGAACCTCTGCAGATGTCTGTGCCTGCAGGAAGGGTTTCCATACAACCCCTGGGCTTGGGCATTGGAAGCAGAGGCTGTGGTCATTTAAATGCCTTAAGCATTTCCAACCCCTTGCCTTTTCCATATGGGAGCCCCGGAGGGGTGTCGCTGCTGACCAGCTCCTTGTCCTCCCTCGCATCTCTGGAACCCCTGTCCTGACCCACAGTGCTCCCTCCTGCTGCAGTCCCGACCTCCTCCAGAGCAGCCTTCCCTCACAGCTCGACACCTTTGCCTTCAGCCCTCCTTTCCCTTCTTTCCCCAGTAATGATTTTTGTAGTTAATGAGGTTCCCCCTCCCAGCTCTCTAATTACATGACTCTGGGGTCAGATTTAGTAACCATCCAGCTATCTATTTATACACCACTGGGCTTCTCAGCTCTTCCTCCTGAAGTTCTTCCATGACCGTGTTGTTTCTCACCGCTGCAGCAAACGAAATATGTCTTGGAGAAGATGGTTATTTCCCCTAAAAAGACTCTCGGTATGTGAAGAGACACTGCTGTTGAATGGGAATAATTAGCAGAATCATTGCTGGGATGCTTGGCCTTAAGACCAAGTGTTTGAAAGCTCAGTTAATGCTTGTCTGGAATTGCCTAATGTTCTTAAAGGTTTTCTGAGTATTAATGTGGAACCTTGTAATGATGCCCAAAAGGAATTGCCCTTCCTTGTCAATCATATTGATCACAGAGCATCTCAATTAACTTATGAAATCCTTCTTGAACATTTGTTGAACCCAGTAGTGTGCTGTGAGCTCATTTCGGCTGGGGGAGGTTTCAAGGAATAGATGCTCAAGCCTCACCCCAGGATCCTTGGGCATCAGAAGCTATCTATCAGAGTCTAATATGCAGCCAGGGTGGAAAACAACTCCAGAGCAAGAGTTCCTCACCCTCCGGAAATTTGGAAGTGTATGCAGAGAGTACCTGCTGTGCATCTGTGCAGTGCTGGGCACTCTTGTGGCTATTAGCTCACCTTTCTAGTTCTATTACCTTGACCAAGTTTCTCACACTCCATAAGCACAGGTGCAGACCCACTTCTGTAGGCATTTAGCTGAGACGGGGGGAGATCTGTGGAGTTTGGAGAATTCAGCCAAGATTTTGCTGAGGAGGAGAGATGAAAGTAGGACTTCACAGATCTCTGTGGTAAGCTTGGAAAACAGAAGTAGATAATGTTTCTTCCATTACTGGACAAAATGAGAGCGTTTTGCAGGTTTGGTTGATGCCTTCATTGTAAACAGGTGTGTGTGTGTGGAGAGTGGTGGTATAAGGAAGGTGGTGGTGGATGCAGTTGGCAGTTCACTTCCCAGGCTGGACTTTCTGGAATTTGTGCTCCCCTAGGGGGCCAACGCATCCTCAGCTTTGTAGGTTTAGAACTTCAGTTTTTACAATGGCCAGGCACTGTGGTTCTGGGGAATGGATTTGTTGTGGCTAAACAGAACCCTGCTCCCAGAGGAATGAGGTGTGTAACCGGCGTGGACATTTACAACAGAAGGCTTCTCCAGCAGGAAGTTAGGGGCCAGTTACATGCACCTGCAGAGGAAGGGCACTGCCTCCTGGGTGTGTGGTCAGGAAGCGTGCTTGAGAAGGGCCCCATCTTGAATCAGAATGTTGCCTGGGGAGTACAGAATAGGAGCAAAGAGGGTTGGATATTCACAAGGAATATTGCTTCCTACTTATCCTGAAGGTACTTTTGTCTCATTCAGAAGTGTTTATTATTAGAATCAGACCACCCATTCAACTGGACAGGAGATATTCAAAACATTGTTTCTCCATGGCTTTTATCTTTCTGTACTCCACACAATGTCCAATGCATTATGACAACTTTATCAAGATAATATATAGTCAATCAGATACAGCTTATCTTGTCAATGCACTTTTACCTCTTTAATAGGAATTCACTTTTTACTGCAGTTATATATATATTATATATTGCATTTATATACATACATGTCTACATATCATAAAATTTACCATTTTAACCATTTCCAAAAGGACAGTTCAGTGGCATTAAATACATTCACACTGCTCTGCAACCATCACCACCACCTATCACCAGAACTTATTAATCTTTCCAAGTGTAAACTGTGTACCCATTAAACATGAACTCCCCCTTTCCCCCTTCCCCAGCGCCTTGTATCCCTAATGGGACTTTAAGACACTCTAGGAAAAAACTCC
Source organism: Rhinopithecus bieti (assembly GCF_001698545.2). NCBI lineage: Eukaryota > Metazoa > Chordata > Mammalia > Primates > Cercopithecidae > Rhinopithecus > Rhinopithecus bieti. The sequence continues at coordinate 2,832,330 of NW_016814655.1, read as the reverse complement.
TCACATGTGTATAAGTCTTACCTGGGGCTCATGTTTAAAGAAGGATTCCTAGATCTCCCCTTTAGAGATTCTGATTCCACAGGTCTGGAGTGAGGTCTGGGAGCCTGTTTCTGCGATTCTGATGCGGGTGGTCCAGGAACCTTAGAGGAGGAAGTTCACTCTCTCCTAGTATACCAGTCTGCCAGCCCCTCAAGCCCATCTCTACCTAAAAGCCCTCCTTGCTGATGAGTTCTCCCTGGCCAAAGGATTCTCCCTTCTCCCTCAACTCTCTGGCTCGTTTCCAAACATGTGAGGAACACCAATTTCTGAGCCTGTGGAATATTTATCCTCTCCTCTCTGCATCCTTTACAATCACTCTGCTGCAAGGCTGTTTTTCTTTGACAGCCCCTTGAGGGCTGTAGTAGAGGCTGTTTGAAATGATTTATGTATTTCCATTGACTAAGAACTGAGACAATTCCAGAAAATTTGGGCTTTCTTTGTGCGTGCGTGTCTGTCTATATAGATGTTCATGTTTACATTTCTACTGTGTTACATCAGTGGTTCTCAAAGTGTGGTCCCTGGGCCAGCAGCATTAGTATCATCTGGAAACTTGTTAGAAATGCAAATTCTTGTCCTCATGCCTGGCCCGTGGAAACTCTGAAGGTGGGACCCCGCAATCTATGGTTTACCAAGCCCTTTGGGTGATTCTGATGCATGTTTGTGTTTGTGAACTGCTGCTTTAAATACAGTGTCTAATTTAACCCTCACAAAAGCACAGAGAAAACTCTCATTAAGGAGAAGATAAAGAAATCCAGAAAGGCTAAAGAGAAGGGTGGCCTAGGTCTTCTCTAAAGTCCCAGCCTGGACTGATGTGGGGTCCCTGGGCCTGACTGGCAGGTGGCACTCTCTCACAGTTCCCCCTCTTTCTAGCAGCCAGTTGCCACCTGTAAAGAAAGGCTCCCCCAGGCCTTTGCAAACACAGACAAGGAGAAGAGGAGAAAGGAGAAAGAGGCCCAGAAGAGCATGTAAATGGGTGTGGCCCAGAGAGCATTAAAGGGGGCGTAACCCATGGTTTGGCGTTAGGTGTTTGATGAAAAGGCAGCTGGGTAGCATCTTTCTGCACTGCTTCCCTCTGTCCCACATACAGCCAGCTTGCCCACCCCCAGAGGGCTTCCTTCAGCATCAGCAGTTGGCTATGCTCAGCAGGAGGTGGCAGCCAAGACTCCTTTCGGGAAGTGTCATTAGTCAGGGTGGGCGTGCTTCGTGCGTGGTGGGGTGAACAGGAGCGCAGAAGGCCAGATGTTGGTTCTGGGACTGAGAAAGAATTAGCACTGATGCCATTTAGTCTCAGCTGTTGTATCCTGTGACCTCAGGGAACTGCAGTGTTTGCTGCTTGTAAGCCAGCTGTTTATGGTGCCTCTGAACAAGGATAAAATCCCTCACTAGCTGTTTTTTTGATCCTTTAAAGTTCGCTTTGATCAGTGTAAAGTTTGTTAATGGAAAATCAGTGTGCCTTTATGACTCTGGCTCTGGCCAAGAGGCTGCTGGACATTCGATTATTGTCTTAACATCTTTCTCCTGGTCCTGCCTGAGGTTTGGAAGAGCTGGTAGTGAATTCATTCAACCAATATTAGGGAGCTCCTGCTCTGTGCCAGGCAAGGATCTAGGTGTAGGGGATACAGCAATGAGCAGACTGCCACTGCCTTCATGGAGCTTCCCTTCTAGAGGTAGGGGACAGATTTTTTTTTTTTTTTGGTTATTTGTGATAGATGGTATGAAGAAAATGAAATAGAATGATATGGTATCAGGTATCTATGGCTGCATAATAAACCACTCTAAAACTCAGTGGCTTAAATAATAACCATTCAATTTGTCCACAGTTCTACAATCAGGACTGGGCTCAGCAGGGCTGTTCTTACTAGTCTTGCTGATGATCACCCGTGTGGCTGCATTCTGCTGGCAGGTCAGCAGGTGTTGTCTGGGGTCATCTGAGATCAATGAAGCCTCTCTCTCTCTCTCCATGTAGTGGCAAGTCTCTCCTCTATGGGGTGTGTTTACGAAGTCTCTTTAGGTGAGGACTCTTTAACTGGACTTCCTGCACTGGGCCTCTAGGCTTCCACAAGCACAGACGTGGAAGCTACTAGGCCTTCTTAATGCACAGCATCACCTCTGCTACATTTTACGGTGAACACAAGTCACCGGACCAGCTCAGATTTAAGGGGACAGGACTGTGTATGGTATGAATACTGGAGGCATTGTGTACTGGAGGCCACCAATTAAAACACTATTCTAGATACGGTATTTAGGATAGTTAGACTAATGGGGTGGGTTGCTTGAGGAAGTTTTGCTGAGGTGTGACTGGCAGTGCGGAGCCAGGTAATGATGAGGGGATGGGGAGGGGAGTGTGGGCAATCTAGGTTGGGACAGTGTGACTTCCTCTACTACAATGCCCTCCTTACCTTTTGCTTCCAAGGGGAGGCTGGATGAAGACCCCCTATTTGACAGGAGTGAGAAAAACAGAAGGAGGAAAGTGGAAAGAGGAAAACCGGAAGTAGCCAATCATTAGTGAACAGAGGGACCAGGAGAACCAGGATGAAAAAACGGCCTGGGACATTTCCCCATACTGCTTCACGAGCATCTCTGAAAAATAGCAAGATGCCTAGCCACTGGCCCTTTGCAGGTAATGAGTGCAACCTGGGGCTTCAACTCTAAACAAGTTCCTCTGGGTGGCACCACTGTTGTTATTTTGCTTTTTTAAAAAAATTTTTGTTTAACTTTTTAGAGACAGAGTTTTACTCTGTCTTTACTATAGGAGCATGCTACCATGCCCAGTTAATTAACTTTTTTTTTAACTGTAATACCCAGGCTAGGCTCAAACTCCTGGCCTGCTTTGCTTCTAGAGAGAGGTACCTATGTAGAAGGTTCTGAAATCGTTCTTAAATGTAAAGCTTCTGAAAGCAGCCCTTGGGCTATGCGTTTGTTGGTAATAATACAGACAGAATCAAGAAGGCTTGAACCACTTCTTTCTTAGAATATGGCTCATTGACCAAATGTCTCAAAATCACCCAGAAGCGTGGTAAAATGCAGAATCCCAGGCCCAGTCTCTGATGGATTAATCAGAGTCTGTAGGACACAAGCCCCAGAAATGAACTTTTTAACTGTGGTCTTCAAATGATCCATGTGCTCCTGAGAGATCCTTAAACCTTCTGTGGCCCCAGATAGAGTTATATTTGGAAATGAAGTTATGTTTAGAAATGAAGTGTGGAATCATCCTTTGGGACCCAGTTCAAATGTCACCTCCTCCAAGAAGCCTTCCTGACTGTTCACCCATGTACTGGAGGATTTAGCATACATTGTTACACATCTGTTGCTCAGCAATGAGAGCTGCTGATGATGGTAATACATTGTATTTGGGTTTCTGTCCCTGGTGCGAATGAATAAATTAATAGAAGGAACCCCAAGGAACATCTTGTATATGCCCTTGTTTAGAAATGAAGAACCTGGCACCTATATGGCAAAATGACCAGCTCAAGGCCACACAGATGACAGTGCAGAGCTAGGACTAGTATCCAGGCTGCTTCTGGACTCCTTGTCTAGTGCTCATTTCTCTCGCTCAGGCCAGTGTCCTCGTTCAGGTGACTGGCAAGTCAGTTTCATTTGGAACTTAATCCTGACGGTTTTCCTGCTCTTCTCCCAACCTCACTGTATAGTGTGAAAGGAAAGTCATATCCTATCCAGACCTCTGGCATCCTCCTTTGCTACCCCCACTTGGGTCTGAGCTGGGGACAGGGGCAAGATTTTGCTAGAAAGTCTCTGAAGTGTCTTCAGACCTGGCCTCTAGCTTCAGGTAGGGCACGTGTTTATTCTCTCCCTCTCTGCTTTCCTTCAGTTCGCAGCCCGCCAAGCCCATTTGGTGAGCGTCCACCCAGCTTCCTCTGAGTTAATATAAATGGCTGCTGAGGGTGCCTCCCACTTCATTGTGAGCCACTAGGGGCTCAGGGTGCGATTTGCATATCGCTAATTACAGCTGATTCCAACTTTGGAGAAAATCATTGATCCGTTTATAACTTACAGTAATTTGCAAAGCAATTACCTTCTGGCATCTTCTTTCTTGCTGAAAATGTGTCATTATTTTTCTCTATGTTTCATTTGAAAGAAAAATGATCTGGGCATTATCACTAGGAAGGACCAACTTCTCTGAATGCCTGGAAGAGGTAAATATGTAAAATCCTGGGGGGCTGGAACTATGACCTAAGACTCTTTAAATCATATTCAGTGCCTGCACATAGTAGGTGTGAAATTCATCTTTGACTGAAAGAAGAGATTGGAAACATCCTTGCATGGAATGTGTGATTGATGCAGACACTGTGGGCACCTTTCTTCTCTGGTATGGTGTCGGGGTGGCTGGCAGGTTGAGCCTCTTGAAGCTGGCCGTCCAGGCTGGAATCTTCACCTTCCTCTTGCTGGCTTTGTGAATTTAAACAAAGATGCTCTTTTGTACCTCACGTGTAAAGTGGAAGGGCAAGCTGTGCCTGCCTCCCTAGGTTTGATATAAAGATCAAACGAGATGATATAGGTAATATGTGGTAAATGTTAAGTTATTGTTAGTGATGATGAGGGGATGGGGAGGGGAGTGTGGGCAATCTCCCCACTGATTCTTGGCATTGTTTGTTATGATTCAATAGGCAGATTGTCAATTTCCAGCTAGATGCCTCTAAGCAGTGAACGAGGGCTCTCTGCTGTGGACTGAGAGGACGCTGATGGTTGACCAGCCTCTGTTAACCTGCTGAAAGGAGTCCTTTGAGCCGCAGGAAAACAGGCATACCAGTCGCATTTGGCCCAGAGGGCATTCATGCGGGACACAGGGGTTTGGTGGAAAGTCCTTGACTTTGGATAGCTAAAACTCCTGAGTTTGAGTCATGGCTGTGCATCTACTGTGTGATCTTGGGCAAGTCACTCCACATCTCTGAACCTCAGAGGGAAGAAAATAGGGATTATTAGGCCAATCTTGCAGCCAGGGCTGGAGTAGGTGAGGAGAGTGAGGCACTCACCTGGGGAGGCACCAAAATCAAAATCAATGCATCTCATTCCCTAGATGGGAAGCCCTCCTTGCTGCTCATTACACCCAGCCCTGAGTGGATGGACAGCAGTGAATATGATCCTCACTTGGGCCACCCCATCTAGAGGTGCTGTTTTAGAGAAGTGGCTCTCAGTGTGGCTCCCACCTGCAGCAGCAGCATCACCTGAGAACTTGTTAAAATGTCAATTTGTGGGCCCTACCCTAGATCTACTGAGTCAGGAGGTGAAGCCCAGTAAACAACTAGTGAGAACCCCCCTTGGGGGATGAGGCCATCTCTCTCCTGTTCAGGACCACGTCTCTGTAGACTTCTCATCTTTTCGGTGTGTATAAAAGTGTGAACTTTTTAAAGGTTAGCAAATGACTTTCCCTATACCCTTCTGTCCCTTCCTCACCACTTCCCTCCCCAACCCTGGCCCCCCAAATTAGTACAAAGATTTTGAATAACCTGGAAATAGAGTGTTTTGTTCCTAGCTAGGGGCTACAGAGGGAGAAGGTATAATGCAAAGGGACCATCTCTGTTTCTACAAGTTTAATGCCCTGCTCAATTATCTTTAATTTTCTTGTCATAGCAGACAGGTAAAATATCTCATTCACCCACCGTTAGCACTGCCTTCTGAGTCCTGGCTGCTAAACTTGTGCTGTAGTTAAAGACACTTCAGCTGATGCTCTTTTGTTTCTTTTCTTTTAGAAAGCCAAGCGAGGAATAAACATGTTGTTTTTTCTCTTTTCCATTTCAGCAAATCTCTTTCTTTCATTTTTAAAAAGCTCCTCGCTTCAGTGGGTTTTCATACTTGCATTAATCCCATCAACTTTCCACTCATGCATCTTTGGAAGAGACATTAGAAAATAATCTCTCTGCCTCTTTCGCTCTCCCTGAACTCCCCCCACCCTGCCTCCAATCTGGTCCAGCTAAAAGCTATTTCTGTATGAAAACCCAGTCATCCTTTGGTCATACGCATTGCAGGGAGAATGTTTGGTTGTTAAAATGTAATTGGTTAATCTGTATTATGCAGGTTTCATTTCTTTCTCTGTTGACGAAGACAGCTTTGTCCACGAACAGAGCTGCTTGGTAAGACTGTCTGTGATGACGGAAATGTTCTGTATCTGCCCATCCAACACGGCAGCCACTAGCCACAAGTTGGGTACTTGAAATACAGCTTGTCCAACTGAAAGACTGAATTTTAAATTTTATTTAATTTCAATGCATTTAAATGTAAAATTTAAAAAGCCAAATGTGGCTGGCTAACGGCCATGGTTGTGGACAATGAAAGTCTAGGAATAAGATCACTCCTGGTTAGAAGGAAATGACTCCCAAATGCTGCTCTGCAGAATCCCTGGACACCTGGGAAGGGTTCCTGTGCCTCCATCGGGGGTGTGGGGAGTGGGTGGTCGGCTTCTCTGAAGCTCCCCCAAGCTGCTCTAAACCCCATTTTCAACCCCCACTTTCAGCTCATGTGGCCATTGGGTGCCCAGACACATCTGGAGGGAGGGGTAGGTCCCACAGAGGTGGAGAGCCTGAGTCACAGGCAGGGAGCTCTAGGGCTAGCAGCTCAAATCCCTGGGATGAAGAGATATTTGAGCCTCTTTCTTAGCTGCTTGGGGTCTGAGGGTTGCTAATCCGGAGCACAGGCCTGTTGAAGAGCTGCATGAAGAGTAATGGACCAAAGGTGATTTGCCTTCCAGGCACGAGATTCTGACATAACCAGGAGAGCTGGTATCAGAAGACAGGATCCAACCAGGAAAACATACAGCACCATGAGTTTTGACAGCAGGGCATATTGAAAGCAATATGATGGAAAAGCTTCAAGCTGAAAGGGACAATGAGGCAACCCAGTGATTAGCAACAGCAGGAAGTAGTTGTCACCCCTGGCTAAGCTGGAGATTCAAAGGGAAGAGATAGTGTTCCCAGAGCCCAGGGGTGGAGGGGCTGAGGTGTCACCTGGATCCATGGGGCAGGTGTTTCTGTTGGGAGCTGGAGCCAATTAGGAGAAGCATCTGTTGCCATAGACACTGCCTCAGACAGGGAAGGAGGAGGAGGACAAACACCTTGGTTTCTCCTGCCTTCCGATCTCCTACTAATGCCTCACATTGGTCCACTCCAGCCAGAAGTCACCTGACATAGGAGCCTGGGAAAGGCTGCCTCCGAGGTCCTCTCCTGTGATAGAGTAGGGCAGAGATGAGGACTGGCTTTGTGTGTGTGTGTGTGTGCGTGCGTGTGTGTGTGTTTAAAATGTGGGCCTCTATTGTTTCCCTAGCACAAAGTTACAGAAGGCAAAAACCATATCTCATCTACCTATGCTTCCTAGTCTTCCCCCTCCTCCAACAGCTGCCTCCCCACCCCAACACCAAGTATGCCCAGTTCAGAGCTCTGCCCTTCTAGGAGGTGTCAGTCGTGTTGATGGAATAGACCTCTTAGAAAGGACGCTGTAGAGTGAAGGGAAGAGACAGTTCCATCTTCTCCATGGAGTGGACAGAATGTTGTAGATGCCAGAGGAAGAAACTGATCAACAAAAGCTGAGAAATTAGGGAAGGCTTCCCAGAGGATGGGACTTGGGCTGGGTTGGCTTGAGGCTGTGGAAGTGGGAGGAAGCTCTAGTGAGACTGTCTTGGCATTTTCTCAAAGACAGAGCCTGTTTTCTCTTTTTCTTTTTGAGACGGAGTCGCGCTCCGTCACCCAGGCTGGAGTGCAGTGGCACGATCTCGGCTCACTGCATCCTCTGCCTCCCGGGTTCAAATGATTCTCCTGCCTCAGCCTCCCAAGTAGCTGGGACTACAGGTGCCCACCACCAGACCTGGCAAATTTTTTTGTTTTTTTAGTAGAGATGGGTTTCACCATGTTAGCCAGGCTGTTCTCAAACTCCTGACCTCAAGTAATCTGCCCACCTCAGCCTCCCAAAGTGTTGGGATTACAGGCGTGAGCCACCGCACCTGACTCAGAGCCTGTTTTCTTACCTGGGCTTAGTAATGTGTCCCTGGGAATGTGATGGTGTTGAATTGCCTCTGACTGAGCTTGTCTGAAATGTTTGTATCTCTGGGAGGAAGTCACTGGTTGGGGTTTGATGCAGGCTGCACCAGGCCTGGCATGACCTGCTAAGGGTTTGGAGGGAGCTCAGGGGGACAGGCTGCTGAGAGCCTCCCAGCCTCCCAGGCAGTGGCATTAATTAGGAGGCTGACAGCACCAGCAGAAATGTTTGAGGCATGACACTGAGTTGTTTTTGTATTATTTACTTACACCTCATAAGCAAGTGAGAAAACTAATCAGTCTGGCCCTGGAGCCCTTGGGTGCAGCCTGGCTAGAATCACTGAGCCTGTGGAGGAGAAAAGAAGGTAAAAATTCAGGGTAAATGTGTAGGAACTAAGGGGCCAGAGAAATCTCTTCAGGACAAGGTCATTCTATCCATCTATCTGTGCACCCATGCACCCATGCATGCATCCATCCATCCGTCCACCTATCCATCATCTGTTTGCATACGGCAATGGGCAGGCCACATCTTCAGTGCACACTGAGCCAGTCCTTACCTGGCCTGTCAAGCAGACCAAGTTCTCTAGCCCTCAGACCCCTTCTGCCTTCATGATCAGGTGGTGAAGCACTCTTACTTGAGCTCCCCCTGTTGTCTCCTCATGCCAGCCCTGTGCCAGATCTTAGAGGGGATCAACAATAGGTATAAAGACAGCCTGGTCCTCAAGAAACTGCACATTTAGTTGAGGAGACCACAGATCCACTCTGAAAGCAGTATGATACAGTGTATGAAAATATTTGAAGGCATACCTAAATGTCTGTAGATACTAAGAAGTACTAGGAGGCCACAGGGGGTAGAGGGGTGATCAGCTAATATTTCAAGAGAGAGGTGAGCTTTGAAAGGGCTTCACGAAGTGAAATGAATGAGACATAAAAAGGGAGATAAATTACCTGAGTTGATCATCTGCTATGATGGTTAGGATTCCCATTTTGCAGGTGAGGAGACAGAGGAACCCTGAGAGGTCCAATAACATGCCTAATGCCACACTGCAAGAGCAGAACTGGCTTTGAGCCCATATACTCTCCAAAACTCATGCTCTTTCTACTCCTCTGCCTCCCTGGCTGAGGGTGGCTGAGAGGGCATTGACACTACCCTGTGTAAATTCCTTCTGATGCTCACTGGGAAGCTTGGCTGCCGTGCACCAGGTGCTGGATAAACGTTTGTTCCACTATGAAATGACTTTCCATTTCTGAGTTGCTTTTGATTTGACTCGTCTCAAATACCCATTGCCTAACATGCATCCTTTTCCATTGTAGGAGAAAATGGGGGTAGAATTATTGATCATTTTTATTGCTATCTGAGAATAAGCAAGATCTTTTAAAGTATAGGATTGTTTCTGATCACAGCTAAGTCCAACGTGGACTCCATGAAAGCTCTCCCAGGATGTCTGCTGGCATACAGGTGCCCCGGTTTTACAGGTAGTTAAACAGAACTTTCCAGAGGTTATTTTACTGGTTACTGCCATGAGCCCAGGTTTTCTTTTGGTCTGGCCTCTCCTGGCCAAATCTCAGGAGAACTGGGGTCTGTAAGGAGTTTCTCATGGTCTCTGGACCAAAGTGGTATAAAGCAACCTTGCCGAGCAATGCTTCCCTGGGGCCAGTGACCCCTGGGAACCTTTCCTTGCTTTCTCTGGTCCCCATGGCAAGCCCAGTCTGACCTCAGAAGGGAGCGCGCACCACTGCTGTGGGCATGACTTAAAATAATGAGGCAGTTGTCTTAGCAAGAGGAGACAAATAAATCACTAGGAAGGGTTTTTTCACAGGTCAGCAGGTTTGGGACTCAGATACATTAACATGGAAAATTACTTTTCCTTCTGAGTGGGGACTTGAGGGTGAGTGGGGGTGCCAGGGCTACGCTTCCTGGTCTGCGATGTGTGGTTCAGTTTCCTTCGGCAGGGCAAGCCGGGACTTGAGTGCCCAGTCTCTACAGCCTCTCTTGACCTTGAAGTCCATCACACACCTGCCCCGGAGACCTCCTGCCCCTCCTCGCTGCCTCTGGGAGGGGGCTCCCTCTAATTTGTCACACAGAGGTTTCCCTCTCCCTGGACTTCCCCGTCTTCCCTCTGCTCCTTCCAGACATGGCCCCATCTCTCTGCAACTTGCCCAGGGTTACACAGCTAGCAAACGGTAGAGTCACAGTTTGAACCCAGGCAGCCTGACCGTAGTGACAGCATTCCACCTTTTTGCCTTCAGGATGGGTTACCTATGCCCTTTTTTAAAGAAAAGGGCATCACAGTTCAGAGAGGCAAAGAGACCTGCCTAATGACACACAGCTAGTGAGGAGCAGGCTGGGTTAAGACCCTGGTCGCCAGGTCCTAGCTGGGTCTGTTCTGTTTCAGTATCAGAATGGTACCCCTGCTCCCCGCACCGGCCCATCAATCCCCAGGGACTGGAGCTGGAACAGGTCGAGCTTGTCAACCCAGGGCTTGATCTAAAGCAGGATCTGCCATGAGACCGGGAGACTCTGATCCTGGCAGCCATCACTGCCGCCACTGCTGCCGCTAAAGATTGAAGAGGACGGGATGTGGGGCCAGCTCTGAGCCTGGGCATCTTGCCAGAGCTGCCAACATGAAGTTGCATTTTGTCGTCTGCTCCCTTTGCCTGATTTAATACAACCGTAAATAATAATGGAGCAGGGGGAAGCCGAGTGAGGGAGAAACAACCCAGCCAAGAATCTGGGTAACAATCTCATCAAACCCGGGATTTTCCCTTTGCTATTTGAGAAGCAACTTCTCCTCTGATGTAAACATTTTTTTAAATGATGATTCTGGGCTGAGTGGTACCAGGAGCCGTCACTTGGTGCTTTTCTCCAGCTCCCTCTAGTCCTCAGATGGAGGCAGAACAGGGCCTGTAACCATGGCAATTCTCTAATGTTCTTTCATAAACCATAAACATAGGGGAAGGCTTCATTACAGCTTCTTCAAGGAGAAAACAAAGCTTTCCCTGAATGGGGCAGGGCAGGGTGGCAGGGGGAGAGGGGAGGAGAGGGGAAGAAGGGAGACTTTAGGCTTTTTTTTTTTGCCATAAAGACAAACTGCGTCAGAATTGGCTCAGTCCAAAATGTGGCTCCTGCATTTAAGCAAGACGTAGCCCAGGGCCAGGCACAAAGCAGGGGCTCCTTAAGTGTTAGTTGAAAGCAGGAAGGAAGACAAGAAGGGAGGGAGTGGTGTGGAGGGGAAAGGATTTGGACTCACACAGAGGAACTGTGAGTGGCCAGCTGAGCCCCCATTTTGAAAGGGTTTAATGTTCTGCTGACCTGTCTAACAGGTCCCTTGGAAGAGCAAGATGATGTACAGATTGTCCTACCTGAAGACTGTGGGGGAGAGGGGGGTGTCTTATCTCTCCAGTCTCCAAATCATCAGGATTAAGAAGTGTTTGTTGAATAAACTGAATAAATAAATGAAGAGATGAGTGGACCAAATTTTTAACTGTCTTTGGAGGGGTCGTAATTATATTGAGAATATAAATATAATGAAAACTATGACTTCTTATTTCAAAATTGCACTTATAAAAACACATTTTATGTGTCATTTCAGGATGTTTACAGACACTGATGACCATCCCTAGAATTCATATTGAGAATTTCTGTGCCATGTTAACTTCTAGGTATCCTTGGGAAAAGTGTCTGCTATGCTGCCTCAGTTTCCCCAATGAGAGTGAGAACAAATGGATCTGAAGAGGTGATCTTGCCCCTAATTTCCAAGTTCTGGGAAGATAAACAGGGTTTTCTTTTGACTCCTTTGGAGCCTGGGAGCTTCAAGAGAAACTCAACTCCAGGCACTTGCACAGACAGAGAATTCAGATTCTCCTCCAGGGAAAGGGACAGAGTATGGACCCTGGCTTTGAGCCGCCTCTCAGCTTTTCTGTTGTCCTTGAGGCTGCTACCTTAACACTGTCCTTGCTTTGTGTGGTTCTGCTATTACTAGCTGTCCTGCGGATTTCTGACAATTACAAGCCGTGTACCTCACCACATATGCAAGCATTTCTCATTTATTCTGAGTGCTTTAAGGACTGCCCAGTCTGAATGCAGAGAACTATGTCTTGTTCATTTTTGTGTGTCCAGGCCCTCACAGGGTTTGGGGATCCTGATACAGGCTTGGATTAGGTGACCTCTCAAATCCTCTTCAGCACTTTCACGCACAGAAGCCAGCATCATCTGGACTCTTATTATCCAGTTTTATTAAAGCAGATTACAGTATAAAAGAACCCATCATCAGCCATCATCAGAGATCTCGGATAGCTTGCTCTTGGCTGGTGACCTAATGATTCCTTTCTTTTTTTCCTATTATCAAATTCATTCTTGTACATAAGCTGTCCCTTCCCTGCAAAGTATTCCTTGACTATCATAGACAAAATATGTCACTCCCTTCCCTCTTCCCACAATCTTTGCTTTACATTTAAATGTCACCATTTTATGGATCCATTTGTTTCCTTTATTGGATTGTAAATTCCTTGAGGGTGGAGACTGGATCTAATTCAACATGGTATCCCACGTTTCCTTGCATGTAGTGAAAACGCAGCAAGTGTGGGACTTGGTGAACAGCAGATTGTTCACTTACTGCAGGGGATGGGTTTTTCTTTCTCTACCCAATGCCCTTTGACTTTGAGTTTGGCCATTGGACTTGCTTTGACCAATGGGATGCTCACAGACACAATGCAAGTAGAGGCTTGGAACATGTGTGTGAACTGCACCTGCCCTCTGTGCTGTTAATGTCTCCTGACCTAAGGAGGAGGATGAGAAGCACATGGACCAGACCTGCCCCAGCCAATCCGCAAGCCTGTGAGTGACAAATAAATGCGTATTACTGGATGTCACTGAGATATGGAGGTTGTTTGTTTGTTAATGCTGCAACTGTTGCTAAATACAATTGTTAACCTAAAATGTAGGCTGAAAAACATAGGAGGCCTTGTGGTGTTCATTGTCTTTAAGGGTTGAGGTGAACATTTTAGAAAGAATGAAACAATCAGTGACTTGAGGAAGTGGTTGGTTATTCCTCAAATGGAAGACTGCAGGAAGGAAAGAAATATTTTCCCCCAAATCTTTCCTATAAGCCAAGCTTGTTGCTGTTAAAACCTGAAGGATGAGGACTTTTGTGAGGGAAAGAATGAAATGGGGTTTCTTTGAAAAGCAGCACTTTTCCCCTATAGTTACAAACGGTGTCATTGTTGTTGTTGTTGTTGTTGTTTTCCCATTGCTGACTTCTGCGAGTAACTCTGCAGCCTAAAATAATGTCTGTGTGTGCATGCGAGGCTGTATGGATTTCAGACAAGGAGTCTGACTTAGATGCCTTTTAGAAAATTGGCCCTTTCCATCATTCTGTCATGGGGTTCCCTGGCCAGCTCACTCGATTACCGCTGGCGTAAGGGATGGGACACAAGAGGTGAGGGAGCCTAACTGGGCTTCCACCCTCGCCTGTGGCTTGAGAGTTTTCACACAGTGCACTCTCTTCAAGACGTGGAGCTGCCAGAGCATGACAGTGGCCAGGCAAGAGAGTGCATGGTCCTCCTTCAAGCCAAACTTCTCGCCCACTTCTAATCTGCAGCAGTTCCCAAGAAACTGGAGCCCAGTGCTGGGGAGAGAAATTGGGGCCTGAAAGTCATCCTGTGGGGCCTTGTGGCCACAGCTGGGATGGCAGTTTTACTTAGCATCTACTCTGTGCCAGGTTCTGCCAGGCACAAAAGCAGCCCCCTCATCCCTTGCTCTCAAGGAGATTATGCCTCTGAGGGAAGATGGATATTGATAAGTAGTCAAACAAATTAATGGCAATTTGTAACTGTGACAGGTGCTCCACAGGACTCTAACAGCAAATAAGAGAGGCATTTGCTTCAGGACAGCAAGGCAGGAAGATGGTTTCTGATGCCTCATCTTGCCACTCAAAATCTTTATCTTACTGAGGCCATAGCTACTCCATATCTAGTCTTTGTGCAACCATTCTGCCAAGACCCAGTCTGCCAGGCCCCCTCATGCCCCAGTGACCTGCAGGAACATACCCAGTGGCCCTTCCTCAGCCCCACGTCACTTCGTTCTTCCTTGGTTCTCAGCCATCTTCCCACAGCTTTGAGACAAGGGTCTGGACCTGCCTCCCTGGGTTGTGTGGCCAGTGTTGCTGATCCTCTACTGCGGTCACGCCCAAATACCTGGCTGCAGATGGGAAGAAGGGAAGGAAAAGGAGAACTTCTTCCCCTGACTTTTTAAATAGAAGACTTAGTGGAAGTTTCTCTGTTTACACTTCTTGTGGTCAGAACCCAGTTTCCTAGGGAGGCCAGGAAACATCGTAGTCTTTATTACTGGAGAGAGCATGTCAGAAGAAAGCTCAGGGTTTCTTTTCTTTTCTTTCTCTTTCTTTCTTTCTCTTTTCTTTCTTTCTTCCTTCCTTTCTTTCTTTCTCTCTCTCTCCTTCCCTCCTTCCTTCCTTGCTTCCTTCCTTCCTTCCTTCCTTCCTTCCTTCCTTCCTTCCTTCCTTCCTTCCGTCCTTCCTTCCCTCCTTCCTTCCTTCTTGATGGAATTTCGCTCTTGCTACCCAGGCTGGAGTGCAATGTCATGATCTCGGCTCACTGCAACCTCCGCTTCCTGGCTTCAAGCGATTCTCCTGCCTCAGCCTCTAGAGTAGCTCGGATTACAGGCATGCACCATCATGCCCAGCTAATTTTTGTATTTTTAGTAGAGATGGGGTTTCATTATGTTGTCCAGGATGGTCTGAAACTCCTGACCTCAGGTGATCTACCCGCCTTGGCTTCCCAGAGTGTTGGGATTGCAGGCGTGAGCCACTGCGCCCGGCCTCAGGGTTCTGTTTCTGAGGAAGAAGCAGGCAATGAATGCCAGGAGTCCATCGTCAGTCTCTGCCTTGGAGCTGATTAAAGCCTCTTCATGACTGGCAGAGACAGAGTCAACTGTGCCATCTTTCTTATCCCAGTCTGGTGTTCAGGCTTTTGTCCTTCACAGGGGTGCTTGGCTGAGTTGGGCCCCCTCCCGATGCTGAGTGTAGAGCGGGGCACCATGGTACCCATCTCACATGGGAAAGGTGAAGAACCAGAGCAGGCCCAAGAACAACATCTCAGGTCAGAAAATGCGAAGTCCTCTTCTAAGCACCTCCTCCCACCTCTCCTATAAGTTACCATGGGATGTAGGTTGTTTCGGTGATGGAAAAATGAAGGAGTGGATTGTGAGTGCTGAGGCTGCTTAAACCTACACACAAAACTTTGCAAAAGTTTCCTCTGAGGAGCTGGACTTGAGATGAAGCAAGACTTGCCCCAGATACCAGAGGGCTTGAAAAACTCAAGAAGTTTTCCCAGGTTTCCAGCCACCAACAGGTCTTGCAAGAGGCCAATGCTATAAACTGGGGGAAGTAACATCCCAGGAAGAGAAATGATTTTGTGCAAGCCTAAAGCGCTGAAGTGAACTGAAACAGCTATCCTGTTTCACAGCTGTGAGTGGGGGCAAGAAGAGGGCTTATTGGCGATACAGCCCAGGAAGTGACCCCCTCCCCTCTGTGTACATGGATGTCGGCTGCAGGGTGGAGCAGTATAAAAGGCCAGGATCTGGCATCTCCTGTGTTTGAATCCTTGCTCTGTCACTTCTAGGCATATGACCTTGGCAAATTTCTTACTGTCTCTCAACCTCTGCATTTTCATCTGTAAAATGGGGATGACACCATGTCCTAGCTCACAGGAGTACAGTAGAATGAAACAAGGGAATCTACGCAGCCTGCTTAGCCCAGTTTCGGACACGTGGCATGGGTCTACAAACATTGGTGCTTATCTTAACTGGCATTTCCAAGTGATAGAGTTTATAGATGACTCAGTGCCAGGGAGTTACAGTCATTTCTGGGGAGTTAGGAAGCACCCCAGGAGCAAAGGAGAGAGTGTGATGGAGGTGGGGTGGGGTGCTGTGACAAGCAGGTAAGGAGCTTCAGCTCTGTTGCTCCTGAATCATTCATAGAAACAGTCTTTGAATAATTGGAGACCATTTTTCATTATTATTATTTCCCAGAGAAATGATTCCATTGCTAAAATCTGAGGTGGGGGAAGTATCTTCTATTTATCTTAGATTGCTTCTTAAAAACTTCCCAGGGATGGTCCAAAACCGGCACCTCATTCTGGGAGGTGTGACTACCAGGGCAGAATAATCCTGCCTTGTTCATTACTTCCCAAAGTGAAAGAGGAGAGGAGAGAGGGAGGAAGGGAGGATCGAGAACCAGGGAGAGAAAAGAGAATTGGTGGTGGGCAGGAGGGGGTCTGGGGAGGGCTCTAGAAGGCTGACAGATGTGGGGTCAGTCCAGCTGGAGGAGTCAGATGCGAGATCAGCCCAGCTGGAGGAGTAGGTTCTGAGTACTGTGTCTGGAGAGTATCCAAGGAGCATGTCTCCCCCTACTGTCCCAACCCTGACATTTTGTATCCATTGAGGTATAGGGTAGTAAAAACAAAAAAAGAGCAGACCCCACACCGCCACTGGAGTGAGTTACCTTGGGCAAGCCCTGGGTTGCCTTTGGCAAGGCCTGTTCCTGTGTCCATGCCTCAGTTTCCTTTTCTGATAAACGAGGCTGGGAAATGTGTCTTTTGTGGAATTGTTATGAAAATTGACTGAGATAATGCATGTGATTTGCCCAGCGCTGTGCATGACTTAGAGGAGACTTTTAAAAACTGTTAGAAAACCTGTCCTCCCACTCCCTCACTCCCCCTTGGAGACCCAGTCCTAGGGATTAAGTATTGCCCCTTTTCAAAATTCAGAGGCAAATACTCCTGGTAAGGGGTCCTGCCTTTTATCATCACAACTTGGCTATCTCTCTGTTTCCATGAATTTGACTTTTTTAGATCCCAAATATAAGGAAGATCATGCAGTAAAGCTGGGATGGGAGGATTAGGGAGATAATGGTCAAAGGACACAAAATTTTAATGAGACAGGAAGAAGAATATGTTCAAGAGACCTATTGTACATCATAGTGACTGCAGCTAATAACAATGTAATGTACATTTGAAAACTACAACAATAATAGATTTTAAATATTCTCACTACAAAAAAGGATCAGTATATGGAGTCATGCATATGTTTATTAACTTGATTTAGCCCTTCCACAGTGTAGACCTATTTCAAAACATCGTGTTGTACAGAATGTATAGATATGATTTTTGTCAGTTAAAAAAAACATAAATGAGCTGGTTCTCTCTGGGGCAGGAGGTGCTGCAGGTTCTTATGCATGTTGTGGGTGGGTAGCAGAGGAAGTGAGGTGAGGAGAAGGTGGTGCTGAGGAAAGGTGGGGAGAAGGCCCTTAAAAGGAAGCAGGGACAAATGTGCCACTTGGCACTTGCCAAAGGCCAGTCTAGAGACATGCACACACCCTCATACATGCACACACGTATATGTGTGTACTCAGTCTAGGTGTTTTATGAAGTCTTCTGGGACCATTCCCACCCACTGCCTACCCTAGCCCAGCTGACCCAATCAAAGTGGATGCATCTGTATCTGGAAGATGAGATGTAAGCAGAGGTTCATGTGTCAGTTTCTGGGAAACTTTCTTAAGACAACTGGCACATGCACTTGGCTGTAATTTGTCATCTGGGAGGTTCATGGACATTAATTCTGTCTCTCCCATGAGGTAGAGGTTCTCTTAAGTCAAGAATACTTCTTCCATGTCATGACCCTCCCTCCCACCCAGGGTCAGGCACAGGGCTCTGGATATCATCAGTCTGCAATAATCCACAGGCCACGGCTTGATCAAGTGGTGTAAGCAGATGTCACCTCATAATGTTTTGAAATTGGCTAAGAATTCATTCTGGGCACTGTCTGAGTGAAGACAGCCCCAGTGTTGAGGAAATAAGGATCAAATTTGACAAAGGAAGAAACAAGGGGCCCACACTTACCCCACTCCCAGAAGGAGACTTACCTCTGGGTTCAGCTCCCATTTCTTGGCCAGTTCTCCCCATTCTATTCCATGTGATAACTTTATTTCTAGGTTCTCTGGACCTTCTTCCCCTTCCCCTCAATGCTCTCTATCCAGGAAGAAGGTGAAAAAGGTGCCCAGATATTAGTAACACGTGTATCAGTGGTTACTTAATGTCTTTTCCTTCCAGAGGCCTGTGTAGGGCAATGCCTTAACCCAGAAGGACAGGCATGGGGAAGTCTTCAGCCCTGTCTAGAGTCTCTGCTCTGGAAAATCATGCAAGAGGTCTGTCTTCACAGCCCTTCCTATTAAATGCCATCCTTATGGCCTATGTCACTGTTTTAATTTTACAGTCATTTGAGTTAATATTCATGAAGACCTGTCTTCTCTACTGGATTCAAGGTCTACAGGGGCATAACTATGCCTACCTTGGCTTGTCACTTAGCCCAGGGCCTGGCACAGAATAAGTGCTAAGCAAAGGTTTGTTGACTGAAAAATGAGTGAAATAAATGCATCGATGAGAAGAACCTGCTTTAGTGCACTGTGCAGCGAGGGTCCGTGATACCCAGAAAGCAGCCTTTGCCAGCCTCCAAGAAGGCTTAATCCTGACCTCTCTCTATAATTAAGGTGTCTGATGTGCCCAGCCTCTGTGTGTGTGTGTGTGTGTGTGTGTGTGTGTGTGTGTGTGTGTAAGGAGGGGTCAATAGGAAAAGCAATTAAAATATTAGTTAATATAAGAGTATAGGACTATGCAGTTTGTTCTTTTCCTTGACAGTTCATTCATTTATCAACTAATAAGCATGTGCCATATGCCAGCAATGTGTTGGGCAATGAGAGGGATTCAAGTATGAACAAGACATTGTCCTATCCTGAAGGAACTCACAGCATAGTAGGAGGAAAATGTAATTGCAGTAGCAACAACCCTAACAGTTATAATACCAGTGGTAATTTTTGAACAGCCCCTATTTGCCAGATCTTGCCACACATGCTGTAAGATATTGGCCTGTTTATTTTCCTCAACAACTCTTTGAGGAAGGAATATTATTCCTACTTTATGAATTAAGAAATCAAGGCACAGAGAGGTTAAGTCACTTCCCAGGGTCACACAGCAAAGCTCTTGACTCTATGCTTTGCTCTTATAATACAGAATAGAACAAGTCGAGTATTTACAAATGTACAAACAGTGCCCCAGGAGTTCAGAGAAATAATTCTTATGTGAGCTCGGGAGGGTGGGTGGTTTGATGGGAGTGTCAGAGGGGGCAAAGAGAGGGTAGGGGATATTTAGGGGAATAGGGGGCAGTTCAGTTTGGCTGGATGCAAGGGTATGTGAAAAGATGGAAGGCAGAGAAGCCTGGAGAGGTGAATGGGACCAGCCTGGGTAAGATCTCAGATGCCATTTCAGCTTCATGGTTGGCTATGAACAAGTGGCAGATAGAAAGACAATGACTGCAGTGATGTGGAGCCCTGGTCTGTCCTGGTCTGTGCTGGTGGTTCATCTGGCAAGTGGACAGGGATGCAGCTCTGACTCAGCCAGGTGGGTGCGTGGCCCTGGCATCTGTAAGCCCCAGGCCAGCCGTGAAGCTGCTTATTGAGGGAGATAAGGTAACACCAGCTCGACGGGATGCTCCTAGGCTACCCCAAAGAAGCCCTTGACAGGCTTATCCCTGATGAGGGGCCCGACTGAGACGGGCAGACACGGCCACTCATCAAACCAAGCAGTTTTCCTGGCCTATGTGGCCACTCCCCCAGAAGGTGGGCAAACCCTGATAAAAATCCTTGAAAAGCCACACATTTCCCTTGCACAGAATTTACCCCAGTCAAGTGATTTCCTTACTTGCTTTGACCAGTAATTTCAGATATTTTCAGACACGCCTCAGTTAGAGATAGAAAAAAGAGCAAGATGAAGGGGTTATGGAGTGTGTGAACATATTTGTTGTGTGGAGTGACTGCAGGAGAGGTCTCGGGAAGGCATGGGAGGTTGTTGAGAGCAGCTGAGAGAACATATGAATTGTGTCATTGTCAGCGAAGATTAAACAGTAGAAAGAATGAGGCTTTGCTGGCAGCCACTGGATTAACAGCTTGTAGATTTCAATAATCAGTTTAAAGTTGAGTTTATATGCATGCCGAGAAACCTGGCTCCTTAAGATGAGCTATTCTGTTGTTGCTGGAAATGGCTGGAAGTCAGGGAGGGAGATTTACAGCCTGAAGATGTCACCCTTCAGAGAGAAATCACCCACTCCTAGGACAACAGACTGGAAGGCAGCCTGTCGAGAGGTGAGACCTTGTTGATTTCTGAAAAATGTGAGTTTGAATTGATATGCCCAAGAAAAAGTGGGCACCATTTATAGGATAGTGACTGAGATAAACTGCTCAAGAAGAGACAGCAGGTGGGGTGCGGTGGCTCATGCCTGTAATCCCAGTACTTTGAGAGGCTGAGGTGGGCAGATCACTTGAGGTCAGGAGTTCGAGACCAGCCTGGCCAACATGGTGAAACCCCGTCTCTACCAAAATATAAAAAATTAGCTGGGGGTGGGGGTAAGCACCTGTAATCCCAGCTACTCAGGAGGCTAAGTCAGGAGAATCACCTGAACCTGAGACGCAGAGGTTTCAGTGAGCTGAGATCGTGCCACTGCATTCCAGCCTGGGTGACAGAGTGAGACCCCATCTCAATCAATCAATCAATCAATTGATCAATAAGAGACAGCAACACCCCATAGCCAACAGAATCAGGGTCTAAATCCTTGGCTCAGAAGCCTCAGCCTTCTTTTGGGAGGCTCCTGACCCCACTTGTACCCCTACTTCTTACAGCCCCCATTACAGGCCTGTCCTCCCTGGACCTCTTTTTTCTGCCTGCCCCATCTCCTTGGGCACCCCTTCTATCTAAATAGTTCATCTTCGTTTTCAGCTGTCCAAACTATTCCTGCCTACCAGCTCCAAATAGATTCACCGACTCCTCCACTAAAAGGCCTCTGACCCTCTACTCCCTTCCAGAGTAGGATGACATCCTCTCTGCTCCCGTGAGGCTCATCACATTTTCTTTGTGACATAATATTTACATGATTGTCCCATGACTCCTATTAACTCCAGAAGGCAGATAACCCATTCCGGGGTCCTCTGCACATCTCGTAGCTTGGCGTCCTGGCAAAGTGCCTTGTAGCCTGCGCAGTGCCTTGCCGGTGGCCACCACATCAGACACTGGATGTTCATTCTTGGCTTTCCAATCCCATTCTTTCACTCACAGTAGCCAATTCACTGTCTCCAATGTGCTGTGAACTTTCACACCTCTGGGCCTTTCATTCATTCATTCATTCAACATACATTTAGTGAGTTCCTTCTATGTGCCAGACTACTGTAGGTCCAAGACTCAGGGGTGAGCATATAACCCCAACCTGGCCAAACAGAGCATTTCATTCTCCTGGCCACAGATTATGCATTACAGATGGCAGGAAACACAAGGCATGCCATTGAAACTCAACTCTGAGACTTGGATGGGGACTCTCTGGAAAGTTGCATGTACTTTCCTTTGGAGCTGTTTAATAGTAGGTGTCAGCAGGGGCCACTGGGGGCCACCCACAAATGGGAAGAATCAAGTCATCACCAAGGAAAGCAGATCTCAGAGGCAGAGGGCTAGAGATTCCTGGTGACATCATTGAGTAACTAGATCCAGCTAAGGCTGAACTACCTCTGAAATTTTCAGTTAAATGAGCTCATCAGTCCAACTTCTCTGCTTAAGCCAGTTTAAGCTGGACTTCTGCAACATAGAACCAGTGTTCTCACCAATATGAAGGTAGCACACATGCCTTCATGAAGATGAAAACTGATCCTTTGCCCTCTGAGATGCTCTAAACCTGGGTCTATAGCACCCTCACTTTCTTGCTAGCTGGGGTGTAGTGGGGTGATGATTAATTTGTCTGTTACCACCTACGTATACTCTTCAGGCCCAACTTGGCTGGAGCCTCCTGCTGTGTCTAGGAGCAGGCCTGAGATGAGACCCCTTTTCCACATCTGCAGGAGTTTATGAGATTAATGACATACATAGATTTAATGATGGGTTCTCGATGCTGGAAGGAAGCTGATTCTGAGGCCGTAGTTCATTCTTGCTCAGGTTGATTAATAATTAGGTGTCAATACTCCCTAGGATTTGAGCATGAACAGTTGTTTTTTTCCTATTGGATATGTATTTTTGTCATTGTTGATGTTTTTTATATTGGGTCTTACTTCAGTTGCCATTCCTCTTCTGCCCCTTGAGATCTCGAGGTCCCATCATTGCCCTAGGGACTGAGAATGTTCCTGCACATTAATGAAGTCTGCAACAGATGTATTTTTAGTTGGCTTGTTTGCATCTGTTCTTTCCCTGCTCCTTGTCTGATTGACACCTGCTGGGAGAGAGGCACTGGAGCAGAGCTTTGCTATGGGAGATATTTGGCTACAGTGGCTGGCTTCACAGCATCCCTCTGATTGTTTCTAGCCCATGAGGGGGCATGGAGATTTCTATCTCCTTCAGCTTGCCTTGATTCCATTGTTCAAATGAACTGCAAGGGGGTGAGCTGGGCTTGTTTACTACCTCTCCATGGCTAGTGGATGAAAGAAACAAGAAATATTGCTGTGCCTGTTAAAAGTCTCCCTGGGTTAAAGCTGGAAAACCTGCCAGAGAGAGGTGTTTCCAGGTATGCAGGTCTCTGGCAGGGAGAGGCTCCTGGCAGCAGAGAACAGTTCACAAGCATGTAGGGAAGTATAAGGGAACCAGCAAGGGATGGTGAGGCACCTCTAGATTAGTAACAGAAGGAAACTCTTATTTTACATGCTCTGCACCAAGACATGAAGCACTCACCACACCACAAGAAAGCTCAAGCTCAGAAGGGCTTCCCAGCACCAGTTGTGGGTTGCAGTAGAGTAACACAGCTATTGCCAACCTGTGGCTGGGCTGGGAGAAAACTAGGGGGAGGAAAACCCTGACCTCTCTCTCCTCCAAGCCTTTTATCTGTTGGATCCTCCTGTTGGCTGACCCTTACCTGGCGAGGGAGTCTTATTGATGCAGTCCATGGATGCCAGCCCCCTGAGCATATCAAGCAGGGTGGAAGAGGATGAAGACTGGATTTAGAAGGAAAAACAGATAATAATCAGTTCTCTAGAGCTATATCCCTGTTTCAGATAGGCCTGTCTGGGATGTAGGAAACAGAGAGTCACTTGTGGTTACTTCAAGGAGAAACAAGTGATGGGACTGGAACCTGAAAGGTAGGTGTATTAGTCCGTTCTTGCATTGCTATAAATAAATACTGGAGACTGAGTAATTTATGAAGAAAAGATGTTTAATTGGCTCATGGTTCTGCAGGCTGTACAGGAAGCATGGTGGCTTCTACTTCTGGGGAGACCTCAGGAAACTTACAATCATGGTGGAAGGTGAAGAGGAAGCAGGCACATCTTACATGGCCAGAGCAGGAGGAATAGAGAGAACGGGAAGGTGTCATACACTTTTAAACAAGCAGATCTCGTACGCACTCACGCAGTATCATGAGAGCAGCATCAAATCCCCCATGATTTAGTCACCTCCCACCAGGCCCCAACTCCAACACTGGGGATTACGATTCACAAGAGATTTGAGTGTGGACACAGATCCAAACCATATCAGTTGGAATGTAGGTGGGTGTGGATTTACGCAGGCCCCTTACAAAGCTCCAGGGAGACTGTGTGGATGCTACTTGGGGTGGCAGGAGGAACAGATGAATGACAAGTCTATTGTCATTCCTCTGTGCTAGTCTATTTCATGCTACTATAGAGGAATACCTGAGGCTGGGTAATTTATAAAGAAAAAAGGTTTATTTGGCTTGTGGTTCTGCAGGCTGTACAAGAAGCATGGCACCAGCATCTGCTTACTTCTGGTGAGGCCTCAGGAAGCTTTTACTCATGGTGGAAGGCAAGGCTTTAACTCATGTGTCACACAGCAAGAGAGGGAGGATGGAGGTCCCAGACTCTAACAATCAGATCTCATGCAAACTACTAGAACCAGAACTCACTCATCACAGTAGGGAGATCACCAAACCATTCATGAAGGATCTGCTGCATTACCCAAACAACTCCCACCAGGTCCCACCATGGACACTGGGGATCACATTTCAACATGAGATTTGGCAGGGACACACATTCAAACCATATCACCCTCCCCACCTAAGCTTGGCCTTCAGCCTCATGGGGAAGAGGCAATGTTTTGGGTGACTGTAAAGGTTGACAGAGCTTGACTTTGCACTATTTCTAAGGCTTGCTGACTTCTAAAAGTAAACAATAATGCACTTTCATTTAACAAGCCGAACAGCAAACAGACATACAAAGGAAATGCTAACTCCTTTCTGCACCCCCAGCTCCATTCCCCCAATCCAAGAAAACAAGCATGAGCAGTTTGGTATATATCCTTCTTTCCTTTCCTCTGCTTACCCAAACATATTATTAAGTGTTCATAAAATATTCAGAAAGTACTTTTTCTTTAAAAGCAGAACCACATAATGTGCTTAACCCCACAATCAACTTTTTTTCACTAAAAGTGAAATGGATAGCTTTCTAGGTCAATCAATCAATATATATATAGCTCCAGTTCACTCTTCTCAATTGCTTCCTGCAATTTCATAGTATCCATACGTAAAGAGTTTGCTAGAAAATCACATGTCTCTTTCATTGAGCCAACACAGAGTTCTTGGTGATGGAACAGGTATAAAATACCTTAAATAAGAGCCACTTTTGGTTTCCAAGTACAGTTAGGCCAGTTAGGGCTATAAGATGTGGGCATGGGACAGAAGGGCTCATTGTTCAAGGTAGCCCATACGTGGCACATAAGTGGCCTACACAGTGGATGTTTTAGGGAATGTCATTTGGGCTGAGAAGTCCTAGACAGCCTTATGGAGGAAGAGTGATTTGAAGTGGACCTTGAAAGAAAGGGAGAGTTACTATTGACATTTTAGGCATGTGCATCAACACCAGTTAGTGACTAATGAAATGTTATGAGGCAGAGGGTCTGATGGACGTATGCCAAGCTTAGACAGCAATCATTTGTAAGTGACACAGTCTGGATTTAAATAGAGAGGAGCTAATGTCATTCAAAGTTCTTGAAGTCTGTTGGTTTTCCCCAACTAGGTTAATTATGCCTCTTGCCCCTAATTCTTTCACACTCTTGATTTGTGTAACAAACTCTATTTTCACTGAAAGCTCATATGTCAATTTGAGTCTTGTCTGTGTCCAAATGATCACAAGTTTGAAATCAGGCATGTTTCTGTTAACAAGCTTTGACACGATGCCCATTAGATGGTGAATATCATAGGGCTGCACGGGTCTGTATCAGATCACAAGGGCGTCTTAGCACAGGCTGCAATCAGTCTCTGTGCAGGAGAGAGTCCTCGCTGTCTGGGTGTTTGGGACAGCAGTCTTCTCTCCTTCTGCTCCAACAGTGGGTTCATCTGCCTTCATTCTGGCTTCCCACACACTGTCCCCTTTCCTTGGCCTCCATCCTCTCCTTGTCCCTCACCAGCATCCATGAGGGCTTTCCCTCTGCTTCCAGGGGGTTAATCACTCCCTCTCTGCCTACCCAGTTGTACCCCCTTCCCTGTCACCCTGGGAGATTCTTCTCCATACTTTTCTTCAGTTTTGACCACCTTTTGAGGACATGACCTCCTAAAGTCCTTGTCTAAAGTAGCAGCACTATGATCCAGCCTCAACTTATTTCCCAAGATGTACAACTGGAAGACACACCTTTCATCCTCCAGCCCCCAGCCCTGAACTCCAGTGCTCCAAATGTATTACCTCTTTGCTTCTCTGTTGCTGTAACTCTTGACTTTTCCAAAGTTTGGGGGCATAAAAATTCATTACCCACCTCAATATAAAGTTAACTTTCTAAATGCTTTACATTTAGAAGACTCCAGGAATCATTACAAATCATGTTAAAGAATGAAAGGGACACACGATTTGATGTAGTCCTCTTTAAATGGGAAAAACTCCCAGTTATGAACCATGTGGGGGAGGCAGAGGTGGTGCCAGGAGTTGCGTTTCCTGTCATGGCACTATCTGAGCTGTTGAAATATCTCCTCTCTTTAATGAGAACCTATATAAAAGCTGATAAACTTTTATTGCAGGCATATTATAACTTTACTTTAAAACACCCCCACCCTGGCTTGGCAGTGCTGAGGAATGGATTTCATATGCAGTGTGCAGCTGCCATTCAAGCCCTCTTTGAGTTGAGCAGGGAAAGTGGGGGTAGAGGAGAATAACCCTGGGAGCCCCCAGGACCTCAGATAGCCTCCTCTGCTCTAAGCTCACTGCCCTTAGAGATCCCACTTTTGCTGGGCCTTGCCTTGTTCAGGGCACTCTATGAGGGTCATGAGCCTCTTGCATGTAAGGAAGAGAAAGAGTCCTCAAGGTGAGACGGTGGCTCCTAGTGGTTCCCAATCTGAGTAGCTGCAGGGAGAAGACACTAGAGAGAGTGGCCAGAGTCACCTCAGTAGAAATGCAGACGTGTTGTAGGAGAGAGGTGCCCGAAGCTCTCTGGACTTGAGTCTCTTAGGAACAAGTGGCTCAGGCCTGTGGGTCTGAAGACAATTGGAGAGTAGGGGGGAGAGGAGCCTGGGCTCTGATATTAAATTTTTTCCATTTTATCTTGATTTCCCAGCTCATTAGCTGCATGTTCCTGGGCAAGTGACTTTGTCCCTGTGGTCCTCAAGCTCCCTTATGTTTGAATATAAGTAATATTCTATTGGAGGGGAGTGGGGAGGATTAAATGCAAGAACATAGGCAAAGCTCCCTGTTTTGGTCCTAGCAGGAAGTGCCTAATTGATGTGGAGCCTCTCCTTTTTGTCTTTGATTTAAGTTGCCTCTGTAGCATCATGGTTTTTCTTTTTTATCCAGTTCTCAGTGGTCTACTCTTATTAATTATTATGAAAATGCTTCTACCAATTGAAGCACCATGTCTCCTATACAGCCAACTCTAGAATCTCCATGTGTCCATGATCCTCTTTCCCATTAACCTTTTATAACTGTTTAACTTTTTTTTTTTTTAAATCTTTTCCACATTTGCCACTTGTTTGCTGGGACTACCTGAGATTTCCCAAAGGATATCTGTAATGAAGGCCAACATTGAGGTTCAGGAGGATAGACTATGGTTCACACTTCTTAAACACCCCTTATTGTACAACAAAATTGGGTCGTGTATTAGGTATTTAACAGTTCTGCCTAAGATGATCTGCAATGGACCATTTAGATGAGGGGTCAGTAAGCTACAGCCTGCAGGTCATATTCATCCCACCATTTGTTGTTGTTTTTTAAAAATACTTTTTTGGATCACAGCAACACCCACTTTAAAGCATTGGCTATGGATGCTTCTGTGTTATAATGACAGAGTTGAGTATTTGCAACAGATACTGTATGACCTGCAAAGCCTAAAATACTTACTATCTGGCCTTTACAGAAATGTTTTGCTGACCCCCCTACTCTAGATCTTCTTCTGTTGATGTGTTTCAAGGTCCTTCCTCAGTTCCAAGAGAACACTGAGGAATTGATTTCCCGAATTCCACTAGGTAAGCTCCACAGTTGAGCTACTCATTTCCTGGGAAAACATTGTGCTACCATGTGACATACATGTTGGGTATCCTTTATAGGCAATCCGGACCTTCCCTGATGAATTAGGGTCCTTTAAATCCTAAGAGTTATTTTAGGGATAAGCCGTATCCTGGAAGACTCTTAAGAGCTTGAGATCTGGAAAACCATTAGCCCTGCTGGCAGCTATCCTTGGTGCTGACCTCAGGCCTGGATTCTCTGATTCTAATACCTTAGTAAGTAGCATCTTATGTTCGTTAGGCATTTAATTGTTTCCAAGGGACTCTAAAATGTGTTTTCACTTGTGTTCTGCTATCATTTATGAGAAGGTAGGAGCCAGAAGAAGTTCAGGACTCTTGTACCCCATGCAGCCGTGCCTGCCTTGGCTGTATTTTAATAATTACAGCTTTGATTTCAACCTCTCATTAAGCCTCATTCTGCCCTTCCTTCAGATCCTGCCAGATAGCTTTTGCTGGAATGACAAGATCTTTGGCTTCATTTGGGTAGTCATGTTGCCCAGACCTACACGTGACTCTTTGGACTCTGTAAGGCCTGCCTGAGCCTAGACCCTTTACCACGGTCTTGCCCCATTTGTTCACCTCCCCAAGAATTTGCCTTTCCAAGCCTCCTACCCAAACTCCTGACAGTCACTCAACATAGGACAACTTGTTCCTTAGGCAATACCCTCTCTGGGCACTAACTAAAGCCCCGAAGTAATAGAAAAAAAGGTATTCATCTTCTTTCACAATAGATGGTCCTGAGGTTAAGGGTATTCCCTTTTGAAGAGAAATAATGTGGTCTTAAAAAAAAAAAAAAACTCCAGTCTCTGACTTCCCATTTTGGGAGATATTTTAAGGTCTTTAGATGGAGGTGCATGTGACACTTTTTCCTTCCTCCCCAACCCCTAAGCCATAGCCTCATTCCCAGAACCTGTGGCTTACTCTCAGTATGATGGTTGCATGTTACATTCTGGCACATATAAGTGCTCAGGTGTGGAAGGAGGCAACATGTGATGAAATTGCTTCACTTAATAGGGGTAGGTGTACCCTAGTGATGGAGATACAGCTATCTCATAGAGTACCAATACATATTTATTCAGCATAATAGTTTGCAGTAGGGATGGGTCAAAGACATTGAAACCGTTAATCCCACCCAGTAACCAGAGTATTCCTTGAGTTCTAAAAGTCAGAGCATCATTAGTGACCACACGCCCAACACTTCATTTTAACAAGGAGAAAGCTGAGACTCAGGGAGGGGAAGTGGCTTGTCTCTGGGAGTTCATGGCATAACAGGTATTAGAATCCATAGCTTCAAATTTCCATGCAACTGGCTCATCTTCTAGCAACAATTTCCTCTGGTACAGGGGCAATGTCTCAGAAGACCCTTCAAGAGGACTGAGGATGATGGGACCATAAAAGTTCCAATTTCATGTTTGGTTTATTTTGAAGAAAATAAAATTTTGCTCCCTAAAAAGATATGAAAGTCATCACAGCAAAACATGCTAACTCTTGGTTTGGGGAAATTGAAAACCTTTAAAAAACCCTGAAAAGTCATTTTATAATTGGTTTCCATTTAATGCATGTCTATTGTATTCCAGGCACTTGACACTCAGTGGCTCATTTAATCTGAAGAACGTTCCTATGAGTCACATATTATGAATCTATTTTAAATGGAAAGACTAAGTACCATACAGTTAAAAAACCTCCTCCAAGGATACACAGCAAGTAAGTGGAGGAACTGGAATCCAAACCTAGGCCTTTCTGATTTTAAAATTTCTTTCATCATTACTCTTAGCTTTTTCATGTCATTCTGTCTCCTTCCTTGATGGCCAACTACCACGTGAAATTTCAGCTTTCCTAAATGATAGGTTATTATATCTTTTTCTTTGAGGCAGGGTCTCACTCTACCGGTCTCACTCTACCACTCAGGCTGGAATGCAGTGGCATGATCTTGGATCTCTGCAGCCTCAGCCTCCCAGGTTCAAGTGATCCTCCTGCCTCAGCCTTGTAAGTAGCCAGATCACAAGCATGTGCCACTAAGCCCAGCTAAATTTTGTATTTTTTGTAGAGACAGGGTTTTGCCATGTTGCCCAGGCTGGTTCTTGAACTCCTAGCCTCAAGCAACCCTCCTGCCTCAGCCTCCCAGTGCTAGGATTACAGGTGTGAGCCATTGTGCCCAGCTTGGTTCTTATATCTCATATCCCTGAAGTCTAAAAATAATCTCTCATTTTGTTTTGTAGGTAGTTTTTAAAGATTGAATAGTAACAATTTCTTCTAG
Source organism: Rhinopithecus bieti (assembly GCF_001698545.2). Taxonomy (NCBI): domain Eukaryota; kingdom Metazoa; phylum Chordata; class Mammalia; order Primates; family Cercopithecidae; genus Rhinopithecus; species Rhinopithecus bieti. Next base: position 2,802,527 of record NW_016814655.1, on the reverse strand, counting down.
TTTAACTTCTTGGCCCCACCTGCCTGAGAATGAGACACTCCTGTTTGATAGAAAAGAAAATGAGCAGTACACAGAAGTGACACACTCATCAAGAATGGAGATGATACTGATAAAAGACACCAGTCAGACAATGGTTAAGAATCCATTCTTTTTCTTTCTATATTCCTGATTTTTTTCACTGATCAGTCTTGCATTTTTGTAGAACATGTAGAGGGATAAATGTCTAAGCTTGGGGAGACCTAGAGGCTTCCAGTGGCTATAAGGATGTTTCTTGGCTGAGGGCCTAGAGATCTAGTTGCCCCTGCTACATGCATCTCTACTTCTCTGCTGGTAGATACAACACTACATCAGTGAAGTTTGAACTGCCAGTCCTGTTCTGGCCAGAGGTTTCTAGTAGTATTATTGATATTGGGGTAGAGGCTCCTCAACTGGGAGCCAGCATCTCTAAATGGCAAACAAGTCTTTGATTTTGGGGAGAAGATACAGCCAAGAGGGCCAGCCCCATTGTCAGAGGAGACAGCAGAGGTTGCACTATAGCAGGAATCATGTTGGTAGCAGCACCAAGGCAGGCTGGGGTCATGCCCATAACCAAGACTTCATTGCCCCAGAGACTCAGGAAAAAGTCAAGATGGGAAGAGCCCTCCAACTGTAGGCTTGTCTGTAGTTTGGGTATCTGCTGTCAGCTGCCACCAGATATTACCTATGTGAAGTCACCCAGTAGAGGGGAGCTCTTAGCAGGAGGTAGTAAAAAGGAATTGAGTTCTAGTGCTGACTCAGTTACAGGCTCTCTCTTTGACCTAGGGCAAGAGATGTCCTTCTGCTAAAATGCAGTGTAGTTCTCTGCAAAAAGAGGGAGTTGGCCAGCTGGTCCTTTTTTGCTCTTTTTTTAAATTTTATTTTATTTATTTATTTATTTATTTTTAAAGAGATGGGTCTTGCTCTGTTGCTCAGGCTGGAGTGCATTGGCATGATCATGACTCACTGCAGCCTCGAACTCGCGGGCTCAAGTGATCCTTTTGCCTCAGCCTCCTGAGTAGCTGGGACTACAGGCATGCACCACTACATCCAGCTTGTTCATATCTTTTTACTGCAAAGGGGAAATCTACACCACTCAGGGGTGAGAGCTTCTGCTGCTGCTCCATGCTCTGTATTTGTTGCGTCTACTGTGATTGTCTTGGTTGTGTGTGATGCATGCATGTGAAGTTATATGACAAGATGAAGGTAGGGAAGTGATACCAAAGCTTCAGAAAGCCAAGTGAGTAGGAAGAGCTAGAAAACAAAATTCCGGCTCTTCTCTCTGGGTGCCTGAAATACCCTTGCATGGGGCCTGAGATGCTGCTTAGAGGTAGGGATAGACCTGCAACCATTCCTGTACCATCTTCTCTGGCCTTTTAGGCTTCCTGTACACACATGGTCAGCTCTAGAGAATGAGGCACAACTCTGTTAAGCCTTCCTGCTGTTAGCACCATGTTTCACTGCACCTGGTTGGAGGATGTTTTCCTTGACTAGAGGTCAGAAAATGGTGGAGTTTTCTGCAGGTTTGTACCTGAAGAGTGCTCAGGGAGGATGAGCTCAGGGTTCATTAGCCCAGTGAGGACCTTGATGTTCAGGGCAGAGGGAGTCCCTGCAGTCTTCACTTGTAGGATGGGGATGACAGAGATACAGATGTCCCTGTATACTCTTACCTTACAAAGAATGACTCCAATTTCAGGAATGGTGAACCAACTAGATCATCCACTTACCTTGAAATTCTTCCTGGAAACTTCTTGCCTTCTTGTATTGAATTAGAAAGAGGACTGTCCATGGAGTTGGGCATTCAGGATTCTCTACTCATTCAATATAAAAACACCTAACTGCCTGATCTGTGACTCTTCCTCAAATTCCAGTGCTGATGTCTTAATCTCTTTTTGTTGAGGCATTGCTAGCTTTAGGTTCCTTTTTAAAGACCAAATATTCTGTACTTCAAAAGGAATATAGACATTTATAAGTCTATAACACTTCCACATAAATTAGATTATCAAGTACTTTTTTCTGGTTTGCTGAGAATATGCTCCAAGAGAATAGTAATTGTAAAGAGTCAAATGTCAGAGGGCACCAATTTCTTTGCAGCATGAAATGCTGCTCTGTACCAGGCCTGGTGGTATTCATGGAGAATCTGGGCAACTACTGGCAACATCAATTGTGTGGGATGGGGGAGAGATGTGCAGTGGATGGGCCATGAAGGTAAGGTGGGTAATTGCTGACATTTATTGAATATGTAATGTGTCCAGGAACTAAGCCACACACTCATATATACATTCGTTCATTTAATTCCCAGAGCACTTCTGTGAGACAAGTACTACTATTATCTCCATTTTATTAATGAATATCATGAGACATGGAGAAATTAAATAACTTGCTCAAGGTCATATAACTAAAAAGTGCCAGAGTCAGGATTCAAGCACAGGCACTGTCACTCCAGAGCCGCACTCTCTTTTTCTGCAAAGTTCACAAATGCAGGACTGGTGTGAATAAATAAATGTATGGAAAATACCTATGGCTATAATATTCTATTCGAGGCTTTCCATCATACAGTAATGATGATACTTTACATTGCACATCTCTTTAAAGTATTTCCACATACACTGGCTTTGTGGGATGGGCTGGGAGTGAGTAGGGTCTACAGAACTTGCTGGACCCTTTGAATCCTATGGGCCTTTGAATTCTGTACTATCAGAAGGAACATCTTCACTAAAGGAGAGCTGACCCTCCAGAGGGAGTGTTACCCCTGTCCCATAGCATTTTAGGCAGGTCTCCACATCCTTTCCCCAAGTCTAATCATCTGTTTCTCTCCCTCTGAGGTTCAGCTGTGCATGTGGACCAGAGCCCAGAGAGTTTCCTTCCAGAATAAAGGGACCCCAGCTGATTAGCAGCCAAGCCAGAACTGAAGGAGGTTTGGGATTTTAGGTTAAGTGTTCATTTTTAAAAAGTCAGAGTCTGATAATTTGGGTACCAGCCTAAATTCCACTGGGTCAAGTTGGAGTGGCAACTTGATGGAAAGGGGCAGAATGGAGTTGGCCTCTGTGTTCTTACCGGGCTGGCTTCAGTCATTTCTTAATGAAATCACTCATCACATCAATCACGCATGTATTCAAAAATGTTTTGAGTGGTCCTTACAAGCCTCATCCTGTGTGGATAGCTACAGGAATCAGGACAGGGAGAAGTTGCCATTTCTGGCCTCGAAGAGCTCCCAGGCCTGCTGGGGAGAGAAGACTCACAGCAGAAGCAATGAATTGATGTTCAGAGCTGTGTCAGGGCAGAGAGCGAGAGACAGCAGGCTCTTGGGGTAAGAGAAAGCTGCTGGAGACTGGCAGGTGCCTTTCTGCCCATTCTACCAGTCCGCTAGGACCTGACCCATAGGCCTCCCGATCTCCAAAGCTTTCTGTGCTTTTGTGCGTATCTGGATCTCTCTACTTTCTGGAGGCAGACATTGCTTCTGTCTCTTACATGACTTAGCATTTTCCTTTGCTTGATTTCCCCCCATGTATTCCTCATGCGGACTGTGGCAGAGCTTACTACTATTCCCATCTTCTGTCTACTTTCCAGCAGCACTTTTCAAAGTCATTGTAAAAATGAATCACCTGGGGAACTTATTAAAATGCAGATTTGGATTCAGTAAGTCTTGTGTGGAGTCTGAGATTCTGCATTTCTAACAATATTCCAGCAGATGCTGACCCTGTTGGTCTGTGGACCTCACTTTGAGTGGCAAGGTTCTGTAGTATTAGACACAAATCAAATCGTTTAAGCTAACTTGTGGATTTATTGAACTGGTTAATGGGCACATCATGTCCTTTCTCTGGGTCTTTTTTTCCTCATAGTCCAGATGAGGAAATTTTTTTTGAGGATTGACAAATGCTAGGCTTCTGTATCATCATTTCCTTCTTCTTCTCCCTGAGCTAACATTGATAACCAAGCATGGTATTTTTTCCCACTGAGCTTGGACATGACCTGTTGAGAAGGATTTCTCAATATAGTACCCTGAGGACCCACTTCTGGCCCAACAGAGTTGGCTTGGAGGATGAATCCTATTTGCTATTCTGGATAAAATATACCTTCAACTCTTTTCTAATGGAATAATTGGGGGGTTGGTGGGGAGCCATCCTTGGCGCTGTATAGAGATGCCCCAAAACCTGGCACCTGCCCTGAGAGAAGGGTGTCTCCAGAACCTCTGAAAAGCCCCTTAGTCTAGGTCTGGGAAATGAGAGGAGGGGCAGGAAGATTAAGAACAGGTTCTGGAAGGGAGTGATTAGCTCAGTGGTTCTCAACCATGTCTGTGCTTTAGAATTACTAGAAAGTTTTAATGAATAGTAATGCTTGAAGCCACCCCTAGATATTATATTCAATTGGGCTGGGGATGACCAGGCATTAACATTTAAAAATCTCCCAGGTGAATCTAATGTGCAATTGGGGATGAGAACCAGTCATTAAGCCCATCCAGACACACTTAGCTAGTGGTGAGGGACTGAGGTGCTTGCTTCATTTTCAATTCACAGGGCTCAGAGAGAAGCAGAGCCCTGACTCCCTTCCCCTAACTGGCCACTTCCATGGCTGAGATAAAATAAGCACTTGGAAGTAGCTCCTGCTGAAAGAGCTTCTGGTTAGAACTGATTCTATCTCTAGGGACCAAGTCAAAGGTAGGTTTGAGGAAGGACAGCAAGCAGCTCCCAGTCATTTTTTGCTCAAAATAGCTTCACCTTCAAACAAAAAAAAAAAAAAAAAAAAATAGATAAGGGGCAACGTCTTTTTGAGCATGATAATTTCTTGGAGGGATATTATTGGCTCTGTTAATCTAGACTGGTTTTTCACATTGTCTAGATTTCGTGTGGGGTGGGGACCTCCTCTCCTTCCTGGTTGAGGGCTTGGAGCAGGGAGGCAGCCCTGTTCACATTTATGTTCCCTTGATTCTCAATCTTCAATATGGCCCCTCTCCTCTCATTTGCTTTTTTGAAATGCACACCCCCTGCCCTCCAACTTCCAGTTCTGCAGAGCTCAGCTAGTTCGGACAAAAGGATTGGATCAAACTGATTTCCATTAAGGTGTGGACAACTGACACCTGCCCCTACCCTAGTTCTCTTGGATTTGAAAAGAGGCTGCTCACTGTCCAAGTATAACTTTAGTGTGTAGAATTCCAGGTAATAGATGAAGAGAATTGAACCGTTCTCCTGATCACAGCTGGGGGAGTTTGGTGGGGCTTTTTAAAGGGATAAGGGGGGAAGGGATGGCTATTCGTATGCTTACTTGTGTAATGTCTCCTCAAATGGTGAGAACAGGGCATTGTTCAAGAACAAGCCAGATACCTGATGAAGAGCAGTCTATGTCTCTTCCCTCTTAAAAAAAAAAAGACAAAGGGTAGGGAGAGGGGTCTGCTCTAGGCAGCTTCAGTGTATTTCTAATTATAGTGCCCATTTGTAACCAAGACTTTGGCCTTCCAAGAAGGCTTGATTATGACATTCATAATTCATTGGCAGTCAGTCTATTACAGATTCAATGATTTCTCCAGCCAGGGAGAGAATCTTGATCCTTTAAAACTGATTTTCACATTAGAATAGCAAAAGCAATTAGTTTTATTTTTAGTTCAGTTAAGCAAGAGCTCTAATGAAGCCGAAAGGAAGGTTTTTCCCTTCTTTCTTTCTCCCATTCTTTTCCTTGAGAGAATTCGCCCTGGGTGTTTGTCCCCTGCCACCACTGGGTCTCTGTAGGATGCCTCTGGCTGCTTTAGGAAATCTGCATGATGAAGACTTTGTTAAGGCTGAGGGTGCTTTTCAGAACTTTGTACTTAGCCTTGTATTTCCTGAGGCCTAGATCTTCACTCCAACTCCTGTTATGAAGGTGAGGGTGGAAGTGTGTGCAGGGATGAGCTTGGCAGCCTTAGTCCCTAAACCCCACATTACATCTGGAGTTTCTGGCGTGAAAGCAGAGAACAATATTACCTGGCATTGAGGGCCCTTCTTCCCACAGTTTGAGCTCCATTCTCAGCCTTGTCCCCACCAGTTCACCTGCACAAACTCCTACTCTGGCCAGAAAGGGTTACTCATGGGCCCGCGGTAGGAGTACACACATTTCTCACTCACTTCCTGGGCAGCTTCCTTCCCAATGCCCTGGAGCTCTCTTTCCTCTGGATTCTTGGGTTCCATCTTGTGCCTATACCTGTATATCTCATGGCAGTGTCGGGCACACTCTGCCTTGGACCACTAGTTAACCTGGTTAGGTTTATTAACCAGCCAGATGCCTACAGGCTCCAGAGAGGTGGCCTAAATGAGGAAAGCTGGTTATGGTGGGAACTGTGGTGACCAGAGAGCACAGGCCCAGTCTAAAGGATGCAGCCAATCTTCAATGGCAAAAGACTGTTTTCATGTTCAGCTTCTGGTCCAGCATTGTCAGATTTTCTGATAGTTTTCAAAGGAAGCTGGACATCTAGATTTTAAAATGTATACAGTATCCTAATTTTTAAAAGTTGGAATGAATTCAATTTTTTTTTTTTTAATAAGACTCCATTTTATTTGTGAGTATTCTCAACTTAATGACAGTATAGTTATTTGCATACATGCAATAAGAAACTGTTTTCTTTTGTAACAGGACACAATTGGAGAAACTGGTTATGTCACCAATGCTTTGACTGGAATGGTATGCTTTCTTTGAAGAATCAAAGTTGACTTGTAGAGCCAATAAAAGCCCCTTGGGAAATGTGGCCTCATACCTTCTCTATGTCATCGCTGTACAAGATTCCCAACTTGTGGTAAGTAGAGAATGTCAACTTTCTAACAGGCCCAGGAACCCCAAGCTATCTTGGAATCTCAAGAGGAGAGGAGAGAAATGTACCCAACTCATAGGTATTTGAGGGTACAAACCCATGGCTAGGCTCAGCTTTATAAAAGTCTTATCTAAGATTCCTTATGGAACAGAGTTCCATCAAAGCCCATTTTT